>NC_054601.1:24541914-24901238 GCF_004785595.1 Juglans microcarpa x Juglans regia | reverse complement strand
CATAATCTATATATTCTTTGGGGTTGTTGCAGAGGAGTGTATTATGGAGAATACAAATGTAGTGGACCAGGAGCCAACTCAACAGGAAGAGTGCCTTGGGCTAGAATGCTCACCAATGAAGAGGCTGAGCCTTTTATTGGGACTCACTATGTTGAAGACAATACTTGGCTCATAAAACCTCTTTAGGTAATTATTATTATTTTCTTTTTTTCCAACCATCCTTATAAAATAAAATATTGCTTCCTAGCAGCTACTTGGTGAAAATTTATATTAATATTCATTGTCATTTATTTAGTAATATTGAAGTACTGCAATTAAAAAAAAACTAAAATTATATATAATATATATATATATATATGTAAGCTATAACGTACAAGTGAAATAAAATTATTGCAAGGATTTTCAGAATTATGATGGATCGATCTCAAGCTAGCAATTATTCCTGAGCCATATATATATATATATATATATATATATATATATATATATATAGATATGTATATATATAGCTAGTGCACTTTGTGGAGGACCCTGCTGGCCTGACCCCAAAAAATGTGTGCACCATTGAAAATGGAGGCAGCAGTATAATATATATATTGTCGATCGATAGTGGAATCATGAATACCGGAGTATTAATTGGCATCACTTCATGAATTCTTAACCGAAGCTTTAATTCTAACAACAATACCACTATCATGCTAACTCCTATATACACACACACACACACACACACACACACACACACACACACACACATACACGCACATGATATATAAAAGAAACGCGAGGTACTGTAAACTCGGTAATAATCAAACAATGAACAATTAACGCTTTATTAATGTACCAGTACTATACAACTTTCCGGCCTTATACAGAAATATAAAAAATGTATGGATATGTATATATATATATATATGTGTGTGTGTGTGTGTGTGTGTGTGTGTGTGTGTGTGTGTGTATAAACCACATGTACTGATCGTCGAAATCATCGATATATACATGTTTATATATATAACCAGAGGAGAGGGATACTGCATGCATGCAGGCATGGATAATTGAGAAACAACTCTAGATGATCAGCTAATTATATATTTCTAAGGCCAAACGCAGGACTTGGCTATTTTCCAATTCTGAGCATCCTCGACGTTGTCAACGTATTTCGCAATATTAATACATGATCCAATGTCGAAGTAGCCAAGGTACTCTTGGTTAGGCGGCTTGACAGCAAATTGGCAATTGCCATTCAAACCATTAGGCATTAATGTCGTCCCACAGACAAAATACAAGTCATCGTTAACTCCATATACCCACAAACCAAAAAGAAATGCAAACACTGATATTGCCATTCAAACACTAATTATATTTTAGTAAATTCAGACTTTAAACAAGGATTTTATTTCTGGATTGATGTATTATAATTTAGTTGATAAAATTAACTCTTTGTGCGAAATATTATTTAGTTTTCATTTAATTAGTAATTACAAAATTGGCCGGGTGGTGGCTTTATAGACTAAATATTAGAAGTAATAACACAAATATGTTGGTATAGCTGAATCATATACTTTAGCTTCATTCTTAAAAGTAATAACACAAAAAGCCTAGTAATATGTTATTCTTAACAGTATATGTTTATAGATCATATACAAAGATAAATGTTTGGTTGATCACAAACAGAAATTAGAAATAGTTGTCATACAAACTGAAATACATACCTACTTATATATACACCCCTACTCGCATTTGTATATAGTTTGCTGTGATAAATTAATTAATTGATATATATATATATATATATATATTATATTGGAACCCAAAATTAATCTCTATATGCAGAAAGAACTTGAGTTCCCCAATGTATAGACTAATGTTTGCCTAAATATTTAGTACAGAAAACTTGTCAATGGCTTAAGGTATTGACAAGTATTATAGATCTTGAAACCCTAAGGGAAATTTTTGCCTCTGCTCAGCTGTTTAATTGACCAGTACTAGAAAGAACTTGAGTTCCCCCAACTAGCAAGAACATAGATATATGAATATCAACTACAAAAATGGATCATATTCGAAATACCCTATAACTAACTTTAAACTAAAGGGTTTTTAATTGAAGTTATGATCTTAAGTATAACGTTTCAATTGAGGACAGTACTGTGCTAATAGATCCCACTTCATTTTCCCCCAAAAGGGGCCATAAATGCAGAGAGAAAAGGCTCGGTTTCAGGGTTCAACATCACCAGCAATTACATACATCGCCGGTAAAGGAGGTTTTTCTTGTAGTGGTGGAGACTCCACTGAGAAAGCCAAATAACTTTAAGGCCTTGGGTTCTCACCGGGCTTAATTGGTCCGGTCTACGCCCTCTACTTGGTTGTTCAGTAAAAATGGAAAATTAAAGGAAGTCTCAAAATATTTGTTTCCCGTATTTCATTTTATGAACAACAACGTCCTGACTTTGAACAATTATGAATGAAAATTATGAATACTTATGTGTGTTTATCTATTACTATTATAGTAAAATTATAAATTTTATGGAAAAAAATGTCAATTATTATGTTTTTTTCAACCTGTTCAAAAGCCAACAATAACATTCGACGAAATTTCTTTAGCCCTAATAATTGTTCGAACACCAATAATTCTATTTTAAAACAAAACAATAATAATAATTTGATCCCCAAATCTTTATGCAAATAGATATTGTAATTTTTCCATTATTTTTAAAACTGAACATTCTATTATTAAAACTTAGACAAATTAAAATAAACAATCGAATGGTTTTTTAGCCAATATTTGAATGGCCTCACTTTTTATGTTCAAATGTAATTTTCTCCGTTCCGTAATTGACAATAAAAAAGAATTTATTATATAGAAATATAACTAGATAATTACTTATGAGAGCAAATATAAATAAATTCTCGTGAAGACAAGCCCATTATCCCAACAGTATCAATATATAATAACAAAGCTATAAAATTGTATGTTAATAAGAAACAAAGACACACAAAATCACTTCATTCGAATCCATCGGGTTGATAGCTAGCATGACCTTCACTCTTGTTGCATGAAATTCATATCATGATCTATCATTAGCTAATTAATCTCCTATTGCTTTTCTCCATTCTCAGCCCATATAAGTGTTCCTGCAAAAAAATTCATAATTTAACAATCGAACTAAGTCTGGATCCTCTTTGACCAAACTTCATTGCAAAGAGAAAATTGACATCACATAATTCACCGGACATCATGTAAATCACGGATGGGAGAACATCGAGCTATGAGTTTGTTTATTCTGAGCGTATGTTGTACACGACCTTGGGTTCAGGTATTTCATAGAACCACACTGGCAGCCATAGAACTTGTCCGAGTAAGTAATGAGAAAAACACAACTTAGCAACAAAGAAATCACCATAGAATCCATGGCCTCTCATGTGGTTCTCGCAAATGCAAGGGGGGGTGTTGTTTGGAAAATCAGAGAGCAATCTGTAACTCAGCAAATGAAGAACATAGTAAAGAATGAAGATGTGGTGAGGTTAGAAGATATTAGTGCTGTATATGTTCTGTAAATATGTGGGTGTATTCATACAGCATTCAGAGCTGAGCCTATGTTACTAATAGATGAAGAAAGTGATGATAAGGCATATTATTTCAAGCAGTACTTATCTTTGTGCATACTATGTTCAAATTTTCGAAGCTATTACTAGCAATCTAACAAATTAATTTCTAAACGTGAGGAGTAAAATAAAATGTGATGTCCTACCAGATTTTATGCACAAAGCTTCTTCACATCTTCACAACTTGGATGATGGAGCATATAGTTTGTACGAGAGTGAGCAGCAATAAGGTAACAGCAGCTACAGTAGAAGCTATTTTCCAAGGAGTGCCAAAATAATCACGTTTCAAGGTAGCCTTCCAAGTATGCTTAGTGTTGCTATAGAATGCATTCAAATCTCGAAACAAACCCCGATAAGCACCTTTCCAGCTATAATAAACAATATTCGTCCCCAGATTATTGATAAAAGATGCCACTGAATTGCTGTTGGCAAGCCAATTAATGATGATTCCTTTTCTAATAAGTAAATCTGCATCTTTGGGAGTGTTGATTAGGAAAGTCAATAGCACAATGTAGTCTGTAAAATGTGAATCATGTGGATAATGGCATTGCTCAAATGCTATGATGTTTCGATAAGTAGTCTCTGTCGAATTATACATGTTCATGCATGGAATTTCCAAAGTTCCGTTGGTGAATTTCAAGTCAAGTAAGCATTTGCTTGAGCTCACCTTAAACTTCACTCCAGCCTCATACAACTGGCTTGCCGAATATAAATGATCAGCACTAGGAAGATTATTATTTTCATGCGGTAGCACTAGCAGCTTTCTAGATGATGGAAGAAAAAATGCTCTGGCGAAATCAGCAAAGTGTCTTGTTAGGTCAAGCAAGCATTTGCATGATCTCACCTTAAACTTCACTCCAGCCTCGTACAACTGTCTTACAGTATATAAATGATCAGCTGATCTAGCAAGATCATTACTTTCATGTGGTGACAATAGCTTTCTGGATGATGGAAGTAAAAATGCTTTGGTCATATCAACAAAGTGTCTAATTGGTTGCTCTCCAAGATTTCCAGGAAATTCCTGTTCTTTAATGTACTCCAAGACATCAATTGCAAGCGAAGTGAAGGAAGGATGCTCATCATCCGGTGCACATGCAAGGCTGAATAATATCTCAAGAGCAAAGAAAGGAAGTTGATTTTCAAGTAACTCCAAGTCCAACATAATTTCCTGCCACGATATTGGGTTTAACAGTATATGGTTCTCACGAATAACCCTATCTGATCCTTTGAACCATATTTCGTAGAATAATTCAATAATAAAGATCCCATCCACCAAAATTAATTTCACGAAATCGTCACTGCTAAACTTGATGGTTTCTGCATAACAACTACGCACACTTTCTTCATTTAGCTTTATGGCATTTACTAAAATCTCTATGTTGAAGTCAATCTGCCGCAGGAATCTCTGAAAATATTTTAATTTCAACTTTTCCATGGGTTCTAATATTTTGCTGCCATGGTGGAAAGGCCCTATTGATATAACCTGAGGAGTGTAGGCTTCCTCATTCAATTTTCGAAGACAAGTTGGAATCCTGTAGATACAACACTCATTTGCTGATAAGGGTGGCTCCAAGCTTGCAGCCATTTCTTTGATGCTATTTAGCAACTGATCTCTATGTTGATTTCCATTTCCACTACTCAAAGTGTTTGTAGCTTCCTGACCCCATTGTTGAATTTCAGCATGCTTTTGATTTCCATTTGTGACTGAAGCAGTTTCCACTTTTTGTTGAATTTCTTGATCATCACTTGTTGATTTTTCCATCTCACAATTAATCTTCTTAATTAATTAATTGGCTTCTAGCTCCTGGCCTGCTACTTACACAAATTCAGACTCAGTACTGATTACAATACAATTATATTATAAAAATATGGGCCAATTTTTTGGGCAACTTAATTAGAGTACTTTAATGCTAATGCTAACGCTAACTTTTTCATTTGACGGCTTTAAGAATTAAAAGAAAGGAATTAAAATAAGTACCCATGCAGCTAGTAAACAAATTAAAACCCCATGCATTATCAGTCATTCAAAGTAAATTAACAATATCATATTATATATTATTTATAGATCACCTAGCTAGAAAAATAATACCCAAATCAACGTACAAGCAAGCTATGCATTTATTTTGTATGCAACGAGTTGAGCGCATTAGCTGATGAACTAGCTAGATATACATGCATAAAAATGTCAATATCCTAATAAATTAACATCTCAATATTCAAAACAAAGAGGTCCAGATAGCACATATATAGGCATGGAATTAGATCCATAGATATAGACGACGGGGCTAATTAGTCATTTTTTTGACAAATAATTCGTTGCAAATACTCGTTTTTATTACATTGAATAAGCCTAAAAACATAATCAGTGATTATCAATAAGTTAGAAAAGAAAATGGAAGAAATTAAAAGAAAGAAAAAGACGGTGATTTCGAATCATGTTTTCCTTACCGAAACAAACGCTTTCGCTTTTGGTCGCCGCAGTCTCCAACTTCTCAGACTTACAGATCAAAGAACCGATGAAGCAAGTCGAGTGATGAAACGGAGACAAAGACGCTCGTACTCATGTTGGAGTGGAGTTAACGATCAAGAAAAGAGATCTATCCGGATGTTTCGTTGATTTCACTTACCACACTATTACTCATATATGCATGGTAGCTGGATACCGGACAAGCTGCAATATTCAACACCTCGGCTAAACTCAAAACCTATCACAGCATCACACGTGGTGACTTCTCCTTATTAGACTATTTTAACAGTCAACATCAATAATTCAAGAAGGAATCTGGCTGTCCTCAAACAAACAAAAGTATCATGTGGAGAGCACTAGTCTTGACCTAGGTCTCTGTCAGAGAAGACTTGGAAAGTAGACGGGCACGTTTTCTAATTAAAAAAGAAAAAAGATTACATAATATTAAATTCTAATAATTTTAAAGAAAGATAATTACTCGTGAAACATTATTAATTATTTTTTTATATTAATGAAAGATAGAAAAAAGTAATGTTTGAAAATTTGAGATGTTAGCCTATCTATAGATAAACTTATAATTATTCATCACACAATATCAAAGTACTGTGTAAATGGATAAGTTGAAAATTTCTATCAAACACTCTCCGCATGTAGAAAAATTACGAGAATTCTCAATTGCAAAATGTATGTGTTTTAATAATTATTTTACTATTTTATTTTTTCCCAAATCTTATATCATGTATAGCTAAAAATATTAAAATAACTTTCTAGAAATGAGACTATTGTAGTAGTCATGGGATCATTTTAAAGTGATTTTGGTGGAGAGTAAATCAATTTATTTAATTTCTATAGAAATTTCTAATACTTGATTAGGATTGTTCATTCTGGTCAGATTTTTTCCTGATCCGCGAAACTGGATTTCAATAAAAGTAAAAGAATTGTTAGAAACAAATATGGTTTGGATCAAGGAGGGGCATGATTTTATTTTCTCTCGTGTGTGTCAAGAGAAATGCAATGTATAACTGAAGTGAATGAATGAAAGGTTACAAGGTTTATTTAAAATAAAAAATAAAAAATGAATAAACTTTGACAGAAAGACAAGTATGAAAGGGAGACCACTTTGTGAGTTTTAATAAAAAAACAAAAAGTTGTAACGTAGAGAAAGGCAAAGTTAGTCAGAAAGACAGGTATGAAAGGGAGACCACTTTGCCTTTCTCTACGTTAAAGTAAAAAGGCAAAAACCAAAGAAAACGACAAAGTAGAGGCCATTAACCTTTACTTTCTAGAGAGAGTAAAAAGGCAAAAATAAAATAAAATGCCAAAGTTTTATTAATATTATTCTTTCAGTAGCAGATCACACTTTAAAATTTTCTATTTTTCATCTTCTTTTTCGATAGAGTAGCAGACCACTGCAGCAATAAAGGTTAGAATACTGTTATGGATCTCGAATTCGGAATCCAAAGAATATCTTGAATGGTATAATTTTTTTTATATATTTTTTTAATCATCATAAATATTTTAAAAAAATAAAAAATTTATAATATTATTAAAAAATATTTTCTTAATCATTCAGTAAAAAAAAAAAAAAAAAAAAACCTCATTCGAAATATTTTTTGGCTCTCGAATTTGGGATCTAAAGTATTTCTCTAAAGGTTAACACAAATTTTTCTTCTTCCTTCATTATAGCATACCACACTTTGAAGTAAATAATATTTTTTATTTTCCTTCTTCTTCGATCGATAGTAGACTATTGCGACAACAAAGGTTCACACAGATTTTTTTTCTCCATTTTCAGACTATACTTTTCGTTTCTTTTTCAAAAGGAAAGGAAAAGCATCAAAAGCTGAGACCATTGCCCCTTTTCGTTTTTTTTTTCTTCTATTTTCCTTTGCTCTTCTCAATCCAAGCTGGTTAGTCTTTCCTCTTTACACTTCCTTTCATTTCTCTTCTCATTTTCCTTCCTCATTGGAGATATTCAAATTGTCACTTTCTCTGAGTTACTGATCCTCAAATAATTTTATCTTCATCTAATTGCTCTAAATTGCGTGTGCTTCCATTTCAGATGTGCATTTTTTTTTCTTCGAGTCATTGTTCTTCCATTTAAGATATATTGTTTTTCTTAAAACAACTGCCCACATGGGACGCGGTGCCCCCACAGTTCCCTAACCGGTTGTAAATAGATTTTTTCTTAATAAAAATATAAAAAGTTTTAATGTAGAGAAATGCAAAGTTAGTCAAAAAAGATAAGTATGAAAGGGAGAGTTCGGAGAAAAGAAGGAATTATTTTCTGTTGCAAGTAGAAAAATTACAGAAAAGAAGGAGAAAACAGAAAAATTAAAACAGAAAAATAATTGTAACTAATTATTTATTTATTATTCGTTTTTTTATGAAAATTTATTTATTATTCGCCATTTGGGTGTATTGCTGTACAAATAATATGTTTGTATATTATTATAACAAAACTTAATAAGTTGTAAATATGTTTAGTAGAGTTTTTTCTTGCAATTGGAAAAGAAAAGGTTTAAAAATTACAAATTCGCAAAATCTGATGAGATCGACCCAGTTAGGGTAAAACAATCATAACAATTGATCCTAATATGACTGAGTAAAAATTTGAAAATACGACTCCACACCAACTCTGATAAAGAAGAGTTGGAGTCAAAATTTCTTTTTTTTTTTTTAATTTTTTAGTTGGAGTTGGAGTTAGAGTTGAAAGCATCACCTGATTGACACTAACTCTGAATCTGAATTCAATATTATACATATATTATAAAAATATATATTTATTTATATATTAATTATATATACTAATACAGTTATATAATTATGTAACTAGAGCTTATATAATTAAATTTAATAATATATTAATATGAACTAATTATCATAAAATAATATAAATAGACTGGTAGTATCTCCACACGGATACTTTCTGCCAAGGTTTATTCCTTAAAAGTTGCTTTATTTGTTGAATCTTTAACATTTATTGATTGGATTTAAAAGTAAAAAAGCTTGATTGAAAAATAAAACGCGCTTTGGGGAGGAATCTTTCTATCTAAAGCAATTCAAAGGGCCAGTTTTGTTGGTTTAACATGGGATACTTGTTGCGTTGGGGCACTGAGGTAATATCATATATTTTGTGAATAATAAAAAAATCATAATAAAATATTAAATAATAATATAAATAATAAAAAATAATAATAGAGTATGTTGATAATATTTCACTACCCAAACTAGCAAGATGGATCTCATTCCTATTGGAACTAAATCCGAGTCTCACAAATATGTCACGTTCATATTCTTCTTAAGTAAACTTAAAAAGGTTGTTGAGTATCGAGGAATCTTCCTGGTATACTTTTTGCTTGACAAAGTAAGTCTAGTGACTCCCAAGAGTCAAGACGATCAGTCATATCTTCGTAAAGCTCCTTTTTGGATGATGGATTAACTTAAAGAGAAATGTTATATACAATCTTCAAATAAACCTTATATTGTAAGTCTAATTAATTTTATTATTAAATTTTTTTAAAATTACAATAATATTCTTATCAAAATGATATTTTTTTATTTAATGAAGGATTTATACATGCAATCCCCAAATGAGAACTGCAAATAAAATTTTTCTTAACTTATAATCAAAATTACTTCACCCATCACAACCTCCATGCTCATATATTATTTAAGAACAATGAAAATTAATATCTGAGATATATTTTTCATTGATGATCCTAATAATCTTGTAAGATACGTCTTACGATTCTTTTAGGTTTTGTTTGAATTCATAAAATGTTTCATTTCATTTCATTATTACATTTTTTTTAAATTTTTACACAAAATATAATAAACAATTCAACTTTTTCAAATTACAATTCAATTTTCTCAAATTTCAAAATAATATTCTAGCAATATTTTTTTTTAATTTTTATTTTTTATCTAAAATTATCTCACCTTATCTTTGAATTCAAATCAGCCTTTTATTTTTTTACCTTGTAACTTTCAAAAAGCATTAAATTGAATCTTATTTTTATTAAGAGAAATTCTATTTGCAATATTCAAATGGAGACCGCATGTGCAAGCCTTTCATTAAATAGAAAAAATTACTATTTTGATAAGGATATTATTGTAACTTTGAAAAAATTTAAAGATAAAATTAACTAGACTTACAATACAGTTCTCATTTGAGGATTGTACCATTGCTCTTTTATTAAAACTAAATCCATGTCTCACATTCAATGGGTCCAGTTCCAACAAAAAATTAAGGCTACATTTGAATGTTAAACTGAGTTGAGTTGAGTTAAATTTAGATGATAAAATATTGTTAGAATATTATTTTTTAATATTATTATTATTATTTTGAGATTTGAAAAAGTTGAATTGTTTATTATATTTTATATTGAAATTTAAAAAAATTGTAATGATGAGTTAAGAAAAAATTCTCTCTTTCTTTTCTCTTTATCTTTCTCTCTTCTCTCTTGAGCCTGATGCCATCCTCTTTTTCTATTTTTCCTTCTATAGAAATTTAAGCACTACAAATTTTTTATTTTTCACCTGAACTTGGCTTTGAGATAACAATGACTTCTCTTTCCTCTATATATCTGAAGGGATATTTATGCAGGATTTGATTTACCATAGGTACAAAAACCAACGTTGGTTGCTGTATTGCCTTCACGGGTCTGGGATTTTATGCTACATAAGTAGAAACGAATGTGGGTTTTACTTGAAAAGAGTTTTGTAGAAATCTTAACCCATCTCAAACTTATATCATCTTTTTATTATAATTTTTTTTTTAAATTTTTACACAAAATATAATAAATAATTTAATTTTTTAATTCAAATTTCAGAATAATAACAAGATTAAAAAATAATATTCTAATAATATTTTATTCAACTCTCAATTCAACTCAACTCAGTTTAACATTCAAACGTAACCTTACTGTCTTATGCCTGGATCATATGTCAATAGAGAAGGTTGTTTTTCTCCAATCAAATTTTTGGGTTCGTCTTGTAAGGTCGTTAATTTCTTTAGCAGGAGTTCGAGGTCATTAAATCTCTTAATACGTTGAAGTGATTAAAAAAAAACCAGTTAGTTTATTGGTTTTGTTGCGGTGGGTGTTTCAACTTGTGGAAAGTGGAAACCAGCGCTTGGATTCTGGAGTTTGAGGAATGAGGTTGAGGAAAGGCAAAGAGTCACCTGACGCACTCGACATTGATACAACTTAAAAGACACCGTCAAAGTATCAAGAGATGTGCCAATGAAAGTGGAAAGGAAACGATATCAGGGTTACAAAGCGACTGGAACCTCCTCAAACTTTGGAGTCGTGTGCATGTCAGCAGAGAGATCCCGACCTCAACAACAAGGTAGGTTCAAGATTGATAATAATTCCCACCGTACTAGTCTAGTGAAAATTAGTAGGGTAACTGCAAGGGGTTTTTCTCCCCTTCTGTCTCAGTAGGCTTGAGAATGGTGACTAAGGGGACAAGAAGCAAAGGCCTAGCCCATAACAATTATTGTTTGGCAAGTGAAAGTATCTGAAGTACTCTCATTACTATTCTTTAGTTTATTATTACTTTTCACCTACTTTTCTACTATTAATTATTTTTCACCTACTTTTTACTACTATTTAATATTTTATTATTACTTTTTCACTACTATTTACAAACATTCTCAATACTTCTCAGGTATTCTCATTACCCAAACCAAGATGATTCCCTACCCATGGGTAGGCCCTTTTGGATGTTACTTGCGTGAAGGAACGTTCTGCAGGGGATGAGACTTACTGACCTGGAAACCTCTCGAATAGTGTCCAGCTCTTAAGGGCTGAAAGCACGAGGGACCCTCGATCCTCTAAAATGAGAGGCATCAATGGACAACCAAGGACGCTAGTGGGATGAGACAAATCGAGAAACCACGCCGCATTAATGTCACCACTACATGAGCTACACGCCACATTAATGACGTCGTCGCAGAACCATGCAGAATTAAATGATTCTAACAAAAGGAACAGTACGAGGGGTACGGACTCCATGGAGGCAAACACAATCTGTCTCCCAGACTCATGGTATAAATAACAAGTCCCAGGTACGAGAAATGCTCTCTGATCCTTAGACTCTCATACTTATTTACAAACTTTTAAGAGAATTTATTGACTTTAGAGTCGGAGACTCTCCGGCCCCAAGGCTACCATCTCCCAAATTGCCTTGTTCTCTATTTCCGCAGACCCAAGTTCTGAAGACCTAAGTTGTTGGAACTCAGCCCCAATGCATACAAAACACGATGTTAACAATAAGGATCTTCGATTTTCTATGATCCACGATGATAAATAATAACAGTTAGACAACTTACCTCATTTCATTACAGTTTGATAAAGAATCTAACCTGATTATGAGAGATGGATCACCCTAACAACTTTATTTCCAAGTGTCTTCCAATGGCTAGAGGCGCAATGATGTTATAGGGAAGAACCCTTAACCCCTCAGTGCTATTTGTAGACTTCTGACCATAAAAAAACCTAGAGACATTTGTGTCCCACTGTGACTAAATCTAGAAGTATTTTTGTCCCACTATGACTAATTAATTAAGTGATAATATTTAAGTTAGTCTAAACCGATATGGGTGTGTGAGACATAGTTTTAATAAAACACTTACATTCTGTATAACAGCGACGTGTACTTTCTTCATGCTTCTTTACGGTGTTTACTAAAATCTCAACTTAGGAGTCAATGCGCTGCAAGAATTTCTTAAAGTATTTCACTTTCAACTTTTTCATGATTTTTAATCTTTTGCTGCCACGGTGGAAAGACCCTATTGATATAAGCTAATCCTATAGATGCAACATTCGTTTGATAAGGGGGGCTCCATGCTTTCTAACATTTCTTTGATGTTTTTTTCCCAACCCTCTATGTTGATTGTCATTCCCAGTACTAGTCCAAGTGTTTACTTGATCCCTTTGATAATATTCAAGTTCAATATTTTGATTCCCGTTTGTGATCATTGATGCAGTTTTTGCTGCTTTTTGTTGAATTTCCTGATGATCTCTTGTTCGTTTTCCCATCTGTCAAGCTCTTGTATAGCTTCCTGTAGAATTAAAAATATTAGGATGATGGTTCCTTTCTTTATGCTGAAAATCTGGTATTGATTTTTACATTATATTTATTTTCATATTTAAAATAATAGAGACGGGCCTAACAACATTTAATGAATATTAATAAAGTATAAATAAGGTTAATAATATCTTCTCAAATTTTTATCCAAACTTGAGAGCCTAGCATAATAGAGATCAAGATAGAAGCATAAAATGGATATCACAAACGTAACAATATTATTAGAATAGTGAGTTAAGTTGATATTATTAGATTCACAGGGGAGATTTCGATAGTGAGTTGAGTTGAAATTTGAAAGTTGAAGAAAATATTGCTAGAATATAATTTTTTAATATAATTTTTATTTTTAAATTTGAAAAAATTGAATTGTTTATTATATTTTTTTTGAAAGTTTGAGATAGTTGTAATGATTAAATAAGATAAGATAGGATGAGATGAGATGAGTTGCGATCAACTCTGAATCCAAACAATCTTACAGACTCCTGCCTATCTCTCCCTCACTTGAAGAGACACTTAAGCTTACACATGAATTTGAGTGTCTGATCTTGAGGATCGATATAATACAACTAACGGAGATCGGATAAAATTATAAGGCCTCGTTTGATTACACAGATAAGATAAAATGAGATAAGAAATATGTGCATAATAGTGAGATAGTTCGTGAATAATAATGAAATGATTTGAGTTAAGATGTTTTATGAGGTTTTGCGAAATAAGAGAGAAAAAGTTGAATAAAAATGTTATAAGGTTAAAATATTGTTAGAATATAATTTTTGTTTTGCGATTTAAAAAATTTGATTTTTTTTATATATTATTTAAAAGTTTAAGAAAATTATAATAATTAGGTAATGTTAACATAAAAAATTTGAAAATTTAAAAAATTGAAATTGAAAAGTATTTGTATTTAAATAATGTTTAAATGTTGAGACGAGATGAAATGAGTTGAGACTAACTGTGAAATCAAACGGGGCTAAGACACACCGGTAGAGAAAGTCAGTGAAAATATTATGTGTCAATTTTCAATTGACAAGTGTAAAAACGGGACTTTGCATCCCATCTGGGCTAAAGTCACTCCCTAAATTGAACGCCCAATTAGGGACGGTGCCAAGATTATTATTTTGAGGGGGTGCATATTTTAGATAGGAAATAACTTCTTCAATTGTAATTTTTTAGGGATACCATTAAAGTGATAAAAATAACAGAGTAAAGATATACATATAATTTATTATATAATTATTTTCACAGCTCAATTTTAATCGAGTGATACTTTTTTAGGAAGTTGTATTTTCAGATTAGTTAGTTGTAAAATATTATTATTATTATTATTATTATTACAAAAATAGGTGAGTGAAAAATAAGAAAGGAAAATAAATTCAAAACCAAAATAAAAGATGCATTTTACAAAAGTTACAAGAGCAAAAATGTCATAAAATCTTTATCTGTAAACTTTCTTCATAGCCTTGGGGGGGCCTTACTTGGCTTGGTCCGGCCTACATCCTATTTCATTTTATCAGAAATGTCTTGACTTTGAACAATTTATATGAATGAAAATTATGAAGTATTATACGAGTGTTTATTAATTGCTATTATAGTAAAATTAGAATTGTATAGAAAAAACTTGTTCTAGACATGGTGAGAATGATCCAAGACAAGTGGCGCTCTAACATACTTACCAATATTCAAATTCCAATGGCATGAATCTCGATCCATCTGCTACCTAATCTTACTCTATCTACAAGTCCTGATTTTTCTTTCTTTTGGTGGCAATAAGACGTGGCCCTATAGTTATGAACTTATGACAGCATGATTATCTTTTTATTTTTTTTATTATTATCTCAAGGGACTTTACATTTTAGGAGCATTTGTTGCACCAATCCATGTGATGTAGTAGGTCCTCGAGGTGGCAATTTCATGAGCCATTCATGGCCCCATTCTTTTCAATACCATCCTCTCACTTTCTTTCTTTCATGAATTCTTCTGTTTATCATTTTTATATTATACATCAAAATAAATAAAAAAATAAAATAAAAGTATGTATGTAGTGTAAGCATGATAAATAAAATTTCTTTCCTCAATTGTAATATTAGATACAGTCATAAAGTATGCAATACTAGTATATTTATTTAAAAAAAATATATAAAATTCATTATTAAAAAAATAATTTTTTTATATAAATTCTGTATTTACCCCGTTAGTGAGATTTCTTTCCTCTTCTGCATCAAACATTTGTTAATATCTGACCTTTCGATGTTGACTTTTTCGCAATTTAGGTATGAATTAATGGCTCAAATTAAGGAGTGAAAAAGGAAAGAAATATTTTACAGAATACTCTCAAAGAAAAAAAGTTAATAAAAGAAATATTAATTTATTTAAAATAAAATACAATGCTAGGCTTATTCAAAAAAGAACTCCAAGAATTATGATGGAATATTCTCAAAAACAGTGTCCCTGGTCATATTACAGCTATTTTGGAGGTTTTTAATTAAAAAAAAAAAGTCTAAAATATTATCCAAAATGAATTGGTCGGTTCAGTCCAAGTCAAAAAATACTCATGCAACGTGATCCCTTTTATGCAACGAATTTATTTATTGCATTGTCCCCACAAATATAGGTTTTTTAGTTATTTTATTAAAGGACGTCTCTACTGCTCCCGCTCCCAGTCCCGCTTTCTGGTCCCGTTAGTGTAAAAATTTGTATTTTTTTTTTTTTTTTTTGTGCATGTATTTTTTTAAGACTATAAAATATTTTTTAAAAAAATAAAAAAATTATAAAATTAATAAAAAATATTTACTTAATCATTAAATGAAAAAAAAATTAAAAAAAAATCTAGCGGAACTGGAAGCGGTGAGAGTAGCTTTATCCTTTATTAAATAAGTTACCCTTTTAGATCAACTAACAAAATTAGAGAAAAAGAATTTCAGCCACGTGGCGAGACACCGTCCACTGAATTATAAGTCGACACGTTGCCTCTTAATACACGTGGCAAAAATATATTTTGTAGACCCTAATTGACCGTTTTGACTTTAAGGTGCATTTCGCTTACCAAAACCAGGATTATATTGTATATTACTAAGGGTGACTGCCGTCACCGCTCCCAGTCTCGCTGAAAGTCACTAATATTGTAAAATATTGTGTTTTTTATTTTATTTTTTTATACATGTATTTTTTTAATACTGTAAAATATTTTAAAAAAAAATAAAAAAATTATAATATTATTAAAAAATATTTACTTAATTATTAAGTAAAAAAAAATATTAAAAAAATTAAAAAACAAATATAACGAGACCGCAGGACCGGATGTGGTGAGAGTAGCTTTCCTCGTATTACTAATTTAAACAGAAAAGACAACCTATGAGAACGCCACGTTTCAAAGTTTCAGTGTACATGCCTCAAGTTCGTGGGAGTTTCGCGTGCAGCGGTTACTCTGTACTCTCTAGTGATTTGGTCAGTAGCGGTAGTTAAACGGTAAATATGCATTTTTTTTTTAAATATTTATATTTCTAAAAATTATGAGATTCATATGATTACAGGTGTCAACCAATCTGATCTAATTCGATTTTAGATAAAATTTAGAATCGAATTAATATATATTGATTTTATATTTTCTAAAACTGATTATACACTGGTTATTTTTCTAAATCGATACTTCTGATTTTACTTATTTTCTATCTAATGCAATCCAATTTTTTTATTTTAATAAAATATAAATTTGACATAAAAAAATCTGTTTATAAAAAAAAAACTATTTAAAAAATCTGTTTTATTAAAAATCTGTTACTATTAAAAATCTGCCATGTAAAAAAATTTCTGCTATAAAAAATATGTTTTATAAAAAAAATCTGCTAAAAAAATTTCTGCTATAAAAAATCTATGAGTATCAACTTTAATAAGAATTAACCTAGCAAACTGAAGCAAATATAGTTCGGAAATAATGAAACTTAAAAAATAGTACAATGAGTATCACTATTCACCATCCAATGAGGTAAACCATAAATATAGATTATGACATCCAGAATTGACAGCTTCATACATGTTTATTAACTCTTGTGCAATACTTGTGTGACATTTTCAAGAGGTTGTGATGATTAAGGAAAAAAAAAACAGTGAGTAGTATTTAGAACAACAAGAAGAACTGAACCGGAATTCGAGAAGCAGAAAGAATAGAAAAAAAAAAATAGTATTATATATAATATATAATCAAAACAGCGAGAATGAATACGGAATGTTGAGAGTATGCACAATTAAATACAGACGGTTAAATCGATCATCTTCATGTATGCATAAATAAATAATAAGAATACGTAAAATAAATTTTATTAAAATTACAAATCTTAAAATAGATAAAGAAACAGGTAGTGCAGCTTTACACTTACTATTAGAGAGAAAGGGCAAGAGATACTCAAGAGAGAGGAGAAGAATGAGTTCTGCCTGATATGAAACGAGGTTATCCTTTTATAGTACAAGGAGTTCCTGTTTACAATTATTAAAGTAAAACAGTAAAAGTAATCCGTGGATAAACAGTGAGAACTGTTTAAGCACGGACATAGGTATCATTCTTATATCGTCCAGCTGTCTCTGTGGGCTATTGCTTTCAGCATATGATGAAAATAATAGTGTTTCCAAAGAGGGACTGATCAGTCTTATTTGAACTTAAGTAGTAGTCAGTCATCAGATAATCTTGGAGTATCTACTAAACCGTGATCAAACACATTACTGTATGAAGCTGTTGATGATGCTTCTGAACTCTTTTCATATTCAGAATCATGACTAGTGACTTCGACAACTACTTTTCAAGTATTTTAATTAAATCATTTTTATCAAGTCTATCAAGAATATCGGTGTTCTTTTTAGACTTCGAGGATTTTTTTGAGGATGAGCTGGTGGCTCTTCCTTTCTGTGAATTGGATGGTGAATTAGGGGCTTGAATTAATGGATACCCAGGAATAGTGGAACCGGATTTGATGGTTGTAAATTCTTCTTTGTTCTGTAAATCAGGTGCAGCTTGAGGAAAATCCTTAATCAATAGATCAATTGTTTTTTGAACATATGAGAACTTATCCTACTATTTTGTGTAGTAGGATCTTGTCATAACGTCAGCACACCTATCATAACTCCACTTAAAAATCCAAGGTATTTTGTAGGATTTGCAAAAATGGAGAGTGTAGGGGAATTTAGCTAGGTGTCGGTCTAGATTGAGACCGATAAGCCTGGTATAATGTTTGAAGGCTTGGAAGAGCTCTTTAGGGAAATTCTCTGGAATTGCTCCAAAGTAGTTCCATCATTGAAGGAACCAAAAAGGAAAAGTTCTTTTGAATTTGACATCAAAATTAATAAATCATGAATGGCTCATATCAAGTATTTGGAAGAACATGAAACGATTCCAAGTAGTAATGTAATCGTGGTAATTAAAAGCAATGTCTGAATTAGGGAGTCGTTTATGAGTGGAGGGATTGGTTCCCCATTCTTCCTCAGTCATGACTCGAAGAATATAGACACTGTGATAGATCAACTTTGTTGGCACATTTTTGTCGTAAAGAGGTTTTATGACAAGAGAATTAGTATGAATCAGGATAGTGGAATAAAATTGAAGATTTTTGGAAGAATCTTCTGGAATCCAGTGAAAATTAGGAGAGAAATAGGAAGAAGCAATTTTGAAATTGTCCGTATACACAATCCTGTTAGGTTCTATGTAAAACAGATTAGAAATAAAATGTTTCTTCAAATAAACAGATTTTCCTTTTGGGAGGAAAAACTGAGAAGTATTATCCTTTGATGTTATCGCCTTAGCGTATGGATCAAAGGGTATAGAAACAGTAGAAGCAAAACTGGCTGGTTGAATAACCTTGCCACTATGTGTAAACCTGTTAGTAATTGCCAGGGCACTTAACAAATTGGTGGAAATAGTTTCATTCTTGACGGGTTTTTTGTCAGGAATGGGTGGAGGAGGGGGTTTTGGTTGTTTTTCTTTTCCTTTTTTATTGCTCATGGTTGGGTGTCTGCAAGAATTCACGGGTAAGAAAATCAGAGATGGAATTATTGGTGCATTTGATAAATTTAATATCAAAATAAAAAACACTTAAAATGACTTGTCAACGTGCAAAAATATGTTTTGATGCAATATTTTCAACATCTTTTTCTAAAACAAATTTAGCACTCATGCAATCAATCCTTAATATGAATTTTTTATTAAGTAAATCAGATTAAAATTTAGAAATACATAGTACTATAGATAAAATTTCTTTTTTAATAGTACTATATTTTTCTTGTGCAGGATTCCGGATTCCGGAATGAAAACGAACAATTTGTTCAGAAGAGCCTGGTGAAACACATGGTTTCAGAATGCCGTCATAACCAATGTTAGAGGCATCTGTTTCAACAATTTTGAAAGAATCAGAAATAGGGATACCAAGGCACGGAATAGTCTTGACATGTGTCTTAATTTTTCTTACTAGATTAGTGTGAATATCTGTCCAAGGGGAGGATTTGAAAGAAGTCGTTTAAACAAAAGACGACATTACTTCCTCATATCCTTGTAGAAATCAGCAACATAGTTGAGAGATCCTAAGAACCTCTGCAATTGTTTTTTGTCAGTAATGACATTAGGAAATTTATCAATAAATTCAATGGCTCGTTGGATGAGCCTGATTTTGCCTTTAGAAATATCATATCCAAGGAATCGAATCTTGGATTGAAACAATTTGATTTTTTTTTTTCAGAAACAACAAGAGCATTTAATCTTATGATATCAAGAAACAAATTCAAATGTTTTCAATGTTCATCAATAGATTTGGAAAAGACAAGGATATCATCTATGTACACGATTGTGAAAAGTGAGAATGAATTGAAAATATCATTCATAATATTTTGGAATTCACTAGGGGCATTTTTGAGACCAAAATGCATCACATTCTACTCATAGTGACCAAAGGAGGTAATAAAAACAGTCTTATACCTATCCGACTCTACTATCTGGATTTGCCAAAATCCTGACTTTAAGTCAAACTTGGAGAAGACAACTGTATCGCTTAACCTATGAATTAAGTCATTTTTGTTTGTGATAGGGTACATAATCCACTCTAAGACTTTATTCAAAGGCTTATAATTTATGATAAGTCGAGGAGTTCCTCTTTCTAGTTCAGCATTTTTCTGGACATAAAAGACAGGGCAAGACCAAGGTGACTTGCTATGTCTAATTATTCCTTTTTGAAGAAGATCATTTATTTCGTTTTGGCAGAATTCTAAAGTCTTGCTATTCATTTGAATAGCATTGGCTTTAGTAGGAATAGTTTTTTCATCAAAATTTTTGATATAGGGAAGATAAACGATGTGTTTCTTTCTATACCAAAAAGTATTAGGTAAATCGGAACAAACCTCAAAATTCAAGCGTTTGTTGAAATCATCAATTTTAGAACGAAGTAAAGGGTAGGATAATTGATCAGAAATCTTTCTGTATTTGATCTCCTGTTGGAGGAAATTCAAATGTTTTTCTTTTGCAAGAATTAAAGATTTTAAACTTTTATCTTAATCAATCTCAAAACGAGAAGCAAATTTAAATTTAACTTTTTGACCAAAATGGTTGGTGGTAATACCATCTTTTTTAGTCAAAAAAAGATATACAGATGAGATAAATGGAATGCCTAAAATCACATTGTCAGACATGTTTCTGACTAAAACAGAAGGGATTTTAAAACAAATATTATGTTGGCAAACATGAGTTTTATTGAGCCATAGTTAATCTTCATCTGAGATCCATTTGCCGAAAATAATCTTTTAGTAGATTTTTCAAAATCTTTGCTAGGAATTAATCCTTCTTGAATACAATTCAAGTCTGCTTTAGAATTAATCATAGCAACAACAGAAAATTGAAAATCTCGAGAAACAACAATAGTAACTCGTGAAAACTATTTAGGAGGAATAGTATGGCGGATCAAGCATATCTGGTTGTCAGTAGCCATTTCTTGTTGCTTGAACCAGAATCATTTGTTTACTCATTGTCAGAAGGAATATCCTGATCAAATTGTTTATCAATTTTTAACACTAACAATTCTTGTTTCAAAATCTCATTTTCAGATTTAATGTTATTAATCTCAGATCTGAGTTCGAGAATTTCTTTTTTAACAGAATTAATTTCATGTTGTAAATCAGAAGTAGTAATATCCTTGGGTTTTTTCTTTTGAAATCTCTCCAAGGTTTCTTAAAAACTAATCCTTTGCTTTGAAGTCTCAGGTTCTTGCCGAACCATTGTCTTCTTGAGTTTAAGAAGATATTCTTCTTTATTACCCACAGTTTCAAATATGGTTGCTCCTACTGCTCCTCTTCAACGGCACTTATGTTTCATTATTCTTTTTTTTTTCTTTTTTCCCTGTTGTAATAGCAATAATTATTAAATAATATATATTTATTAGTTTTAGGCTTTAATATTACTGTGATTTAATTTTTTTTTTCCCAAATATAAAGAGAAAAAAGACTAAATTTTTAGCGGCCTGTTGTCTAGGGACTCTCATCAGTGTTATTTTGGATATATATATTAAGTTAAATTTTTTAAGATGCTAAAGATATGTAGGAGTACAATTTTGGGTAATATGATAAAAGGGCATATTTTGAAGATCTAGAAGAAAATTGAAAAAGACGTTGAATGAAGAAAATGTAAAGAAATTAAAAAAAAAAAAAAATTAAATAAGAAGACATTGGAGGATCAAAAAATCTGAAGAGAATTCGAACAAAAATCCAACCATAGATGTCTCAAACTCACTTGATAGAACTCTTCCATTACAAATCTAGAACGTCCATTCCCATTCAAAATTTTCAGACGAATTATCCTTCTATATATATATATACTGATCTCTCTCTATCTCTATATATATCCCCATTTTTTTTTTTTTTTTTGCATATATATCCCCACGTTATACGTACTGATATCCTTCACGTTATACTAATCTATATATTATACATATAATATATATATCCCCACCTAACCCCATGAATATTGCATGCCGTTTTATCTTCCCAATATTTTCAAAACTCCAACAATAATAGGGTTGCCGAATGTTTTAACCAAATACAAATCAATATCGTGCAGCGCGCGCATCACGTACGTTTTGTTCATAGCAGTACCTCCACACAACGCCCGATCACAATGCCCTGATCACTCCATAGCAGGGCAAACCAAAGTCGTCCCTCCACCGATATACGTCGGCTTCCTCTGTTTTGGACCCTCAAAACAGAGCAAGAAATAGCAGTGCAAACCAATAGTTTTCCACCGATCAAACACCCCCTGTACGTAAGTCTCGCGTTAAACTGATCTCCATGTATTTACTCTTCACGTTATACTGATCTATATATTTACTCTATATATTTACTCTATGCTTCTGCCTCTCTATGTATTTACTCTATGAATCTGCCCCTCTATGTATTTACAGAGCAAGAAATAGCAGTGCAAACCGAGAGTTTTCCACCGATCAAACACCGTACGTAAGTCTCACGTTAAACTGATGATCTCCATGTATTTACTCTTCGCGTTATACTGATCTCTATATATTTACTCTATGTTTCTGCCTCTCTATTTATTTACTCGATGAATCTGCCCCTATATGTATTTACCATTTTTTTTTTTTTTTTTTTTTTTTTAACATCAGCCCAAAACTTGAAGCTCATAACCCAGATATATGTAGTAGTATCGAAAACAAAAAACCAAGCTTGGCCCATTTAACAAAACACCCAGAATCTCCAGACTTCATAATTAACCGAAAATATAAAAGAAAAACAAAGGAAAAAAAATACCAAAACACAAAGCTAGAAAAAAAGGGGGGGGGGAGAGGGATTGGAACAAGTGATGGACTTAGATCTTACAATAAAAGCATAGGAAATTGGGTATTGAACAAGGGACTGAGAACAGCCAAAATAAATAATATTTACTCTATGTCGCGGCCTATGGGCACTTCAATTTGTATTCTATTTATGAATCCATGTCTATAAGCTAATGTAATTAGTGAGTGATTGTTCAACCAATCGCTTCTTGCCGAACCATTTTTTAATACCAGCACCATGGCAGCTAAATCTTTTTGTAGGGGTTGGTTCGTCTTTGGTGCTATTTTTGTGAAATTGAGAATGCATTAACAAGATACAAAATTCAGCAAGGGGGCCAACCACTTTGGTACCCCTCATTCTCAAAAGTACAAAAGGGAAGTAAATTGTCTAGAAATGATTTAAAATGCTTAGAAAAAGAAAATATGCCTTGAGGACCTAAGGTTTAATCGAAAACTTTTGTTATCAAAATGAGAGTTAAAATATAGAGGCTCTTTGCAGCCAAAGCAAACACCAAATTAATGTGACAAGGCTACTTTTATTATTATTTTTTTAAAACCTATTAAGGTGATAAGGACACATTAATAGTTTAAATCAAAGAAAGAAAAAACTATATAGGTAGTCATTTGAAGGGGAAACTTTATAGGTCTGCTATTAGACTAATTGTGTTTCACATATTTATGCTTTATTTTGCTTTGTAACTTTTCGAAGTTCAATATTATTTTTCATACTATGTTTTAAGTTATTGAAGATCTTGCATTCTCATTTAATTCTGTTTTTATATTTCAAATATAGCTAAGCTATGGACAAAAGTTGGATGAAAAAACCTCGACATACAAAAGAGTATGTCGACGGTGTCAATGAGTTTTTGAAGTTTGCATGTGAGAATTGTCCTAGGGATTCGTCGATTTGTTGCCCACGTAGAAAATGTGGATTACGTATGATGTTCATGCCCAACATGGTATTTGATCATTTTATTAGCTATGGAATTTCTCAAGGTTACACCATTTGGCATGCTCATGGGGAGAGAAAAGGGGAGGCATCTTACCATGCTATTGGTGCCCAAAACAATAATGAGCAAATAAATGAAGGCTCTAGTGGGATGACAACCATGTTACATGATGTTTTTCCAATGTTTGATCCTGAAATAGTCGAAGGTACTTGGCCTGAAATATGTGTGGAAGCTGGAGAAGCTGGAGTGCAATATGAAAATCGACAAGATTCAAATGAGAGAGTTAATAAATTTTACAATATGTTGAAAGATGCTGATGAGCCATTATATGAAAGGTGCACAAAACATACTAAATTTAGTGCTATCGTACGTCTCTGGAATATGAAGTGTTTGGGTGGATTGAGTAATAGCATATTTATAGAATTGCTTGAATTTGTGAATGAGTTGCTCCCACCAGGAGCATCATTGCCTAAAAATACATACGAGGCGAAGAAGTACATGAATGAGTTAGGACTTGGATACGAGAAGATCTTAGTATGTCCCAATGGTTGTATGTTATTTTGGAAGGACAATGAGAATCTGGAAACATGCGTGGTATGTGGAGCGTCAAAGTGGAAACAAAAAGAGTCTATGGATGAAAGGTCTAAAAAAGGTAAAAGAAGTCTAGCAAAAATATTACGGTGGTTTCCATTAAAACCAAGGTTGCAAAGACTTTATATGTTATCGAAGACTTCTTCACAAATGAAATGGCATGCTATAGGCCGCACAAATGATGTGGTACTAAGGCATCCAGCAAATGGTTTGGCTTGGAAGACGTTTGATTCACAATATGATGAGTTTGCCTCTGACTCCCGCAATGTTAGGCTTGGTTTATCTGCAGATAGCTTTAATCCTTTTGGTAACATGAGTATTTCTTATAGTACCTGGCCGGTTATGTTGGTACCTTACAATTTACCTTCTTGGATGTGCATGAAACGATCAACTTTCATGCTATCGTTGATTATACCATGACCATCATCACCTTCAATGAATATAGATGTATATTTAGAGCCTCTAATATTAGAATTAAAGGAATTATGGGAGGTTGGAGCACCAACCTATGATGTTTGCTCTAGAGAGATGTTTACAATGCGTGCAGCTTTAATGTGGACGATAAATGATTTTTCTGCATATGGTGATTTGTCTGGATGGAGTACGAAAGGTCGTTTAGCATGTCCTTGTTGTATGGGTGATACACGATCTAGATGGCTGAAACTTAGAAAAAAATTTTCCTATATGGGGCATAGACGATTCTTGCCAAGAAATCATAGGTAGAGAATGATGGCAAGAACATTTTATGGTACACGAGAAATTGATCCTCCACCTATTATGCCAACACCTTATGAAATTTTGGAACAATTAGATGATGAAAGATGCAATGCTATAACAAATCGTAAAAGAAATAGAGTTGTGGGGTCCACTACCGTTAATGAACATTTATGGAAGAAACGTAGTATTTTCTTCAATTTGCCTTAGTGGAAAGATAATTTATTGCGTTATAATCTTGATGTGATGAATATTGAAAAAAATGTGGTGGATAATATTATTGGCACATTGTTAAATATTGATACGAAATCAAAAGATGCATACAAGCACGACTTGACTTACAAGAGATGGGTTTGAGACCACAACTTCATCCAGTTATCACAGCTGCAAACAAGACATATTTGCCTCCAGCTATTTTTATAATGAGTAACCAAGAGAAAGAAGACTTGTTGAAGGTTATAAAAAATGTAAAAGTACCAGATGGTTATTCTTCAAATGTTTCGCGTTATGTCAAGCTTCAACACCGTACTATAGTGGGCATGAAGAGTTATGATAGCCATATACTGATGGAACAACTCCTGCCAATTGCATTACGTGGGTTATTACCTAAGAAAATAATAGAACCCTTAATCGAGTTATCTCGATTCTTCAGGGGAATTTGTTCAAAAACGATGCGGCTTGAAGATTTGGACCAATTGGAATCTAGAATACCCTACATATTGTGCCAATTAGAAATGATATTTCCGCCATCATTTTTCACGGTTATGGTGCACTTGATTATACATTTAGTTGTAGAATGTAAACTCGGAGGACCCATGCATTATCGATGGATGTATCCCATTGAAAGGTATGTTATAGTTATTGAATTAAAAACACATAAATCTATTAAAGTAAAAAAATATTTTTAAAAAAATAATAAAATTTATTTCATGATTTTTGTTGTAGATACCTAAACCGACTTAAGTTTCATGTGCGTAACAAAGTTGCGCCAGAATCCATGCTGAAGGATATTTGCTGGAGGAATTACTGACGTTTTGTTCTCGTTATTTAGAATCTGGTCAAACAATTTTCAATAGACCATCTAGAAACCCGGATGATTCTAAAGGGAAAGTTCTTGACACTCGCCTCGATTTTACGGCGTGGACTCAAGCACATCGCTATATTCTCTTCAACTCTGATGATTTCACTCCATTCCGCATGTGAGTTGCAATGCTTAATACGTACGAATTAAAATATATTTCATTTATATTTGTGTAATTATAACATACATTTGTGATGTTGTGAACATATGTAGAATGCACTTGGAAATATTGAGGAATACAATTGATGAGAGGCATGCATCGAGTGGCGAACTACAGAAGAGGCACCAAGACCAATTTTGTAATTGGTTTCAAGACTATGTACTATTTACACCCCATTCAATATTATATCACATAATTTGTTATGTCTTGCTAGTTTTTGTCATTTACTCAATTCTAATAATCCAACCTTTCAGGTAATGAAAATGGATGACAATGGAAGAAGTGAATTGGGCAATAAAGTCGTAATGCATTCTAGAGGTCCTATGCAAGTTGCCAATGAATTTAATCGAATTGTCATCAATGGCACAAAATATCGCACTAGGAATTACGAAAATGGGAAGAAAACTCATAATTGTGGTGTTAGTGTGTGTACTGAAGATGGTCCGGCTTATTATGGCCAATTAACATGCATAATTGAGATTATGTATTATGATAGATCTCGATATGTGTTATTTAAATGTGATTGGGCAGACGTTACTAGGGGCAAAGGTTTCAAGGAGGACAAGTTTGGGTTTAGTCTTGTAAATATTTCTCATCTAGTACACACTGGTAATCGGATAACTGATGATCCGTTTGTTTTATCTTCCAAAGTATCTCAAATATATTATGTGGCAGATGAAAGATGCCCAAATTGCATTGTCGTCTTTAAGACAAAAGCAAGAGACGTGTATGACACTGGTGAAGAGGAAGTGACTGACGACGATGAGGATGAATATTTAGTCAACGAATGTTGTAACACTACCAACAATGAAGCTATTGAACCTGCTACTGACGATGTTGTGTGGACATGAAATGATATAGATGGAATGACGATCGAAACTACTCAATAGTATTGAGTAAGAAATATATTTAGACTTTTTAACATGATATCTCTTATAACTTTACTTTTATCTTATATCATGCTCCAAGTATTATTATTTTTATTTATTTGCATATATGTAAACTTGTTTTGTATAGGTACAATGGGTCCAAAAAAGAAGGCAAGGACTATCAGACCACACTTGCGAAGATAATCTACTTCAATACCAGTTGTTCATAGTGAGACACAATCATACCAATCCCTTGATAGGGCGGCCCATTCATTACCCTCTATTGATGAGCCACCCCTTTCCGTTGATAGGATGGTGGAGTCATCGCCTTCTGTAGATTGTCCTTTCCAGCAATCATTATCTTCACAGAAAGGGACCATGTAACGCCCCAAACCTGGGTGGCTTGGAGAATTACTACCTGTGACTTATAAACACAAATTCCGACACAACTAAAATAAATCTCCATCAAAACTTTATTATCAAAACTCAAACTCAAGTCTTCCAAATAAACACCTTGAAAAACTCCATAAAACCAATATTGCAATAGAACAAAAAAATAAACTAAGGAGTCCACAATCTCCCGGTAGTCATAACAAACCAAACTGATAACTTAACAAATCTTACTAACCCAAGATAAAATTAAATCTAAGGACGTCAAAATTCCTTCTCTTAACATCCCCTCCTCGGCTTAATCATGCTTACCAAACTAAACCCGATTCTCAGTTGGACTATCCACATCATCTGAAAACATTATGAAGATAGGGGGGGTGAGTTATCAACAAGTCAGTAAGCAAGAGACATATGCTAGTGTGCAAACATGAGCATTTACCAAGTGCAATATGCAGAACAAAAACATATTTTCTAAATGTAGCAGAGCTTTGGCATAATATAAACTGAGTATCATCTTCACATCAAAACAGAGCATCACACAGAGCAGAGACCATGTTTCACCCCCGTGATAGGGTTGTGCTAACCCCAGTGGCCAAACCAGGCAGAGACAGAGGTGAATCTTTCCTTTATTCTTCTCGGAACCTCGAGTGTGCACACAGGAAAGACCATAATAAAACCACTTTGTTTCCAAAGTGGGTGCACT
Source organism: Juglans microcarpa x Juglans regia (assembly GCF_004785595.1). Taxonomy (NCBI): domain Eukaryota; kingdom Viridiplantae; phylum Streptophyta; class Magnoliopsida; order Fagales; family Juglandaceae; genus Juglans; species Juglans microcarpa x Juglans regia. The sequence continues at coordinate 24,872,809 of NC_054601.1, read as the reverse complement.
CAGAGACAGAGGAGTTGGTACCAACCCAAACAGAGAAGAGAAAAGTAGAGACAGAGTCAGATACAAAAACCAGTACACCATGCCAGAGATTTTCAGATGTTATATCAAAATAATACAGAGTATCAAAACAGAATCAGACAGTTTACACACTGAAAAACAAAAGCCAGAACATCTTTCTAAATAAATGCACTATTTTTTCCTTTTTTTTTTTTTTTTTTTTTTTTTTTTTTTTTTTTTTTTTTTCAGATTCTCAATATCGCTCATTTTTCAAATTTCAGAAACCATATGACAGAAATTAGCTCATGTCTACACAATGTATGTCAGAACATATTTTTCCTTTTTCACATAGATTTCATGAATAATGCAAATAAGCGACAGAGGTTGATCTTTGTTTTCCCAAGTTTCCATTACATCACAAAATATGCAGGTTTTCATAAAATCAACCTCAATCTTATTAACTTGTATAAAACCTAGCATAGGAACCCCGCTTACCTGACTTCTGTAGCGTGTTATCTATGACTTAAACTCGACCTCTAAGAATCTCGTCACCTATCGATAGAAAAATATATATACACTGAGTATCAAACAACAATTGACATAACGTCTATCTAATAATTAAAACTCATAATATAGCCCAAAAACAACTCACTAATACGGCCAAATAGTAATCTGGACAGCCAGCATTTCAACCCAACGTTCCATATACTAATCTTAATATTGTCCAATACGACCATCAAAACCAATGTCAACTTAACTCATCAATAAATCACACTTAATTCAGTAGCTCATAACCCCAAGCAATCGCCAACAATTTAACCAAAACGACACTACACATCGCACGTTTCTCTCTGTTCACAAGTCCACAACAGAAAAATCCCATCACTTCTAGATGTTAATCGGCACCCAACAAATTCCCGTCTAATTATTTCTCAAATACCAAACCAACAAACCAAAATTTATAAAATACTCAACGAAGTGAAAAACTTACGGTGAAGACTCAATGTTTATGTGAAACCGAGTAGAACTTCGAGCTCACTTCACTACGGCAACCACAAGGCGCACCGAATGAAAATCCACCAAAATCAAGGACCACTGAAGAAGCTCTCGGCAACCCGTCAAAAATTTGTTTTCCACCCAACAATGTAGCACTTCGCTCAACAAGGCTTGGCGTCACTCACTGAGATTATCCACTGCAACTTCAAATAAAATGCAGAAAAAACAGAGTAAGAGAGAGAGAGCGTCGTATTTGAGAGAAAAACCGAATGTGAGGGAAAAGAAAAAGGGGGAAGAACTAGGGCCTGACTTCGTACTCACCAACAAACTCCACGAAGCGAAGAGAGGGACACGAGAAGAGGGAGTGGGTTACGGGAAAGAGAAGGATACGGGGGAAAACAGAAGAAACCGAAAAAGAAAGAGGGGGAGAAGGAATCGGGGGAGCTGAGGGTGAAGGAAATTGCTTACCCAAAACGGTGCCGTTCTGAAAACTTCCAAGAAAAAGGCTGGGCCTTTTTGCGCACTGGTCTAGGCCTCATAACGCTTGGGCCTTACAGACCCAACCTTCTACATCAATACAAATGGGAGGCCAACTACCCAGACATATAGAGATCAACAGAGAGACCCAGCCATGCACAAGTGTACCAATAGAACCACGTTCGGAAACAGAAAATGTCGACTTGTTTTCCGACATTGGAGATCGTTTTGTTGTCATTGTTGGTATTTTTTTTTTCTTACTTCTTATTTATTTTACTATAAATGCACATTTACAAAATAGTAACAATGTCACTAAATCCATTTTTGCAGATAATAATGGAGGTAGAGTAAAAAGACCATTGCACTCGATTCATGACATATGGCATCTTCCAGAAGGGGAACGAATTGATATGGAGCTCAATAATCTTAGTCAACCCATCAAAAAGCAAGACTCAAAGGTGGTAAGGTTTGGTGGCCTGATAGCGAGAACTAATAAGTTGGTTCCAGTAATTTACAAGGATTGGAGGTCGGTGCCTAAAACCATAAAGGAGGAAGTGTGGGGTCTTATAATGGTATAGAACTTGTATTAAACCATTATTATTAATTAAGTAGGTATATTTTGAAAATTTTGCTAGAAATCAAGACATATACCTATGTAAATTTATTTTGACTGTAGGGCAAGTTTAAAGTTCCTGATGACAAATTGGATGCATTCAAAAAATGGATACTGAAGGACCTGGGGAAGAAATGGAAAGACTACAAGCATGAATTGAAGAAAAAGTTACTTCGTTAAAAGGACACCTTTGCAGCACAAATTGTGGCAATGGCAAGTCCCGATATGGTGGACTTATCGCAACTAGCAGAGTTGGCCAATCTTTGGTTCGATCCAGAATATAAGGTAAAAACACACACATTTCTCTTAGATTTAGAAAGTCGACGAACTCGTTATTTTAATCATAATTCTCATAATTTTTGTGATGTTGTAGTCAAAATATAATAAAAATAAGGAGTGTTGTAAGAAGCAGCTGGTTGTTCATAGCGGAGGATCAAAAAGTTATGCAAGATATACCCATGATGCGGTATTTATTTAATTAGTATTTATTTACTATTGTATATTTGTTAGTTCTTTTTTTTTCGATGTGTTTAATCTAGAATATTGGATGCAGAAAAAATCAACTGGGACATTGCCAAGTCGAGCCCAGTTGTTTGTCACGACCCATAAGAGAAATGATGGCACCCATTACAATGATGAGACGAGGAAGAAAGTGGTATCTTTATTTTCAAATTTATTACTTTTTAATTTTAATGGATTTATAAGATGAATAATGTGTATTTTTTATTATCTATTACAAGCTGAGATGGAGGAACTTTTAACACAGGACACAAGTCCGATAGAAATGGGGTCTGGAGGAACCATGACTTGGGCATCAGATGATGTTTATTCTAAAGTTATGGGCCCAGAACAACCTGGACGTGTGCGCGGTTTGCGGTTTGGGCCAACCCCTACAAGGCAAACTTGTTAACATTCACTACCAACTTCTACATAAAAAGATGGTATATTTAAGGAAGAGCTGAATAAAATGCGGAACGAATTAACTGAATTGCGAAACTTAGTAAACACATTTGTGTATGCACAAGTGAGCACCCCACATGTTTAGTTGATATCAATCAACCTTATTTTGGAATTTTTGGACTTTCATTTGAATTTATTTTCAGGCTTCAGGACAAAATCAAGTAGAGAATAAAGATAAAGAGAAAGATGAAGAAGAGGGGAATGATGAAGAGGAAGAAGAAGAAAAAGATGAAGAAGAGGAAGATGAAGAAGAGGAAGAGAATGACGAGGATGAGAATTGAGGGGATTATAAGTGAAAAATCTGAAATTATATTAATATTTTAGTTTAATGGTATTTGCAACTTTCCTTAATTTAGATAATATTTATTTATGTCATATATCGACGTTAGCTCCGTTTTGCTAAGTTGGAATTGGAATGGATTCTAAAAGTTTTAAAGTCAGATGTTAGGTGAAGTGGTGGATTATGCATTAGTTTTACTACTCTTTTTCTAAGTTGTGAATCTTAGTAAGATGCCATTTACTAGTTTGGTTTATGACCCATTCTTTGAATGAATAATTAGTGATTTATAAAAAAAATTATTATTCAAGTCCCTTGATCAATTGTCGGACTTTTTTTAAATGACGCCAAAGCTATATATTATTACCGACATAACAATATAAATGCTAGAACAATACTAATTTACCGGCGTAAAATTGATAAATTGTAAGTATTTTTTAAACAATATAAATGCTAGAAAACTCAATAATTTAGCAGCGTAAAATTGATCAATTGTCGGTGTTTTGTTCAATGCCGAGAAAGCTATATATTATTTTCGGCGTAACAATATAAATGCCGGAAAACTCAATAATTTACCGGCGTAAAATTGATCAATTGTCAGCGTTTTGTTAAATGCCGAAAAGCTATATATTATTTCCGGCATAACAATATAAATGCCGAAAAACTTAATAATTTACCGGCGTAAATTTGATCACTTTTCGGCATTTTTTTAACGCCACTAAAGCTATATTTATTACCGGCGTAATAGTATAAACGCCGGGAAACAATTAATTTACCGACGTAAAATGGATAAATTTGACATTTTTGTAAACGCCGCCAAAGTTATATATTATTACTGGCGTAACAATATAAATGCCGGAAAATTTAATTATTTACTGGCATAAATAATAAACGCCAACAATAATATATTTTTACTGGTGCATAAACAATCGCCGATAATATAAACGCCGGCAATTCTTATATTTTTTGTAGTGTGAGTGAAAGATCAAGAACAGAGTTTTATCATTATTTGACGTGTCGATGATTTCACCTATCACAGCATTATTCATGGTAGCTGTATGCGGGATCAAGCATTATTAATATTAACCACCTTATCTAAACTCAAGACCTATCATGGCATCACACGTGTGATGTCTTATCATTAAGAAAATATCTAAACATCAATCTGGTTGTCCCGAGAACAAACATGTTGGCCTAGGTCTCCTCTGAGCAGAGATGTGATGGATCCGATCTGATTCGGTTTTGGATAAAATTTAGGATCGAATCGGTATATATCAATTTTTTATTTTTTAAAATCGATTACGCTCCAGTTACACTCTTAAAACGGTATATCTGATTTTACCGATTTTTGATCCGATCCGGTCAGATTTTTCGATTTTTTTAAAATGTAAAAAACATATAATAAAATGTTACTTCTTATGATAAAATATTATTAATAATTTAATATATATATATATATATATATAATGTTTAAAGCATATGATCAATTAAATTTTCATTTTTAAGATTTAACTTTTATTTTATAAATTATAATAACATTATCTTATATATAATTATATTAATAACATATGATCAAACAAATTACAAATATTCATATTTAAAATTAACATTTTATATTATAATTTATAAATTATAATATAAAATTATTTCATAGATGATATAAAATTATATATTATATATAAAATTTTAATATATTAATATATATTATATATAAAACTTATATATATAAATATTTTGTATAATATATAAAATTAATTTTTATATATATATTTTTTCCAATCAGTCCGGTTCGGTTTGGTCCGGTTCCGGAAACTACGAAACCAAAACCGGACCGGTTCCTGTCGGTTTTTCAGTAAAATTTACGCCCCTACCTGTGAGAATAATTGGATGGCCACGTTTTCTAATTAATATATATATATATATATATTATATTATACTAGTGAACGACCCCTAGTGCGTTAGTCTCGGGATGCACATGACATAATAATTTAAATAAAAAAAATGTGAACAAGTCAAATGGTCAAGGATCTTAAAGACCTTTTAGTATAAGATGATCGTTCATTAAATTCTACAAGAGAGCTACACATCAAATAGTTAAGGATTTTAAGAATATTTTGCTAAAATAAAACTTAACGGACTTAACAAAAAAATAAGAAAAGTTAACAAAAAAATATAAAAATTATTATTTACAGTTAGATAATCACTTATTATAATAAAATAGATAAATGAAAGAATATTTAGAAAGTAGTAAACTTAAACTTTTGTTCTTCTGCTCTTTTGTCAATTAAACTTTGATAATAAGTACTGGAGAACTATATTCTGCATCGGTACAATTTAGAACTACTATTTTGGCAGTTTGACTAATTATATTAACATGCAGGCAGGATGGCATTTAATTGGTCGAACTGCATGGCAAGATGCCAATTAAGAAACCTACCTACCTTATGTCACGGGAGAATACTAAGTGGTCAGCAATTAATGGCACTTAATTATGGCAAATCGGGAATAATGCCAATTTTGGACAATCGGCGTTAACTTAATTAACGGAAAAACAATAAAAACTGTTAAAACAAAATTTTCATTTCATAGCCACTTTATATATATAAGAGATTAAGAACATTATGTCATATTATTTATATCACTTGTGAAATATTATTTTTTTATATTTGAATATTTTTACACTACATATGGTATAACTTAATTTGAAATATAAATTTTAAATTTTAAATTTTACAAATTAAATTATATTAAATTTGATAAATAACATCAACAAAATAAGCAACCAAGCAAGAGATTCACCAAGTCAGGCAAATGTGAGCCTATTGAAACAAATAGGTTTGTTGTAGCTCAACAAGGTTCAATAAAACTTACCCAAAAACATATGAAAATGTTACACCTCCTTGGATATTTTAAGCCACAGATAATTCACCTTAATTACCTTACACTAATTGGCTTAAAAAATTTCTTGAACATTAGTTGTCAAGAATAACCCTCAAAGGCTTTAGCAAAGCAATAGATTAAAAGAAAACTGATTGTAGGAATGTAAATATTTGTTGAGATTTTATTGATACCCCATTAATATGTCTATAATTCAATTTTATTAACAATCTTTTCTAGTCAAGAAAAATACCCTAAATTGGTATCCATCTACAAACTGATAATTCTTAACTTGCACCCAAATTGGAATAACAAGATCAGACCAGTCCAAGTTTTGTAGGCTTCACAATTCACTACAACATTATGTGGCTTTTGCAGCAAAATTTTCACGCCACAATAAATGACAAAATTACAGATAAAGGTCTTAAGCCACAGTTTTATGATCGCAGAACAAACACCACAAAATGGGCCTGACACTTGATTAGGTTCTCGCCACAAGCCTAAAGGCCAAAGATTGCCCCCAAATTATGACGGATTTAAACGCCGATATTGACCCCGAGGTTACTGCCGCAGTTGCCTAAACACCCAATCGAAGAAATCACCGCAGAATCTTAATACCTAGCCACGAGCGTATGTTCTTCGCAAACAACCAATCCATCTTGGCGCCAGTATGTTCATCGCAGAGTCCATTATCTGTCTTGGCGAGTTGGATTCGCCAATGAAGTTAGCTGCAGTTTCCATGCCGCCAGAGAAAACCCTAGGTACGTAATGCGATAACCCATTTTCCGTAGTTGTGAAATCGCAGGGGATCTTTGTTTGGCTTTTTTTATTTGTGTATTTCTACCCAATAGGGATGTATTTACCGTTGATTATCAGTATGATTATCTAGAGAAATTAGTTTTGTAGATTGGGAGGACCATTGAAAACATATTGAGGAAATGTATTGGGAGGACCATTGAATTTCCTCAATCTGTTTTCAATGGTACTTTACTCTCAAATGTCCCTATAATTATAGGGACATTTGAGAGTAATCTGTTTTCAATTATAATTGTTTCAATGTTGTTTTTAGTATTTTTCCTATATATACATATATCATCATTATGGGGAAATTGCATTTTGTCCATTAATATATCAATGATAGAAAAAAACCTAATTTAACTTGAAGACTTTACACAACTGAAAGCATTATGCCATAAGAATCCACAGGAGGAAATTAACCTCTCAAATATATGAGTTTATAACTTGGTTTAGCAGTCCCACATTTAATTCATACTTGGAATTTCAGCATGCCAATATTATCTTATCTAAAAAACATGTACATACAAGCAATAAGAAAATCTTAGTTGAATCAGCAGTTCTTTGGGGTCTTGGCTACCACGACCAAATCATTACTGCCCTTAAAGTTTGATGAATTGACTTGTTGCAATACAACAACAACATAAACTCATACCATAGCATGAACAGATTAATAACCACAATTTATATACTACTGCACTGGCATAATATGCAAAGCTGAAAACTACTAGTAGATTCCTAATCCATATTATGATGGGTCTTGAAGCTGATGACAGTTTGTACCTCAATCCACATTCAATGTTAGATAACATCTTAGTTTAAACAAGTGTTATCTCAAACAAGTCTTAATAACCATTTCAAAATTTTTGGAAAAGGAAAAAAACCAATTGTGCACTTAGTTAATCTAAGATTCTTAGCATCCAGTTTTTGTTAGGTAAAGGTTCAGATTAACTTAGTAAATTTCCTTATCAGAATATAATGACAGAGATCATATACACATACCTACACACACACATAGATGTTCCCTATGTGGATCAATAGTCATATATAAAAGCAATATATATATATATATATACAGATTTCTGGGTTTATATATATACATGTGTATATATATATATAGCTAGTACATCCTGCTTTTAATATATATAACTACTTGTATATAGTGTCTCCTAAATCCAACCATGTTCTTGACAAAGAAAATATAAAGTTGCATGCATGCATGCAAACAGTATGCCAGTGTACTATATGTATGGTGATTATGAATGAAGTAATTAAAAGTATCGTAGTCATATGAGTCATGGCATATTTGCAGGGACTGCATGCAGGTTTCTAAAGTCTATCATTCATTGAAACTTATATATTTACAGAGAAGAATGAAAATATTCTCTTGCTGATTTCACATGTGCATGTGTGCGTGCTTCTTTCCATTTATCAAATAGTCAAATCGAAGCTGGCATTTCCCAAGCCGCCTCTCTCTCACTCTCTCTCTATATATATAGAGGCATGAGAGACATTCCCATCTTGGGTAAAAAGCAAGATTGGCCCTACATATTCTAACTCCCAGGTGTTGCTAGGCCAAATCACTGGAAAATATTCGGCAAAGGGGCCAAAGTTGATAAGATACCTCCATTGGGTCCAAGATGGGTCTCATCAATTCCAGTATTTTTGAATTGAATAGATTCCTAGAAAGGACAATTGGAAGGCGGACCGGTTAGCATGAGCGATATCGACAAAATAGGAGGAAACGTTGCCATGGGAAGTAAACCCCAAGACAGTCGACACGACAGCCATAGGCGAGCAAGTCTTGGAGGTTGAAGGGAACGCACCAAGATGGGCGGATCACATCATTAGATACCTAAAAGCTAGGGAGCTACACAGTTCTCGAGAAAAAGGCGAGGAAAGTCAGGAGGAGGGCAACTCGATTCACTATGATAGCCGGGACACTGTACGAGCAGGGTTTTTTGACCCCGTTGTTAAGGTGTATATTGAAGGAAGATGCTGAATATGTAATGAGGGAGAAACATGAAGGCGTCTACAGAAACCACTCAGGAGGAGGATCATTGGCGGCAAAGATTATGAGAGCAGGCTACTCCTAGCCCAAGGCCTTATAGGATGCAAAGGAGTTCAAGAAAAAGTGTGTACAGTGCTAGTTGCATGCACTAGTCCTGAGTATGCCTGCTGGGGAGTTGAAGTCGATAACTTTCTCGTGGTCGTTTGCTCAATGGGGGATAGACTTGGTCAGCCATATGCCCCCTAGCAAAGGGGAACCAAGTTCATCATCGTTGCCGCCGACTACTTCACCAAGTTGGCCAAACCTGAGGCAATGACAACTATGACCACCCAAAGTGTGATGAAGTTCCTATGGAAGGCAATCGTGTGCATATTTGGGATACCACAGAGCATCAACTCCGACAACAACAAGCAGTTTGATTCCGAGCACAATCGTAGGTGGTGTTCAGAACTGGGGTTCAAAGTTAAGTACTCATCTATCGTGCACCCGCAGGCGAATGGGCAAATCGAAGCAACCAACAAGACCATTGTGGGGATGTTAAAAAAGAAGGTAGGCAAGAAGAAGGGCCATGAATAGATGAACTTCTTGAAATCTTATGGATGTACAAGACGACATAGAAAACATCAATGGGCGAGACACCTTTTGCCCTGGCATATGGAACCGAAGCTATGATACTAGTGGAAGTGGGGATACCAAGCCACAAGAGGTAGGGCTTTGACGCTGATAAAATTTGAAGAAAGCTGGAAGAAAGAAGAGAGAGCACTGAGATAAGGGTGGCTACCTTCAAAAGGAAGACAAAGCAGTATTTCAATAAGAGAGTAAAGCTAAGGTCCTTCAAGGTGGACAACCTAGTGTTGAAGGAGACCGAAGTGACCACCACAAAAGAAGAAAAATTGGGACCGAGATGGGAGAGGCTGTACATAGTAACTGCCAGTAATTGCCTGGGAGCTTATCGCCTAAAAGATGCAATAGGACACGAACTGCCTCACCCTTGGAACGTCGAGCATTTGAGGAAGCTTTATGTTTAAGTTGATGTTGATGTAGTGGTTTCGCTGAAACAATCACGTTAAATTTGTTGATTTAAGGCACATTTCCTCTTTTTTAGCTTACCTTGTCACCTTATTGGTCGCGATAGCATGTCCAGGAACTCCCATCGCCAATGTTACACGGTCGAGGGACTCTCCCGCTACACCTTCTCGCCAAAGGCTACACGGTCGAGGTACTCTCTCGTTATGCCTCTTGCCAAAGTTATGCAGTCGAGGGACTCTCCTGCTACACTCCACTCACCAAGGTTATGCGGTCAAGGGACTATCCCGTTACACCTTCTTGTCGAAGGCTACACGGTCAAGGAACTCTCCCGTTACGCCTCTCACCAGAGTTACGCGATTGAGGGACTCTCCCTCTACACTCTGCTCGCTAAGGTTACGCGATCGAGGTACTCTCCTGCTACACCTTCTCGCCAAAGGCTGTACAACCGACATACTCTCTCATCATGCCTCTCGCTAGAGTTATGTGGCCGAGAGATTCTCCCGCTACACTCTACTAGCCAAGGTTACATAGTCGAGGGACTCTCCCACTATACCTTCTCACCAAAGGCTACATAGTTGAGGTACTCTCCCGTTACGCCTCTTGCCAAAGTTACGTGGTTGAGGGACTCTCCCGTTACACTCTACTCGCTATGGTTATGTGGTCAAGGGAGTCTCCCGCTACACCTTCTTGCCAAAGGCTACACGGTCAAGGTACTCTCCCATTACAGCACTTGCCATAGTTAAGCTGTTGAGGGACTTTCCCATTATACTCTACTTACCAAGGTCATGTGGTCCTCTCCCTACACTTTCTTGTAAAAGGCTACACGGTCGAGGTACTCTCCTATTACGCTTATCGCTAGAGTTATGCGGTCGAGGGATTCTCCTACTACACTCTTCTAGCCATACGTGGTTGAGGGACTCTCCTGCTACACCTTCTCGCCAAAGGCTACACGGTTGAGGTACTCTTTCATTATGCCTCTTGCCAGAGTTACGCGGTCGAAGGACTCTCCCACTACACTACTCACCAAGGATATGCGGTTGAGGGACTCTCCCGCTAAACCTTCTCGCAAAAGGTTATGCGGTCGAGAGACTCTTTCATTGCACTCTTTCGTTAAGGGAAGATGTACTTGCCAATAAAAAAAGGGTTGGGGGGGATTATACATGATTGAATTAAACGGCCAAAAATAATGACAACTCAAGCAAACATAGTAGCTTTTCATTTCATTTTAATAAAAAACTAACAAAGTTCAATAAATACAGGTTCTGATTAACTACAAAGGGATAATTGTGAAGGACGTGGAGGAGAAGGGAAGGCATCTGGCATGTCTTCTCGCCCGATAGAGTCAAAGAAGTGATAGGCGAAAACACTGGCTTTTATCTCTCTCCACTTCATGTCTGAAGGTTTGTCTTTGGATGTTCAAGCAAGAGCTCCTGCAGCTGCTTAATCTCGAGCTTGAAGCCAAGGCCAAAATCGTGGTCTTTGACTGTGGGTAGAGTTGAATTGGGGAAGGATGCGAGTGATCTGTTCTTGCATGAGTGACCCATCTCCTTATTCAAATAAAAAATCTTCGATTCCGAAGCAGCCAAATTCTTCTTGCAGGTCTCCAAGTTTTGGTTCAACAACAAGTAATGGTGATCGTGCTCCCTAAGAGCACTGTAAATCTTGCTCTGCCTTAGCTTTTCTTGCCTTGAGCTAAGCTTACCCAGACAATTGATTCCCGAAGTTCCACCTTTGAGGCAGTCAGATGGGCAATATTGTCAGCCTTCACTTTTTGTAGCTCCTTAACCTCTTTCTCCACTTGACTTAGGCAAGTAGCCAAATTATCTTGTTCAACCTCACGATTTGCCGCTACGGCCTTGTACGGCACACTTCTTCCGACGCGCTCGCCACTTTAGACTGGAAGGAAGCAACCTGGCCACGAAAGGTGTTTTCTACCCGGGATAGCTCCTCAGCCATTTTCTCTTTCTCAACTCGAGCAGCGACAATAGTACTGTGGGCTTTGCAAATAAATGCCCGCATACATTCATTTTCTTCTTCAAGTTCCAGACGGTATTTGTCCAGTGCAGGCGCCAGTTGGTAAACTCGAAAAAAAACCCAATCAAGACAAAAAGGTAACAAAGCAACAAAAAGCAAAGTTAAATAGAAAAGAAGCTCATTGGTGAAAAGATACTACAAAGATTATGGATGGTGGAATGGAAAGCCTTATCGCGGTGTGATCGGGCGGGAAGAGGAAGCACCATGGCGAGCACGCAGAATTCGGAAGGTCCCTTTGAAATTTCCACCAAGCAGGGCCTTTTTCCTCCAGACATCAATCAGGAAATTCCCACCATTCATAGAGTTTATTGGTCATAGCCATCGTGCACACGCCGGATAACGTTGATTATGAATCTGGAAAGCAAGGACGACATCGACACTATCAAACGTGGTTATTGTGGACATCGGGAACATGCTGGGAACTGGAAATCCACTACAAATAAAAAATAGCAGCCAAATAACTTAGCAGGGGAATGAGAGACAAAAAACAAAAAACGTAAAAAAGGGGAAAACACGTTAGTAGCTAACGAATAGGGACATGAAGGTAGGGGTGGATTTGGGAATATTGGAGGACATTGAGGAAGGGGGAAGGGGACTGGGGGACAAGGGAGAGAATGAGAAAATTGAATTAAAAAAAATTGAAAAAAAAACTTTAACCAAGAGTTTGACTTTGCCCTCTTTCACATCTTCTGCTATAAATGGAAACATCACACGTATGGGATCCACTTGTGTGTTTTCACAAGTGAACATCACTCTGCTATGCCTTGCCGAAGTTGCTTTCCTCTCTCTGCATCTTACTCACCCACCCATCGAGTCAGCAAACTCCCCCAACTTTGCCCCTATAACTCTCTTTGTAAGAGTAAGAGTCCAGAGTGAGGAGAAATATTTGTAATTCTTTTGATGGAAGGAAGGCAACTTGAAGTGTCTTGGCCTTGACTCTATCATGCATGAAATGGAAGTCAATTTCCATGTGTTTTGTACAAGAGTGAAGAATTGGATTAACTGATAAATAAGTAGCACCAAGATTGTCACACTAGAGAATTGGTAGTTTATGAAGAAAAATGAATAATTCTTGAAGAAGAGATTGAACCCAAAGTAACTCAGATGTTGCATTGGCAAGGGCCTTATACTAGGCCTAGTGAGCAACACTGCGTTGCTTGTGAGAGCTCCATGACACAAGATTTCAACTAATAAAAATGCAAAAGCCATTGGTTGAATGGCGATCAATCTGGGCAACCTGCCCAATCTGCATCGAAAAATGCTTGAAGCTCAAGAAAAGATGACTTGTGAATAAAGAGACCCAAATTTAAAGTTTGTTTGAGATACCGAAGTAATCGCTTGACAGCTTGCCAATGATAGTTTTTTAGGTTGTGCATGAATTGGGAAATTTTGTTAACTACAAATGTAAGATCAGGTCGAGTTAAAGAAAAATATTGTAGACTCCCCACAACCCTATGATAGAGGGTTGAATTCGAGAAGGAGGGAGTGTCAGAAAGTGAGAGACGAGTGGAAGTAGGCATTGGAGAGGTGGTGCCATTTGTAGACAACATATTTGTGCGAGAGAGAATATCACGAATGTATTTTCTCTATGAGAGTTGGATTCCATTTGGTAAATAATTTCAAGACCAAGAAAGTAGGATAATTTACGTAAATCCTTGATTGGAAAAATAGAACCAAGAAAATTAATGAGACGATCAATTTGAGAAGAATGAGAGCTGGTGACAATAATGTCATCCACATAGACTAGCACATAGGTCATAACAAAAGGGGAAGAATAAACAAACAAAGAAGGATCAGCTTTAGAGGGAAGAAAACCATATTCACAAAGTTGAGAACTAAGTTGTGCAAACCATGCACGAGGAGCTTGCTTAAAGCCATAAATGGCCTTTTGCAAGCAACATACATAGTTAGGATGATGTGCAGGGTGAACAAAACCAATAACTTGTGACATGTACACAGTTTCAGTAAGATATCCATGAAGAAAGACGTTTTGAATATCAAGTTGACAAAGAGACCAGCCATTAGAGACGGCGAGAGCGAGAATTAACCGAATCGTGGCGGGTTTGACTACAAGACTAAAAGTCTCGGAGTAGTCAATACCCTCTTGTTCATGAAAGCCTTTGGCAACAAGACTTGTCTTGCACCGTTCAATACTGTCGTCGGCGTGATGCTTTGTGCAGAAAACCTACCTGCAACCAACAATGTTAGAGGAAGGGGGAGGGGTAACTAGAGTCCATGTTCGACTTTGAATCAGGGCTTGAAATTCACTGGTTGCATTTTGCCACTTAGGAAACCGAGATGCAATGGTGTAGGAAGTGGGTTCTTCAGGGATTTCAATGGAGGAGCTGAGGCAGTAGCGATGTGGAGGGTAGGGAATTTGACCATCAGAAAAAAGTTTGGGGTGAGAGGAGTTGGTCTTGGATTGAGTAACGATAGGAGATCGGGGTGGGATTGATGGTGGATTCGAGGTGGGAGAAGGTGAAGAGCAGTGAGATGTCGAGGTGGGTCTTATAGATGCAGCCGTCGGGGTTGAGATTAAAGAAGAAGATGGAGATAGAGAGGAAGGGCTGAATGTTATAGTTGGACTAGGATGGGCTATTTGGTGTGGAAACTGACGATGTACCAAGAATAGATGTGGTAGGAAACGAGTAAGATGGTGTGCATGGGTTTAGAATTCGTAGGGCTCGAGTTTGATGATGCAGCATAAGGGAAGGAATATTCGTTAAAGAGTACATGACGAGAGATGTACATTCTGTTTGATGGAAGGTGAAAACATTTATAACTTTTATGAGAGGGACTATAACCAAGAAAAAGATAAGGGAGTGATCGAAAATTTATTTTATGATTATTGTAGGGCTGAAGATTGGGCAACAGTTTGGAACGCATCGGCCCAAAATTTATAGAGAAGAGAAGTCGTTGCTGAAAGGGCAAGGACCGTTTCAACTATATGACAGTGCTTTCTCTCAACTACAATTTGTTGGTGAGTGTGAGGACAAGTGAGACAATAAGGAATTCCTTGAGAGTTAAGTACACAGGTGAGGGGTTGAAATTCCCCTCCCCAATCACTTTGAACACTTTTGATTTTAGTATTGAATACATGTTTGACATGAGTTTGGAAGAAAAGCAAAATGGATGTGGCATCACCTTTTGACACAAGAGGATAAAACCAAGTGTAACAACTATAATCATCAACAAAAGATATATAATAACGGAAACTATCTTGTGATATATGAGGGGATGGACCCCAAACATCCACAAAAATTAAATGCGAAGGTCCTAAGGACTGATTAACAGAAGATTTAAACGGTAATTGTCGACACTTGGCAAGAGGACAAGTAGAACAAAGAAAAAATAAAGTTGAGATGGGATAAATGGCAAGTACTTGGTGTGCAGAATTTATGAAACAAGCCGAAGATCTGGATGGCTCAGGTGATGATGCCAGTGAGCGATAGTGGTTTATTCACCAAGTAGAGTGACAGGGGTTGGCTTTGAGGAGACTGAAGGAGGAAACAAGTAGAGGCCATTATCTGCTGGTCCTCAAAGTAACAGAGTTCCCGTCCGTTTGTCCTTTATAAAAAAATTAGATTCATGAAACTCAAATAACATAGTTGTCATGGCAAAATTGTTGGACGAAAATTGATTTGGTGTTGTGAGGAACACAAAGTAATTTTCAAAGGAAAAAATTCGAAGTGGAAGTAGAGATTTGAGAATCACCAATATGTGTTATTGGGAGTCCAATGTCGTCGCCGACTTGAATTTGTTTAGACCAAGGTATGGTTCCATGGAGAGATTTAAGTGTTGGAGATTAGAGGTGAGGTGGTTTGTTGCAGCTGAGTCAGGATACCACTGTCGATTGGAGAGAGACTGAGAACTAGTGTAGTGAGCGGAGAGAGATTGTGGGGGCTCAAATTGGTAAGCTTGGTCGAAGCAATGATAGCATTGCAAGGCAACATAACCTTATTGCAGACTTGGCAGGTTGGTTTGTTAAGCTGCTATGAAGAGGATTGAGAAGCTTGAGTGAAGCGGCCACCACGAGAGTGACCACCACGACTAGTATTTCAGCCCCAACGATAGTTGTTTTGACCACCATGGCTACCACTGTGATTGGTGAATGAGGTATTGAGATTGACAAAGGGAGTAGGACGAAGACCATGTTGGATGGAGGTGAGGGAAACACGACTTTCAAATGTGAGAAGGAGGTTGGATAGTTCAGCTGAACTTATAGGAGTGGATCTAGTAGTAACAGAGACAACAAATGATTCATAGTTAGAGTTGAGACCATTTAGAAAATAGGAAACGACTTTCGAGTCGCGAAGTGGCTCACCAGACGCTGTCATGGTGTTGTAGAGAAGGTGAACTTTTTTAAGATTTGTAAGCTGATGACTAATCTGGAAACGTTTTGCTTGAGATTGGGAAGTTACCATTCTTTCAAGAGTAACTGATGGTCTTCTAAATCTGTTTTCCAAGTGCAGAAACTATCAAAGTAGTACATGTATGAGTTCTATGGTCATTTCCATAAGGACAATAGTATTCATGTTGAGCAAACATATAATGAAGTGTATTTTGTGTGAAGAACATGTTTGTGAAATGGCTATTTAAACAATTAAGAAAAGTATATTTATGTACTGATTTGGAGTATTAATGAAGAATGGTTTGGATCTTTTCTCTATTTTTTTTTTTGAATAATTTTCTGAATGCTTGTAAACCTAAAAGAAATGAGAAAACAAATGAATGCTAGAGAAATGGGTGCAACGAATTAGAAATTACAGAACAATAAACACCTAAAAGACAATATACCAAACACCTAAGTTGCAGGTTTCATCCTTTCACATATTGACTATGAAAAATGCTAAAATCCCTCTTCTACTCAACCACTAAGCCATACGTAAGGATCGTGATTAGAAAATGTAATAAATCATGCACAAGTTATATCTTAGCCTCAAATCCCCTACTGAGTTGTAAAGCCAGTTAAACAATAAAAGAAAACTATCAAAATCTTAAATCAGATCACGCATTAGTTGTGCCTAGAGTCTACAATAGATCAAAATGCATGAGAAAGAATTCCAAGCTTCTCCAAATATAACAGCATTACAACTCAATAAGTTGTGAAATGAAAATCAACGAAAAAATGAGCAAAGTCAAGCCAATCTGTTTCTGGATTACTCTCCACAACCTAGGCTTAGAAATTTAGCCTAACATCTTTGAATCCAAATACTTCCTCCACTTTTTTTATTCTATCCGAAAGAAAATAAAGAACAGTAATCGCCCCCAAAATAGGGGTATGAACCCGAAAACCCCAAAATAGGGGAAGACAGCACGCGGAAAATGTCTTCCTTTTATATCGTGCGAGTGCCCCTCTAGTGCGTGCTTCTCGTTCCAGCCCCTGCAGTCCTCGTGCTGCTCTGCTTGTGAGGCCACGATCCAGCCCCTGCAGTCCTGCGTGAGCTGCTCTGCACTAGCGTTGAAGCCAAATCATGCCACAGCTGTCCGCGTGCGTGAGTTTCCAGATGCTGCTCCACTTCACACTAGTGGATATATGTCCCTTAGTGAATGCCATGCTCTGGTTCTTAATTCCAAAATTACCCCTACAACAATTAGTTAAGTGTTCAGCGTATAAGGGTAAAATGGGAAGATTAACTTTGGTGTGTCTTAACAAAGTGAGTATGCCAGCTGCATTACAAGCTTTTTACGTACAAAATATCATGATTTAACAATTGACCACAGTTTATAATTTACTGTATAATTAAGTGTTTAATTCATTTTTGGCCAAACAATTTAGTCACTTTATCAAGTTAATTATGCAGTTTTGACACTTTATCAGTAACCCAAAGGTCACGAAAAGTGCAGGGTGCTATGGCTTGAGCAAGAATTGGCTCAGTGAGAGAAGAAAGCAGTGCAATAAGGAGAAGTTGATTTGTGTGATGCCATTTAAGATAGTCCAGATTGGTTTGAGGGGGGGGGGGGGGGGGAAGAGCCAGATAGAGAGGGAGAGGTAGTAGGAAGGAAGGGAGGAGGATGGGGAGTAAAGTAGTCGATGAAGTGAAAAAGATATTGGCCACGAAGATAGGGAATTATTTGGGCACGCCAGAGTAAGTAATTATCAGTTCCAAGTTTAACAGAGACAATATGAGAAAAATCTCTTAGAAGTTGGATCGTGGTGGAATTGAAGGATTCTTTTTCAGAGAGTGATCTTTCGCCGGCCATGTAGAAGAAGAAAGAAAGGGATGTTAGTCGTGGTATTGCTCTGATACCATGTAAGAGTAGAGTGAGGAGAAATATTTGCAATTCTTATTAATTCAATAGCTTTGTACAGGAAGTATATATACACACAAGATCATAACAAACTTGAGAATATTCTCAAGCAGTTGGTGTGCATTGTGGTTCATTGCACATTACACACACAGTTTGTTACATTTTGTCTGCTATAATATTACAACCGTACTTAGAGGGTTGGCACCAACCGAATGTTTCTTATCGTTACATTGTAATGGGTTTTCTACGCAATATACATATATATACGATCCTTAACTCCGAATTGTTGTTTGATTCATCGATATTTGCTGACAAAACTGAAAGAAATTTAATCAAAGCTATATCACTGAGTCAATACATTCTATAGTTAATTTGCAATGGGTCAAATCGGCAATGAGATGGACATAAATTGAGCCCCCAATGCGATTGTTCGTTTGCAAAATGCTTATATTCTATCATAGAAAGAAGCATTTCGTTGGCCTCTATATTGGTTGTTCAGTAGACAGAGCAAAAGAAAAGAAAATAAAGTCCCAAGATATTTTTTCCCTTCATCTCATTTTATTAGCAACCTAACTAGAACAGTTCTGAATGAAAACTCTGATGGTTTGTCCGTGTCTTTATTAATTGTTAATATAGGTGAAGTACAAATATGAAGATATTGGTGGGAAGGCACATGGTGGAACCCAATATGGTACGAGTACTTGGAAGATCGGCTTTTCGTGACACCTCATTGACATCTTCTGGTGATCTCAGCTATCTTGGTGGCGAGGTTTGTGTTTTATTTATTTATTGTGTTAGAAAATTCATATGTTACACTCCATAAAACATATGCTGGTTTTTTTTTATCTTTTTATTTTTTAGATCTGATTAATCTGTTTTGTGGCTTGACTTGCGAGTTTTACTTGGACATTCAATGAAAACGTGCATGATTGGCTAGTATACTAAATCTATTTGATTGTCACATAACTCAATGAAAATCAGGCCTAACAATTTTTACTGGACACGTAGGAATTTCATCAATCCATCAGGGATCAAACTCATCCAAATTTCCATTACACATGCACATGCTAAATTTTACACATGACATACCAAATTTTACTTGAACGTGCAGACAAAGTTTCCAAAGATCCAAAAATACAAGATTTTTGTTGAAGATGTGTCAAATTTTTATATTTGCATTTCATTAATGGCACTTTTGTAATATTTAATTGATGGTAAAGTTGTAATTATATATATTTGTATATAAAAGGCAATTGTGTATACGGGAATCGTGAGATGCAGAAGAGAAAAACATTTACCTTTTCCTTTGAAGCCGCGTGTGATACCAGAGAGAAATAGAAAGGGTTTTTTCAAACCCTAGTTTTACCATTATCAAATTGAAGCTTGGGGAGATGATCAAGTGTGTTTTTATGGTGTGTTTTCGTTAGAGGATAATACGAGGAAGCCAATCCATATCTTGTGCGGTGATCAATGGTTGTAAGTGATTGTAAACTCAAGTTTTGATGCATTATTCAATAATAAAGACTCCTAGACTGTTCCTGCCGTGGATGTAGACCATTAGGGTCGAACCACGTAATTTCTTCCATTGATTTCGCATTTCTTTTATTATTCTTGCTTTTATTTTTTATCTTGCATGAGTATATACTGTGATTTCAGATTTTCTAATTAATTTAAATAGAAAACTAATCTGATCACGTTAATCATATATATATATATATTCATGGGATTTGGTTCTCTGATATTCAATATTAAATTGCATATTAGAACCAGTTATGTTAATTTGGTTATTTGAATATTTGTTTGTGAAAGGCTAAAAGTGGTATCAAGAGCTTAGGTTCGATGGGGATTGTGAGGTTTGATATTGAAAAGTTTGGCTGAAAAAATGACTTTAAACTCTAGAGGATCAAGATGAAAGCCCTTCTCACTTAACAGGGTCTCCAAGAAGCTCTTCTTGGAGAAAGGAAAATGCAATTTGTTGAAGAGAATGATAAGAAAGAAATCTTGAGGAAAGCTCACAGCACACTCATTCTTTCTCTCGGAGACAAAGTTCTGAAGGGTAGCCAACGAAGATACCGTTGCTGGAATCTGTCTGAAATTAGAGAGCCTCTACATGACAAAATCTCTGGCCAACCGATTGTACAAAAAAAAAGAAGCTCTACACATTCAAGATGTCCGCGGGTATATCGATTTCTGACCATCTTGATGCTTTCAATAAAATTATTTTAGATTTGGCTAATATTGATATTAAAATTGACGATGAAGATCAAGCAATTTTATTGTTGAGTTCTCTGGATAATTTTTATGCTAGTTTGAAAGAGACCATGATGTATGGGAGGAAACACTGACCTTAGATGAGGTTCAGGCCGTATTACACTCCAGGAAATTACAAGTCATGTCTAAAATAAAATTTGAAGCTGGGGAGGGCTTGATTGTGAGAGGGAGAGCCGAAAAAAGAGGTCAAAAGGGAAAGAACAGTAAAAACAATGCGAGGGGTAGGTCTAAGTCCAAAAGGAAGCAATTAAAATGCTTCCTATGTCACAAAGAGGGGCATTTCAAAAGAGATTGCCCCAATAAGAGACCTAATACAGGAAATGGGTCTAAGGAGGAAGGGGGTGTCTCGGTTGTGAGTGATGGGTATGAGAGTGCCGAGGTTCTAAATGTGTCCAATGTTGATTCAAGAAAAGAATGGATCCTTGATTTAGGATGTTCTTTTCACACGTGTCCTAATAAAACATGGTTTGAAACTTTCACTAGTTTAGATGGGGGGTTTGTGATGCTTGGCAACAAAAAGTCTTGTAAAAGCCAGGGTATAGGGTCGGTGAGAGTAAGGCTCTATGATGGTATTGGCAGACTCTTAACTGAGGTTAGATACATACCTGAATTAAAAAGGAACCTAATCTCACTAGGTGTGATAGACCAATCCGGGTACACTTTTAAATCTGAATTTGGATCTTTGAGGGTTGCTAAGGGTTCACTCTTCGTGATGAAATGAGTAATTAAAAATAGCTTGTATACCCTTATTGGGAAAACTATTATAGGTGAGGTTTCTTTTATCCAAGAGAAGGGTGAGGATAGGGTTGTTCTATGGCACAAAAGGTTAGGTCACGTGAGTCACAAGAGACTTTTAGAACTCCATAAGTAGGGGTTGCTAGGTGAGAAAAAATTGAAAAATTTACCTTTTTATGTGCATTGCATTCTTGGGAAAGCAAAAAGGTTAAACTTTAAAACAATCACTTACACTACAAAACAAACCCTGGACTATGTGCACTCAGACCTTTGGGGTCCAGCTAGGGTCAACTCACATGGAGGGTGAAGTTGTTTCCTCTCTATAATTGATGACTATTCTAGAAAAGTGTGGCTATACATTCTTAAAACTAAGAGTGACACTTTTGAGAAATTCAAGGAATGAAAGAAATTTGTAGAAACTCATGTAGAAAGGAAGGTTAAGAAATGAAGAACTGATAATGGGCTTGAGTATCTCTCAAATGAATTCAATCAGTTTTGTAAGAAGGAGGGTATGACTAGGAATAAAACAGTAAGGAAAATCCCTCAACATAATGGTCTAATCGAGAGGATGAATAGGACCATATTGGAGAGGGTTAGATGCTTATTGTCAAACTCAGGACTTCCTAAGTCTTTTTGGGCTGAAGTTGCCACAATTGTAGTCCATTTGATTAATATGAATCATTCTTCAGCCATAAGGTTTAAGACTCCTCAAGAAATGTGGACTGGAAAATCTTCTAACTATGACTACTTGAGGTTGTTTGGGTGTTTTGCGTATGCTCACACCTGAACTAACAAACTGGAACCAATGGCTATGAAATGTATCTTTGTAGGGCACCCTGGGGGAGTAAAAGGGTACAAGTTATGAATTGATGAGCTAGGGATACAAAAATGTATCATTAGTAGAGATATGGTCTTTAATGAACATGAAATGGCTCGAGTTAAAACTAAAAGACTTGAACCCATTCAGGATACTAACCCTGAGAAGATACATCTTGAGGTGGAGCAACTTGACAATAATTTGTGAAAATTAGAAGGTCAAGATGCTAAAACTCAAAATTCCACTTTAGGTTATGAGGACCAAGGTGAAGTTAGTTCATACAACTTGGTCAGGGATAAAAAAATGAGGGTTATAAAACCTCAAAGAGGTATGGTCAAGCTGAGATGACTGTTTATGCTTTGACCGTAGTAGATGAAGTAGTAGAAATGGATCTTAGACAAGGAAGCCATGGAAAATATTAAGCCTCATAAATGGGTACAGGTCATGGATGAGGAAATGGATTCTTTGAAAAAGAATCATACTTGAGAAATGGTTGTTAAGCCTAAAAAGGCTAAGCTGGTAGGGTCTAAATGGATCTACAAAAAGAAAGAGGGCATACCAGGAGTTGAGGGTCCTAAGTATAAGGGTAGGCTGGTAGCAAAGAGATTCACTCAAAGGGAATGAATAGATTTTAACGAAATTTTTTCACCTGTTATTAAACACAGTTCAATAAGGTTAATTCTATCCTATACTGCTTATGAAGATTTATACTTGGAGCAATTAGATGTAAAAATAGCTTGCTTGCATGGTGAACTAGATGAGACTATTTACATGCAACCCCCTGAGGGTTATTTAAATGAGTCCAACACTGATCATGTCTGTTTACCAAAAAAATCATTAAATAGACTTGAACAGTCCCAAGGCAATGGTACAAAAGATTTAACTCTTATATGCTGGACAATGGGTTAAAAGGAGTCATTATGATAACTATGTGTACTTTAGGCATTTCGGGGACCACATTAACTCTTGTATGTACATGACATGCTTATAGCATGAAGAGATGCCAATCTAATTGAGGAAGTCAAGTGTATACTAAAAATAGAATTTGAGATGAATGAACTTGGGCCAGCTAAGATGATATTAAGAATGGAAATAGTTAGAGATAGGAAAAGAAGACTTCTCTATCTATCTCAGAAAAACTATATCACCCAGATCCTCAACAGGTTTGACATGTCTAATTTAAAACTTGTTAGCACATCGATAGGGCAATATTCAAAACTGCCCATAAATTAAGCCCCTTAAACTGAGGAAGACATTAGATTTATGCAAGATATATCCTATGCAAGCATGGTGGGAAGCATCATGTTGTTATGGTGTGCTCTAGACCTGACTTAACCTATGTTGTTAGCATGGTAACTAGGTTTATGAGTAACCCTGGGAAGCCACACTGGCATGCTATGAAGTGGGTATTACAGTACTTAATTGGAACTCAATGTCTAGGTTTGAGGTTTGGAGGGGATGTGTAACAGGGGAGTGAGTTAGAGGGATTCGTGCATTCTAACTATGCTGCTAACTTGGATACCAGAAAATCTTTGACTGGGTATGTATTTACAGCATTTGGAGGGGCTACTAGTTGGAAAGCTAATTTACAATTTGTAGTTACTTTATCAACAACTGAAACTAAATATATTGCTATGACAAAAGCAATAAAGGAGTCTATGTGGTTAAATGATTTTTCACATGAGTTAGACATATTTAAAAGGGTTAAAGCACCATACATCTTGCCAAGAATTCAGTATACCACGAAAGGACTAAACAAATAGACATTCGACTTCATTTTGTGAGAGATGTAATAGCATCTAAAGAGGTTAAAGTAGAAAAAGTTTCAACTGTGGAAAACCCTTCTGATATGATGACAAAATCCCTACCAGCTACCAAGTTTAGACATTGCCTAAATTTGATTAATATTGGGAGCTATTAGAGCTCAGATTACTTTGCAGGAACAGTCTAGAGGAAGAAGAAGGTCACTTTGCAAGGATAAAAGACTTGTCAAGGTAGAGGTTTGTTGAAGATGTGTCAAGTTTTCATATTTGTATTTCATTAATGGCACTTTTGTAATATTTAATTAATAGCAAAGTTGTAATTATATATATTTGTATATCAAAGGTAATTTTGCCTACGAGAATCATGAGATGCAGAAGAGAAAAACACTTTACATTTTCCTTTGAAGCCATGTGCGATACTGGAGAGAAACAGAAGGGGTTTTTTCAAACCCTAGTTTTACCAAGATCAAATTGAAACTTAAGGAGATGATCAAGTGTGTTTTTATGGTGTGGTTTTGTTAGAGGATAATACGAGGAAGCCAATCTATATTTTGTGCGGTGATTAATGGTTATAAGTGATTGTAGAATCAAGTTTTGATGCATTCTTTAATAATAAAGACTCCTAGACTGTTCCTGCCGTGAATGTAGACCATTAGGGTCGAACCACGTAATTTCTTCTGTTGATTTTGCATTTCTTTTTTAGTTCTTGCTTTTATTTTTGATCTTGCATGAG
Organism: Juglans microcarpa x Juglans regia; assembly: GCF_004785595.1. Taxonomy (NCBI): domain Eukaryota; kingdom Viridiplantae; phylum Streptophyta; class Magnoliopsida; order Fagales; family Juglandaceae; genus Juglans; species Juglans microcarpa x Juglans regia. Next base: position 24,848,172 of record NC_054601.1, on the reverse strand, counting down.
TATATACTGTGATTTTGGATTTTCTAATTAATTTAAATAGAAAACTAAACCGGTCAGGTTAATCATATATTTTCTTGGCATTTGTTGTCTGATATTCAATATTAAATTTCATATTATTACCGGTTACTTTAATTTGGTTCTTTGAGTATTTGTTTGTGAGAAGCTGAAATTATAACAATTTTTTAATCCTACATTCTTCCCAACTTTCATCCATTCTTTCTCAATTATGTTCATGTCCAATTTCATTTGAACCTGAATTTACATGCCCAATTGTGCAAAGCAATTTTATGTTACCATGACTTAGATAGGTTGGAGAACATTTCGTAATCAGATTAAATTTTCTTTGGGAATTATTCTTTCGCAATGGAGACAAGAAGTCGCTTTTGCAGTATTTGAGGTTCCGATACAGATGAATGTTTTTGCAGAAAAAATGATCTATGGAGTTGTAGGGATTGATCCGAAAAGAAGAGTTGAATTGATCAAGGTATGATGTTCTGTGTTCTTTCATTGTGATGAAAGATTCATGAATATGAACTTAAATTGATAATCTTGCATTTGTTGGGTATTATTAAAATAGTATTGAAGTCTGCCCAGCCCTTAGGGGCTGCTCAAGTGGTAAAGGCCTTGGGTTTGGGGGTATGCTTCCCCGAGTCTAAGTTCAAATCCCTTTAGGTGCAAACAATCTCTAAGGACAATCGGATTGTGAGATTTTCCTCTTGAATAAACCGAGGTGCAATTTCAAAAAATTCCTTGCAAAGGATTTGTGCACCCCCGAGATCAGTCAGGATGTTGTTCCTAGACACCCGGTGCCAATCAGAAAAGTATTGAAGTCTGCCCTTCAGTAGGAACTAAATTTCTCTGATATTCAATTTGGTCAGTTATACAAGCTATTAGGTGGGACGGGATTCTGTGTCAGATTTATACCTCTAAATCTTCTTATGTCATTGGCTTGGGTGTAATGGTCAAGAGTTTAATTCAATGCTGTTTTTTGTAAATGTTTGTAGCCTAGATCATAGAGACAGTAATTTTACTTTGCCTGATTGAGTGTTACCATTTTCTTGTGTTAAGAATTCAGGTGTCAGAGTTGTTCTGAGGATGCACAATGTAGCTAGTGTTCAAAGAATACATGTGCAAATTGCATTTCTGAGTCCACAATGTGCTGTTGCCCAACGCCAGGGCTTTCTTTATGGAACTTGTTTCCTTAATAATGTAGGTAGTTAATATTGATCTATCTTGGAGGATGCACAAAGCATCTGATGGTCAGATAAGACAGAGTGCAAATTTGTCTGGGTCTTCTCAAGCCATTCAAGGTATTTCCATGACTTATTTGATATTTGAATACAACCACAATATCCCACCCTTTTCTCTTTATGCACAGCTTCTTCTTATTTTTTCCTCTTTATTCACACCTCATTATGGGTAAGTTCTTCATAATCATGTATGATGTGTCTTAGTTTTTGTGTGTTTTTTTTTTTTTTTAATAATCTTATCTCTTAAATGTATCTTAGTTTGCCTACTTGGTTTATCTAGGTCATTCTTCTTGATGAAATAACAGTTGACCTTGATGTACTAGCGAGGGCTAACCATCTAAGGTTTCTACGAAAGGAGTGTGAAGAACGAGGTGCTACAATCATCTATGCATCACACATATTTGATGGTCTAGAGGACTGGCCATCTCATATTGTATGTCCACGTTCCATTTTTTTTTTCCTCCTGAAGGTTTCCTTTCTAATATGTGTATGAGTCTTAACATCTTCTCAGGGTCAAAACTATTATCTTTTCAGGTTTATGTGGCTCATGGGATGTTGCAAATAGCAATGCCTATGGAAAAAAGTTAAGGACATCAGTAAATTGTCATTAATGGTAGGTTTTTCGATTTCAAACTTCAAATTAATTTCGCGCTTATGGTAGATATTGAAGATGCATTTCATATCAATTATTGAATTATGAGAGAGAGAGAGAGAGTAACTGGGATTGGACTTGCTGACATCAGTTTCTTGTTTTAGTTGGAGTTTATCTGGTGAGATTGGGTTTGCAAAGAACCGTTGAGAGTTGGCTGAGGAGAGAACAAGAGGGGAAGAAGGAGAGAGAGAGAGAGAGAGAGAGAGAGAGAGAGAGAGAGAGGCATGTGGCCTTCTAGAATTTTATGAACAGCTAGCAGGAAGCTATGTGACTGGTGATCCTGCCCATGCTACCGTTCGTGTTATTAACAATGGTTGGGCAGCTGGGCGGCTGCATTCCACCATTGATGGGGAAGATAACTTTCTCTTCATCTCAAATAGAGTTCTGAGGTAAATGGACGAATTGAACATAAAGGAAATTCCCCAAATTTGATCAACGGCTCATAAAACTAGTTTGGGGTAATCGATCAAGAGATATGCGTTGTTGAGGCTCCTATCAATTCCAACAACAACAACATAATTTGTTTCTTCATGTGCTGTTGTTTAGCTATTTCTTTTGTGTGATTATTATTTAAGAAATAACGGTCCAAATTGGCTTCTTTTCTATGCTAAATGGTTTCGACCACCATTCAATTATGTGCAATTTACTATTATTATTCAAGGAAGAATTAGTTTGTTTATGACCTTTCATCCCATAGTATTATTCTTGAGATCATAATGCAAGATATGTATTATTTGGTAGTCAAATCTACGAAATGTCGTAGTGTAATTCACTAGTGACTCAATTCAGCTCAAATAAATCATAATCTTTCAACATTGTGAGCCATAAGATTCAGATTGGTTAATTTTTCTGATTGGTCCTTATAGATTGGTCCTCATAGAATGCATTTTAATCTCTACACATACCAGAGTAATCAAAGTTGTTGACATCGTATAAAATATTCTTGCCTAGATTTTTTACAAGAGATGCCACAACATTGTTTTCTCCAAGCCAATTAACAATGATTCCTTTTCTGACTAGTAAATCCACATCTTTGTGATGTTTAATTATTAGAAAATCCAATACGACATTGTAGTATGTAACATGTGTTATACAATTTTATGCATGGGATTTCCAAAGTTCCATTGCTGAATTTTAGGTCAAGTAAACAGTTGCTTGAACTCACCTTGAACTTTACTCCAGCCTCGGACAACTGGCTTGCAGTGTATAAATGATCAACTGCAACATATTTTTTTTGCTGTATGCATGCAGAAGTTGGTAGAAAAAATACTCTGGCCAAATCAACAAAATGTCTTGGTTTGATAGTAGGATTGGAAGGAAATCCTTGAGTGTTGAACCCATCAAAGAAATGAAATGCAAGTGAAGCAAGGGAAGAGATCTGATAAGATGTAAATGTGAGGCTGAATAATATCTCAAGAACAAAAAAGGGAAGTTGGTTTTCAAGTACCAGCAAGCCCAACATCATCCGTTGCAATATTGCGGTTAATAGTATACAGTCTTCTAGAATACTTGGTGATCCTAATTTGGAGGATGTAGCTAAGAAAAACTCAATGATAAAGCATGTATCCACCAAAATTAGTTTCATGAACTTGTCACTGGTAAGTTGAATGTGTTCTGTATAATAGTGGCATACACTTTGATCTTCATGCTTCTTTACAGTGTTTACTAAAATCTCAACTTTGGAGTCAATGCGCTGCAAGAATTTCTTAAAGTATTTCACTTTCAACTTTTCCATGGTTTTTCTCAAAATTCAATAAATGTGATAAAGAGGCCACGACTACCAGCAGAAAAGACAAGCAACATCAGGACCTCCCACAAAGCAGCAGAGGAAATGGAAGCAACAGAAGAAGTGGAAATTCACTCCCACCATCTCGCCCCACTAGTTAGGATTCTTTTATGTTGTCTTTTTGTACAGCTGGTTATTATTCTAAAATATGAGAATAGCAATAGGGTTAGCTATTCTTTCCTTCTTTCGATTGGTTAGAGTGGCAAGGCTAGAGTTTTATATAAGTCACTCTATTTTGTAACTTTACGTGGTAGAATGGGAAGAACATCATTTTCCCTCCTAGTTCTTCTTCTTCTTTTTCTCTATTTTCTTCTCAATCTTCTCTCAACATGGTATCAGAGAACCAAGTTCTATAACTTGGAATATTCTCCTCAGTCATCAATCAGTCTTTTTATCATACAACTTTGTTGCATCTTTATCGCTTTTATCCCTTTTCCTTGATTATTATTCACTTTCCTTGCAATGTCAAAGGCTGAGACCCCTATCATTGCTCATAACCCCATTTCACCATTTGAAGATCCAAAGAGCCCCTTCTATTTACAACACAGTGATAACGCCAATACTGTCGTGGTTGTTCCACTTTTTACTGGTCCAAATTACATTTCCTCGAATCGGCCTTTTACCTTGGCCATTTTTGTGAAGAACAAACTAGGCTACCTTGATGGAAGCATACCCACAACGATCCCCACTGATTCACCTTACATTCATTGGTTGCGTTGCAACAACCTCATTTTATCCTGGCTTCTTAACTTCATTTCAAAGGAAATAGCATCAAATATGCTATATATCTGTTCAGCAAAAGATATATGGGAGAAGTTGAAAACCCGCTTTGCACAACTTGATAATGTTCGAATCTATCATCTCTAGCAGCAACTTAGCTCAATTGTGCAAGGGAACCAATCGGTAAGTGAATATTTCACTCAACTTAATGGGATTTGGAAAGACAATTATAGGCCTGTTCCTTTTTGCTCATGTGGTTTGTGTACATGCAAAGCTTTTAATTCTGTGGGTGAAGTTCAACAAATAGGTTATGTTTTTCAAGTTCCTTATGGGGTTAAATGAGTCATATGAACACATTAGGGGTCTGATCATTTTGATGAGTCCTATGCCATCTCTAGACAAGACTTTTTCCCTAGTTTTTCAAGAAGAAAGACATAGGCAAACCAGAAATGTAACCATGCCTACCCCTGAAGCCTTTGCTCTAGCAGTTTATGGCACTCAATCGAGGAAAAATAAATTTGACCTCACTTGTTACCATTGTGGGAAACTTGGACAGACTCGAGAAAAGAGCTATAGACTTATAGGTTTTCCACCTAACTTTAAGTTCACCAAACCAAAACCTGGTTATGGAAATGGGAATACCTCTACAACACACTCATCAAACTAGGTTTGCTCACAAGGTTAGGAGAAAGGATTGCTGGAAAATCCTTAGTTGAACCTATCTCAAAATCAAATTCAGATTCCCAGGGCTCTCATCAATGGACAAACATCACAACTCAATTCTAATGACACATCTACAGTTCAGACTAATACACAACCTCAAAACTCAAACAATGAAAGTGCATCTTCCACTGCTGCATACTCCAATATGGCTAGTATATTTCCTTTTTCTTCTAATATGCCCCATACTCAAACTTCATCTATTTTTCCTGCTTCTCACAAACATGAATGTCTGTCCATCATGTATAAAAATCATTCTAGCATTTCCATAATTCCTTGGATTATTGACATGGGTGCTACAGACCATATGGTTTGTTCCACCTCCTTTCTTAGTTCCATTACTTGTTATGTTAAGGCTTATGTTCAACTACCTTCTCAATCAACTGGTTCTTCCTCTTCGATTAATCCTATCCCTATAGAACCAGAACCAGAACATACTCCCTCTGTTCAAGAGTTGGAACCAAATTCTGCTATTGTTCCTAGAAGAACAGATTGGGTACGGCATACTCCTTCCTACTTACAAGATTATCATTGTAATCTTGCTTCACAATTTCCAAATCCTACTTTACCTCATTCTTCTACTCCTTACCCTCTTACTCATCACATAACATATGATCATTTGTCTCCTTCTCACCGAGCATATATCTTGTCTCTCTCACTTAACCATGAAGCTAAGTCATATGATGAGGTTGTGGTCTCTGCTTATTGGAGAGATGCTATGAAGTCTAAAATTGAGGCTCTTGAGGCTAACCATACTTGGTCAATCACCACCTGGAAGTGTCTCTACTCATTGGAGAGATGCTATGAAGTTTGAAATTAAGGCTCTTGAGGCTAGCCATACTTGGTCTATCACCACTCTACCTCCTGGAAAAGATTCCATTGGCTACAAGTATGTTTACAAGGTCAAATTGAAATCGGATGGAACCATAGACAAGCATAAAGCTTGCCTAGTAGCCAAAGGCTACACTCAACTAGAAGGCTTTGACTACCAGGAAACTTTCAGCCCCATGGCCAAATTGACTATAGTTTGCCTTTTCCTTGCTTTGGCAGCAATTCATGGTTGGCACTTGGCTCAACTCAATGTGCATAATGCATTTCTTAATGAAGATCTTGATGAGGAGATCTATATGGATTTACCACCTGGTTATATGATTCAGGGAGAGTCTTCTCCAAAGAGGAATCTGGTCTACAGGTTACATAAGTCGCTATATGGCTTGAAGCAAGCCTATAGGCAGTGGAACTCAAAGTTCACTACTGCTACGACTTCTATTGGCTTTCATCAATCCAAAAGTGACTATTCTTTGTTTACTAAGACTGATGTGAATGGTTTTACAGCACTCTTGGTTTACGTTGATGATATAATTTGGGGAGCAATAACTTAGTTGCCATTGAAGCTATCAAAACCTTCATGCACAGTCAATTCAAGATAAAGGATCTCGGTCCTTCGAAGTTCTTCTTCGGAATAGAAGTGGCTAGAACTGCAGCTGGAATTAACATCTACCAAAGGAAGTACACCCTTGAGATTCTAGAAGATGCTGGCCTACTTGACTGTAAACCTGTTAATACCCCAATTGAAACAAACCATAAGCTCTCTCACTCCTCTACTAATGTGCTGAGAGATGCTACAATCTATCGAAGATTAATTGGGAGGCTTATTTACTTAACAATCAGTAGACCAAACATTACCTTTGTTGTGAGTGTTCTTAGTCAATTCATAGATAAACCATCTCAAATTCATTTACATTATGCTCACAGAATTTTGAGATACTTGAAAGGTTCGATTGGTCAAGGGATTTTCTTTTTAGTTGGTTCGTCTTTGCATTTTAAGACTTATAGTAATTCAGATTAGGTAGCATGTCCCGAGACTCGAAGATCAATTACTGGTTTTTGCATATTTCTTGGAGACTCATTAGTGAGTTGGAAGTCCAAGAAACAAGCTACAGTGTCTTGATCTTCTGCTAAGGGAAAGTATCGGGCATTGGCATACACTTGTGAGGTTATTCGGTTGATCACATTTTTAAAGGACTTCAATATAGAGCACAAGCAACCAGCACTATTGTACTATGACAACCAAGCTGCAATCCATCTAACAAAAAATCTCATTTTTCATAAAAGAACGAAGTACATAGAGTTGGATTGCCATTTTGTTTGAGAAATAGTAGTTGCTGGTGTAGATGTTCTAGTACATGTGGGATCAAGATTTCAGCTAGTAGAAATTTTTACAAAAACACTGCCAACAAGCAGCTTTTATTTCTTATTGTCCAAGATGAACATTCTAAATATATTTGTCCATCTTGAGGGGGAGTCTTGAAATTCAAGTAAATGTGATAAAGAGGCCACTACTACCTGCAAAAAAGACAAGCAACATCTCACACAAAGCAGCAGAGGAAATGGAAGCAACAGAGGAAGTGGAAATTTGCTCCCTCCATCTCGCCCAACTAGTTAGGATTCTTTTATGTTGTCTTTTTGTAAAACTGGTTATTATTCTGAAATAGGAGAATAGTAGTAGGGTTAGGTATTCTTTCCTTCTTTCGATTGGTTAGAGTGGCAAGGCTAGAGTTGTATATAAGTCACTCTATTTTGTAACTTTACGTGGTAGAATGTGAAGAACATCATTTTTCCTCCTACTTCTTCTTCTTCTTCTTTCAACAGTTTTTAATCTTTTGCTGCCATGGTGGAAAGGCCCTATTGATACAAGCTAATCCTATAGATACAACACTCGTTTGATAAGGGAGGCTCCATTTCTAACATTTCTTCGATGTTTTTTTACCAACTCTCCATGTTGATTTTCATTCCCAATACTAGTCCAAGATGTTTGCTTCCCTTTGATGGTCAATTTCAACATTTTGATTTCCGTTTGTGATCATCGATGCACTTGTTGCAGCTTTTTGTTGAATTTCCTGATGATCTCTTGTTCGTTTTTCCATCTGTCAAGCTCCATGTATAGGTTCCGGTAGAATTAAAAATATTAGGATTATGGTTAATTCCTTCTTTGATGCTGAAAATCTGGTATTAATTTTTACATTATATTTATTTTCATATTTAAAATAATAGATACGGGCCTAACAACATTTAACGAATATTAATAAAGTATAAACAAGATTAATTATAATAGATTCAGCTGCGTTTGAATGTTGAAGTGAGTTGAGTTGAGATGATAAAATATTGTTAGAATATTATTTTGTATTATTATCATTATTATTATTTTAAGATTTGAAAAAATTGAATTGTTTATTATATTTTTTGTTAGAATTTGAAAAAGTTGTAATAATGAGTTGATGATCTAAACGATTATTAATAATATTAATAAAGTGGATATTACATACATGTATTAAGTATTTAATACTGTCCGCAACAACATTATTAGAATAGTGAGTTGAGTTGATATTATTATATTCATAAGTTAAGGTTTGGATAATGAGGAGAGTTGAGATGAGATTTGAAAATTAATAAAATATTGTTACAATATAGTTTTTTAATATTATTTTTATTTTGAAATTTGAAAAAATTGAATTGTTCATTATATTTTGTTTAATCATTTAAAAAATTTGTAATGATTAAAGCCCCGTTTAGATAGTGAGATGAGATAGGATGATTTTATATGAAAGTTTAAAGTTGAATAAAGTATTGTTAAAATATTATTTTTTTAATATTATTATTGTTTTAAAATTTGAAAAATTTGAAAAAGTTAAATTTTTTATTATATTTTATGTTAGAATTTGAGATTGGTTGAGATCATTTGTAAAACCCAATGAGGCCTAAGATGCACTGTAAGAAAAATTTAGTGAAAATCAATGAAAATATTATGTGTCAATTTTCAATTGGCAAGTGTAAAAAGGGGGCTTTGCATGCCATCTGGGCTAAAGGCACTCCCTAACTTGTAATGGGTCTTCTTGGAAATGAGATGAGCAAACTAAATTGAACCCCCAATTAGGGATATGCCAAGATTATAATTTTGAGGGGCGCATATTTTAGATAGAAAATAACTTCTTCAATTGTAATTTTTCAGGGATATCATTAAAGTGATAAAAATAACATAGTAACGATATAGATATAATTTTTTTTTTAAATTTTTGAGAATAAGCAACTAATATTATAGAACGTTATAATTTTTTTTTTTTAATTTTTGAGAATAAGCAACTAATATTATAGAACTTAGAGGATCCGCTACATTATGCAACGTAATTACAAGCTCATATTACAATAAAAGGTGGGTCTTTCCCACTATGAAAGCTTAACAAAGAAGGTGGAAATAAATTTAGTGAAATATTTTCAAAAATATTTTTGGAAGTTGTCCACTGCGCAATGGAATATGTGCATCAATTTATATCTCGATGTATTTTCCAAAGTTCCCAGCTTTGTAGTGCTTGTAGAGAAATATTTATGTCTTGAATAATGGGTTGCACTATCCAGTCGGGAATGTAGTTCAGATCTTTGACTACTTTTAAGGTATTGAGAGAGTCCCCCACAATTACAAGTCTGTCAATGTTGGCTTCATTGGCTTTTTGAACTCCCAAGAGCATTGCTTCAACTTCCCCCTGGTTCGGATTCTTGCTTATGATATGTTTTGTAAGCACGAAGCAGATGGATCCAGTTGATGTCCAACATATAGCTATTGTTGTACTTCCATTTTGTTTGACTGCTACATCGAATGTGAGAAGGCAGTGGTCCATAGGGAAGATTCTCCAAGGTTGGCTGGTATTAAGTTGTATATTACCCCCAGCATCATAGTGTGCTTTGAAAGTTTTCAATGTGGAAGATACAAAAACTGTTAAGTCAGGGGAAAAAGCTTCATGAACAATTTTATTTCTAGGGAACCAAATACTTTCTATAGCCACAATTGCAAAAATCTGGAAATGATGATCTTCCTCTTTAGGAACACCAATCAATCTGGAGGGATCAAGAATGCATTTAATCCAAAGACTAGTGTCATTGTTAGCACAAGAGGAGATATTCAGGGGCTAGGGTGAGTGGCGCCAAATAACTCGAGTGAAGCATCGGTTTAAGAAGAGATGAGACTGAGTTTCCTCACCTGTGTTGCATATTGGGCAAACTATATCTTCATTATCCAGAGAAACAAAATTCTTAATGAGAGCACGAGTTGGAATGATATCATGGAGAGTTTTCCAGCAAAGAAATTTGAGTCTATCCTGAATCCTGATCCTCCATAACTTTTTCCACTCAATAAGTGGAATGTTGTTATTATCCATACGATTCTGGATCTCAGATCATCTCATGGCCGTATAGGCAGACTTTACACTAAAAGCACCATAATTGTAATGGATCCAAATAGGTTTATCAGGCAGATTATGAAAATTGTACTGTACAAGAGGAATCCTTTCAATCTCATTCACTGTATCTTGATGGAAAATGGCTTGAAGAAGAATGGTGTTCCAACGCCTAGGCTCCTCCATCATTAATTCAGAGACACAAAGTAAAGGGTCTTGAGGAGTATTGATGTCCTTTGGGATAGGTGATAAATTTGGATTGTTAGGAACACAAGGGTCAATCCAAGCTCTAGTATGAGTCCCATTATTAATCTGGTAGCAAAGACCATGTTTAAGGAAGTCTTTTTGCTTATGGATGCCCTTCCAAACCCCAAGAGTCAGAAGATTTTTTAGTGGTGCTGAGAAATGACGTGTTTCTTAAGCACTTCCCAATGAGAACTCTTTTCAAATGTTATGGACTCCAGTAAGCATTCGCCATCCAATTTTTGAGAGGAAAGTCTTATTAAAATCCAAAAGAAGTCTAATGCCTAGGCCTCCCATGGATTTAGGCTAACAAATGGATTTCCAAAATTTTAGGGCAAGATTGTGACTTATCTAACGAGAATCCCCACTAGAACTTCATGAAGTTACGGTCAATGTTGCTTGCAATACCCTTGGGAATAGAAATGCTAGACATGAGATATGAAGGCATAAAGCTAGCAACCGTTCTAATAAGGGTGGTACAACCAGCCTGAGAATGTAATTTCGCTTTCCACCCAGTTAGCTTTTGGGAGATCTTTTGCTAAATATCTTGGAAATGAATTTTTTTCAAATTATTGAAAGACAAAGGAAGGCCTAAGTATTTAATACTAGAGCAATGCTACGTACAGTCCCCAAATGGGGACTGCATTGCAAGCCTAGCTAATTTTTAACTTTAAGTTTTTTAAAATTATAATAATATCCTTATCAAAATGGTACTTTTTTTCATTTAATAAAGGGCTTGCACATGCAGTACCCATTTGGGGACTGCAAATAGAATTTCTCTTAATACTAAGGAGGCATTCTTCAGGTTGAAAACTTCCTTCACCTCCAATTTTTGCCGAGGTTGAGTATTATCATTGAACTTGATAGAAGACTTGTTTGCATGAACTTTTTGACCAAGCCATGAGGAATACTTCTCCAAGCATTTTTTAAAACAGTTAGCAGTAGTGCTGTTGGCCTTACAAAAGAAGAGAAGATCATCAGTAAAAAGGAGATGTGAAATGGAGATGTTATTTCTGTTGATAGATATCCCTTGAATCCTGCCCAGGTTTTCTTCTCTTGTGATTAACCTAGTAAGAACCTAAGTTCCCAAGATGAAAATAAAAGGTGAGAGGAGGTCACCTTGCCTCAATCCCCTACCTAGCTTTAGTCTAGGAGGATAACCAGATTCAGTCTGAATATCTGGATTGTAATCGAATAACTAGATTTTTTGCACTTTTGACTTAAAACCTGGATATCCGGGTTATAACCAAATTTAATCTGGGTTTTTTTAATATTTTTTTAATAAAAAGACTTTAAAACTTAAAGAAAAATTTATAGAACTTAAAAAAAATGATATCATGTTTAAATTGCCTAGAATTTATTTAAAAAATAGATAATTGTTGTTACATCATAATGCAAAATATAAATTTACAAAGAACAAAATAAATAATAATACATCACAACTAATTAGTGGGAGAAGATAGACTTTCTTGTTGTGCTCTAGGATAGCGAAGCGTGCAAGGCTGTCAATCTCAGCGCTATTCTAATCGTTGCAGTTGTGGACCCCTCCAAGCTTTCATCTTTGTGTTGGTCGTCGACGTACCTGGACACCGTGCCATGATGGGTTTGTGCTGATGACTCCAAAGAGAGGGATAGACAATTGAGACTAAAGAGATGGAGAAAATGGCTTAGGGTTTTGGCCAGAGAGACAAGGGAGCGAGCAAGGATATCCCCTGGAGGCTGAGACGAAAAGTTTTTCGGCTTGACCTAGTGTAATTTTGTTTAAATAGTGCGATCACGAGTAACAACATAACCAAATCGGATCCGGACACGGATCTGGGTAGTTAAAAATTTATTTCAATTGCATAGTAATAATCCGGATCGTTAACCATCCGGATCCTGCTGGATATCTGGTTTTTGGACCGAATCGAATAAAAATCCGGTCCGGATACACAGCCTTAAAAACTATGAATAATACATGTGTTTATTAGTTGCTATTATAGTAAAATTATAATTGTAAAGGAAAAATTATATATTATTTATTATCTTTTTAATTATCATTCTTTAATCATATATGATGTAACATTAAATGATTGAAAAATTATATATTATTTTTGACTTATCTAGCGATCATAACATGCCATATCGTGGGATAATGAAAACAACTACAACAAAATTTCTTTCTAGCGACGAGTATCTTCTTCATCCCAAAAGCTTTCCATTTCGTCCTTGAAATTAATTTGTGCGAAAAAGTCTTTGAGACAAAATTGAAAATTTTGTCCAAAAGCATTTTCTGAATTTGTCCAACCCGTTCAAAAAGCGTTGGAACGGATTTTTTTTTGGATGAATTTATTTTCTTCTCTACTATGTGTTCAAACACCAACAATACCATTCAAATAGAGTTTTTTGGGACGACATTTCTTCATCCTTAATAGTTGTTCGAGCACCAATCATTACATTTGAAAATATATTTTTCAGTTAAAAGAAAAAATAATAATAATAATTTGATCCCCAAAGGCACAAAGACACAAAAATCACTTCATTCAAATCCCTCGGGTTGATAGCATGACCTTCACTTTTGTTGTATGAAATTCATCTCATGTATCACTTAATCTCCTCTTGCTTTGCTCCAATTTTAGCACGTATATGTGTTCCTGCAATAAAAAAAAAAAATCATAATTTAACAATTTAACAATAAAAAAAATCCTCTTTGACAGAACTTGTTTTCATATAGTAAATCACAATTTTTTTCAAATGAAGCAACCGAATGTTGAATGCAAAGAGAACATTGATGTCACGCAATTCACCAGACATCATGTAAATCACGGATGGGATAACATCAAGTGATGAGCTTGTTTATTCTTAGCAAATATTGTACACGGCCTTGGGTTCAGGCATTTTATTGAACAGTCTGTATACATTCGCAGCCATAGAACTTGCCCGAGTAGCCAATGAAGAAAACACAACTGAACAACAAATAAATAACCATAGAATCTAAGACCTCACGTGTGGTGCTATCAAATGCAAGGGGTTTGGAAAATCACAAAACAATCGGTAACTCAGCAAATGAAGAACAGAGTAAAGAATGAAAATGTGCTAAAGTTAGAAGATATTAGTGTTGGCTATGTTCTGTACATATGAGGGTGTATTTATTCAGCATTCAAAGACTAGGCTCTATACTAATAGATGAAGAAAGTGAAGATAAAGCATATTATTTCAAGCAGTACTTGTCTTTGTGCATGTTACGTTCAAATTTTCCACGCTGTTGTATGCAATCTAACAAATTAATTTCTAAACATGAGGACTGGTAAAATAAAATGTTATGTCCTACTAGAATTTCATGCACAAAGCTTCTTCACATCTTCACAACTTGGACGATGGAGCATATGGCTTGTATGTGAGTGAGCAGCAATAAAGTAACAATAGCTATAGTAGAAGCTATTTTCCAAGGAGTGCCGAAATAATCATGTTTCAAGGTAGCCTGCCAAATATGCTTACTGTTATTATAGAATGCATTCAATTCTCGAAACAAACCAAAATAAGCAGAGTCTGTGCCTCGATATACAATATTCGCGCCCAGATTGTTGAAAAAAGATGCCACTGCATTGCTGTTGGCAAGCCAATTAATATAATTCATTTCCTAATAATAATATAGTGATAATATATTGTAGTATATTATTACATATATTATAATTATATTACAGACTATAATGATATAGTATTAGTATAACTACTAATACAATGGACTATAGTGATAATATATAGTTATTTATATAAGATTTTAAAATTTAAAATTATATTAATTAGTAATTTATCATATAATACAAAATCATTTTATATATAATTATATATAATATATATAATTATATATAATATATATAATTATACATAATATAAAAAATCATATAAAAAATATTTTATACGATATAAAAAATTAAAAAACACATATATATATATGAAGATGTCTGGTCCGGTGTTAGAAAAAGGAAAACTAAAACCGGACTGATTTTGATTAGTTTGAGAAAACTAAAACCAATACCGGACCAAACCCACCATTTATGTCCGGTCCGGTTAGGTTTACCAGTTCATTGATTTTTTTTTTCACTCCTATTGCCAATCTTAAGAAGTTTGACATTTCAATTTTTCCAAAATTTAAATTATAAATAGAAACAATACAGTCTAAATCATTTGAATCTCTTTGAATAATTAATAATGTACCCATTAAATGTTATAAGATCCAACTCTCATTCATTTAGATTGTAAAGTCTTACTTTAAATTAATTATTCATACATGTATATGCCTTAAATCAAGTTCCTACCACTCCACAATTCAAAACAAGTTTTTGAGACTACTTACTAGGAACACAATCTAATATATATATATATATATATATATATATATATATATATCATTGTCTTTAATAATTTTGCTGCACATCTTTTCAAGAAGTTAATAAAATACTCCCTACTTCAATCAAATTTGATATTATCACCTTTCTACCAAGCTGCATTTCCTCCTCATGAGAAGTATCTCAAGAATTGCAAAAGGCTTGAGACTTCTCATATAACAGTGATTAGTGTGATTTTTATGTGATTTTTATTACACTTTTATTTATGAAAAGGGTCATCTTTCCTTCAATGCTATTGATTTTATTTTATTTTTATATATTTTTCTTTATTTTCTTGGATTTGAATGAATGAGAAGATTTAGTGAGAAATGAGAGCATTTTTGTACAAAAGAAGAAACTATGGATCCAGACCAATGAGAGGCAGTGAGATCTGAAGAGAGCCAAGGAGATTTAGGCGAGGAGACACGCAACCAGTATTCGCGACAACAGTTAGGCGATAAGCGAGATATTTTAACTCTTAGGCATAAAGACTTGGCTCAAAACTCCGGGTGACAAGATTGGACAACCAGTCTAAATGGCCAACTTAAGTGACCAATCTAAATGATATGGTGGATAACAACTAGCAAAGACGAGCAATCTTACCACTCAGTAGGTTGACGAGAGAGGTCTTTCATCTCAGTCAGGAACCTTACACCTTGGCCATTGGGCGAGGAGACCAGTTATATTCAGCGCATACGGCATCTACTCGGTGGAACCCTTCCGAGTTTCGAAGTCAATCTGCTGACCATGAAATCCTCCTAAACTCCTCAATTCAAGCCGCATATCACTAAATCTTTCATTTTAGACAATCTTGTTATTCTTGGAATAATTTTCTTTATGTAAGCATCTATATTTAGAAACTATTTTTTAGATTTGTAGGTTAGATTGTACACATATTCATAATGTTTCTGCATATGAAGTTTGACATCTATTTAATCCCGGCTTGTGGGATGAGTAAAAGAGTCTGAGTTTTAGAGTCTAATATTCCAGAGTTTATTTTTCAAGTTTCTTTCAAGGAGGTGGATCTGGAAGGTAGAGACGAGAACCGCATGCTTCATTAATCGACTCCAACGAAGAACACTAGTTTCATCTTTGTTCTTTTCAATTTCATTATGAACTAATTTTATTTTCTAGAGTTTTGATGTAGCCTAGCATTGAACACAAAATTTATATTCTAAGTTATCGTATTTTCAATATTTCCATGATTGAGTGTTTACTCATTGTTCTTAATGCTTGCAATTTTCTAACTAATTATTATTCGATCTATTGAATCGCAATGAGACCGAGAGGTGACTTGTGATTAAAGCTCTAGGATTAAGCACCATTAGTTGAGCAAAAGTAGAGATATTTTACCGCGACTAGTGTGATTTTGAATAAAAATCTAAAGAACTTAATGAGTCTCTAATTAGTTAAATTTGCATAGAGATATGAAGTTATTAATTGGAGATATTTTTAGTATTGTTCGAGAGAAAATATTGAATAGCTAATGTATTTTTATCATCAACTTGGGATAATTGGAATTCTATATCAACGAAGAATAAATTGAGTAGGATTTGCTAGGTGAAATCAAATCCTCTAAATCTATTATTATTATCTTCAAAATCTTAATTTTAATGCTATTATCTTCAATTTAATTTAGATAATCTATTATTCAAATTTCAGTTTTTCAAATAGTAATTAATTTAGTCAATTTCAATACTTAATAGCATAATTATTCCTTATGGATTCGATATCCATTTTCTTAACACTTTACTACTTGTTACAATTCTGTGCACTTGCAGATATTTTATGCCAACAAGTTTTTGGCCATTGCCGGGAAATAGTTATTTGTTATTGATAATGATATTAACTAGATTTGTACTACTTTGGATTTTATTTTAAAAAAAAATAGTTTAAATTAGATCTCAGTTTGGTTTTGCTTTTCAGGAATCAGAAGTGCATGCCAAGATCTAAATCTTAGAGCATCCATTTTTCGATCTTGAGATTGATAGAACCTTACGTCAGATCAATAAAGAGAAGAAGAAAAAGGCCGTCGCCTCCAAATTTAATATGGCCGACCAGGAGCACAAGGCGTTAAGAGACTATAATATGCCCTCTGTTAGTGGGGCGATATCTAATATAAGGCGGTCAGTTATACAAGCCAATAACATCAAGATCAAACTAGCCATCATTCAAATGATTCAACAAACCATCCAGTTTCGGGGGCTGTCACAAGAGGATCCTAATGTCCAAATTGCAAATTTCATAGAAATTTGTCATACTTTTAAACACAACAGAGTGACAGATGATGTAATTCAATTGAGACTATTTTTTTTTCACTTAGTGAAAAATCAAAAGGTTGGTTGAATTCTTTGCCGCCTGGCATCATCACTACCTTGGAGGAGTTGACACAAAAATTATTAACAAAATATTTCCCTTTGGCCAAGACAGTGAAGTTAATGAATGATATTACTACATTCACCCAAATTGAGGGTGAATCATTATATGTGGCATGAGAGATATACAAGGACTTATTGCACAAGTTTCCACATCACGACCTCCCACTTGGCTTCAAGAATAGGCATTTTACAATGGTTTGGGACCCACAAATCAATCTATGGTTGATGCGACCGTAGGTGGAGCATTAATGAGTAAGACTCATGAAGCTGCATATGAACTTCTGGAAGAATTGACATCTAATAAGTATCAATGGTCTGCAGAGAGAGTAATGCCAAGAAAGGCGGCTGAGTTTTTGAACTTAATTCTATTACCACATTGGCGGCGCAGATGGAAAATTTATTACAACAACTAGGTAAGATGAACGTTAATGCTATTCAAACTAATGTTGTTTGTGATCATTGCGCAGGAAATCATTCAAGTGTAGATTGTCAAGTGAGGAATCCTTTTGTTCAACCAAGTATTGAACAAGCTCATTATGTGTCCAATTTCCAACATCAAAACAATTCTTATTCAAACACATTCAATCCTGGATGGAGAAATCACCTTAACGTTTCATGGAGCAATAATCAAGGGCTGACTTGACCGCCTCAACAGTTTCCACAGCAAGAGAAGAAACCGACACTTGAGGATATGTTTATGCAATACATGCAAAAGACTGATATGGTAATCTAAAACAACTCAGTTTCAATCCACAATCTTGAGACACAAATCAGTCAGCTCTTAAACACTTATCGAGAGGACAACAGTGACTTTACAGAGTAACACTGTGACCAATCCGAAGGAGCATGTCAAAACGATGACATTGAGAAGTGGACAGACATATGACCAGCCACAGACAGTAAATACCAAGCGAGATGCAGAAGCTGCCGAAAATGTGGAGTCCAAGAAGAAGGAAACCGAGTACGAGGTGAAAGAAGTAGAGCGGTCGACTAGTAGGCTGAAATGACTAAGGAGAATTAAGGAGCTGCAAAACCCAAGAAATCCATAGAGTTTACATCTAAAACTTATTCTCTTTCAATTTATGATCCACCAATTTATTTTTTGCAAAGAGTAAGAAAAAATAAGATTGATAATCAATTCTTTAAATTTCTAAGTGTATTTAAGCAACTGCATATTAATATTCCTCTCATTGAAGTTTTAGAGCAAATACCTAAATATATAAAAATTTTGAAGGATATATTATCAAACAAGCAGAATTTGGAGGAGCATGAGACTGTAATGCTGATCGAGGAGAGGAGTGCAATTTTACAAAAGAAGCTACCACCTAAGTTGAAAGATCCGGGGAGTTTCACGATCCCTTGCACTATAGGAAATTCATATTTTGATAAAGGTTTATGTGACTTAGGGGCAAGTATTAATTTAATGCCTCTTTCTATTTTCAGGAAACTAGGTCTTGGAGAAACAAAGCCGACCACCATTTCTCTACAGTTGGTATACAGATCTATTAAATATCCGAGAAGACTCATTGAGGATGTACTAATGAAAGTTGATGAGTTCATCTTTCTGGTTGAGTTCATTGTACTAGATATGGAGGAGGATGTGGAGATCCTTTTGAGACTGGACTGACGTTTCCTTGCGACGAGGAGAACTTGAATTGATGTCTAGCAAGGGAAACTCGTTTTGAGGGTCAGTGAGGAGTAGGTCACTTTTGACTTATTTAAATCTATGAAATTTCCTTCTGAGGTACATTCTTGTTTTTAAATAAGTAACCGAGACATGGTCAAGGCCGACGAGACTTTTGGAGCTGAATTTCCAAAGCTACCACTTGAGGTATGTCTTGCTCACTCTACATCTATTAAATCCGAAGATCAAGAAGTTAGGAAGTGTGAAAGATAAAAAGAAAAAAAAAATTCTCCAAAGCTTTATTCCAATAAATATTTTAATTGTACAATTATTTTTACATTTGAAAAATTTATTGTTAAAATTTGGATAGATAATAAACATAATGGTTTTTAACCATTAGTTGAATGGCCTCACTTTTTATGTTCAAATATAATAGACAATAAAAAAGAAGTTATTATATAAAAATACAAGAAGATAATTAATTATGAGAGAAAATATAAATAAATTCTTGTGAATACAAACCCATTATCACAATAGTACAATAACAACAAAGTTATAAATTGTATGTTAATAAGAAAAAAAGATACAAAAATCACTTCATTCAAATCCCGGATTGATAGCATGACCTCCACTATTGTTGCATGAAATTCATCTCATCTATCACTAGTGTTCCTGCAATAAAAAAAAAAAAATCATAATTTAACAATAAAAAAAATCCTCTTTGACAGAACTTGTTTTCATATAGTAAATCACAAATTTTCCAAATGAAGCAACCAATTGTTGAATGCAAAGAGAACATTGATGTCACACAATTCACCGGACATCATGTAAATCACAGATGGGATAACATCAAGCTATGATATTGTTTATTCTGAGCGACTATAGTACACGGCCTTGGGTTAAGGCATTTCATCGAACACCTGGTATACATTCGCAGCCATAGAACTTGTCTAAGTTACCAATGAAGAAAACATAACTGAGCAACAAAGAAATCACCATAGAATCTAAGACCTCAGGTGTGATGTTATCAAATGCAAGGGGTTTGCAAATCACAAATCAATCGGTAACTTAGCAAATGAACAACAGAGTAAAGAATGAAAATGTGCTAAAGTTAGAAGATATTAGTGCTGCGTATGTTCTGTACATATGAGGGTGTATTTATACATCATTCAGAGACTAGGCTCTGTACTAATAGATGAAGAAAGTGAAGATAAGGCATATTATTTCAAGCAGTACTTATCTTTGTGCATGTTATGTTCAAATTTTCCAAGTTGTTGCTAGCAATCTAACAAATTAATTTCTAAATGTGAGGACTAGTAAAATAAAATGTTATGTCCTACCAGAATTTCATGCACAAAGCTTCTTCACATCTTCACAACTTGGATGATGGAGCATATGGCTTGTATGAGAGTGAGCAGCAATAAAGTAATAGCAGCTGTAGTAGAAGCTATTTTCCAAGGAGTGCTGAAATAATCACGTTTCAAGGTAGCCTTCCAAGTATGCTTAGTGTTCCTATAGAATGCATTCAAATCTCGAAACAAACCACGATAAGCACACTTCCTGCTATCATATACAATATACATCCCCATATTATTGATAAAAGATGCCACTGAATTGCTGTTGGGAAGCCAATTAATGATGATTCCTCTTCTAATAAGTAAATCTGCATCTTTGGGAGTGTTGATTAGGAAAGTCAATAGAACAATGTAGTCTGTAAGATGCGAATCACGTGGATAATGACATTGTTCAAATGCTATGACGTTTCGATAAATAGTTTCCGTATCATTATATAGATCAATGCGTGGAATTTCCAAAGTTTCGTTGGTGAATTTCAGGTCAAGTAAGCATTTGCTTGAGCTCACCTTAAACTTCACTCCAGCCTCGTCCAACTGGCTTGCAGAATATAAATGAGTAGCACTAGGAAGATCATTACTTTCATCTAGCACCCTTCTGGATGATGGAAATAAAAATGCTTTGGTCAAATCAACAAAGTGTCTAATTGGTTGCTCTCTAAGATTTCTAGGAAATTCCTGTTGTTGAATGCCCTCAAAGACCATAATTGCAAGCGAAGTGAAGGATGGAATCGAAGGAATTAGTGAATGATGCACTGGCACATCATCCGGTGCATATGCAAGGCTGAATAATATCTCAAGAGCAAAGAAAGGAAGTTGATTTTCAAGTAACCGCAAGTCCAATATAATTGTCTGCAACAATATTGGGTTTAACAGTATATGGTTCTCAATAACAACACCATTCCATCCTTCGAAGCATAGTTCGTAGAATAATTCAATAATAAAGATCCCATCCACCAAAATTAATTTCACGAAATCGTCACTGCTAAACTTGATTGTCTCTGCATAACAACTACGCACTCTTTTTTCATTCAGTTTTATGGCATTTACTAAAATCTCTAGTAAGTTGAAGTCCTCAATCCGTTGCTGGAATCTCTGAAAATATTTCAGTTTCAACTTTTCCATGCTTTCTAAACTTTTGGTGCCATGGTGGAAAGGCCCTATCGATATAGCCTGAGGAGTGTAGGCTTCCTCGTTCAATTTGCGAAGACGAGTTGGAATCATGTAGATACAACACTCGCTTGATGATAAGGGAAGCTCCAAGCAGCTTTCTGCCATTTCTTTGATGCTAATTATCAGCTCTCTATGTTGATTTCCATTTCCACTACTCGAAGTGTTTGCAGTTTCTTGATCCAATTGATGAATTTCAGCATGATTTTGATTTCCATTTGTGATTGATGAAGCATGAGTTGCCAATTTTTGTTGAATTTCTTGATCATAACTTGTTGATTTTTCCATTGCACAATTTAGCTTCTTATACAATAAATTGGCTTCCTTCCGGCCTGCTTACACAAAGAATAATGACTACAGTAGAATTATATAAAAATATAGGCCAATTTTGTGGGTAACTTAATTAGAGTACTTTAATACTAATGCTAGCTAATTTTTTTCATGTAACGGCTTTAAAAGAAAGGAATTAAAATAAGCACCCAGTTCGTAAAGCAGCTATAAGCAAACAAATTAAAACCCCATTATCAGTCATTCGATCAAAGTAAATTAACCATATCATATTATATATTATTTATCTATCACCTAGCTAGCTAGAAAAATAATACCCAAATCAACGTACAAGCAAGCCATGTATTTATTTTGTATGCAACGAGTTGAGTGCATTAGCTGATGAACTAACTATACATAAAAATGTCAATATCCTAATAAATTAATATCTCAATATAGACGACGGGGCTAATTAGTCATTTTCTGGATAAATAATTCGTAACAAATACTTATTTTTATTATCATGAGTAAGCCAAAAGACATAATAAATGATTCTCAATAAGTTATAAACAAAAAAAATGGAAGAAATTAAAAGAAAGAAAAAACGGTGATGGCGAATCATGTTTTCCTTACCCAAACGAACGCTTTCGCTTTTGGTCGCCGCAGTCTCTAATTTCTCAGACTTACAGATCAAATTAAGAACCGATGAAGCAAGTCGAGTGATGAAACGGAGACGAAGACGCTCGTACTCTTGTTAGACTGGAGTTAACGATGAAGAAAAGAGATATATCCGGATGTTTCGTTGATTTTGAAAAGCAGAGAAAAGAAAGGTGTTGATCAATGTGATCAACACCGTGTAGTTCAGTTTGCATTCACATGTTTGAGACTGTAGGCTAAAGAATAAAAAAATAAACCGACTGTTGATTCTATACAGAGCACATCCCAAAGTAAACTATGTGATTGTTTGTCACCCATATCAACTGCACACATCATTAGGATTTCTCCTTTTTTTGACTTGGATAGCTGCACATCTTGACTTGGATGGTGGCTGGATACCGGACAAGCTGCAATATTCAACGGGAAAAGCTTCACATCGGTAATAGTGTAAATTAAAAATTTACACCCTCAAATGAAAATAAAACACTTCTGAAATTCATATGGTTTATAGGGTGCGCCTAGAATATTAACCTCCTCTCAAATCCCTCAGTCCCCTCACACTATTCGTTTTCTTCCTCCCTCATCCCCTCCCACCTGATGGACAAGCTCAAACACCAGATGGAATCCATAATAATTTCAAGAAAAATACCCTAGACAAGAAATGAAGCACATAAACATCAAATTTTCAGAAAATATCATATAGCACCATACATCGCAAAAGATGACATAAATTGAGGAAGTTTGGAGAAAAAAAAAAACAATAAAACCTCCAACTTTCAATTTGACTGCTGAGAAATTGATGAAAAAGAAAAGAAACCTTTCGGTCTGAACCCCTTATCGACGTAACCGCTGAGAAATTGATAAAAAAGAGTAGAAATCTTTCGGTCTGAATCTCTTATCGACATAACCATTTGAAACCACACTCAACACCTCAAAAATAAATGCACAAAGAATTCATCCAGAGATTATGCACAGAGCGAGAGTCAGGAGGAGAGGGAGAGGGAGAGAGAGAGTTGAAAGAGGGGTACAGGTGACGGGAGAAACCCATGTAATTTGATTTTTTTGCCTACAACCAATTCTAATTTACATTCTATAAAATTCTTACGTGCCAAGGAACTATTGGGCAGTGTAAAATCCTTAGTTACACCACATCTTGCTCCCAGGTTCAACACCTCGGCTAAGCTCACAACCTATCACAGCATCACACGTGGTGACTTATCCTTATTAAATTATTTCATTGAAGACGGAATCTGGCTGTCCTCCAAAAAAACAAAAGTATCATGCGTGGAGAGCACTCGTGCCTATAGTCTCTGCAAGAGAGACTTGGAAAGTTGGATGGGCACGTTTCCTAATTAAAAAAAAAAAAAATAGATTACATAATATTAAATTCTGAATAATTTAAAAGAAAGATAATTACTCGTAAAACATTATTATTTATTTATTTATTTTATATTAATGAAAGATGGAAAAAAGTAATGCTTGAAAATTTGAGATGTTAGCTTATCTATAAATAAACTTATAATTATCTATCTCACAATATCAAAATACTGTGTAAATGGATAAGTTGAAAATTTCTATCAAACACTCTCCACATATAGAAAAATTACGAGAATTCACATTTGCAAAATGTATGTGTTTTAATAATTATTTTATTTTTTTTCCCAAATCTTATATCATGTATAGCTAAAAATATTAAAATAACTTACTAGAAATGAGACTATTGTAGTAGTTGGATTCTTGTAAATTAAGTGATTTTGGTGGAGAGTAAATCAATTTATTTAATTTCTATAGAAATTTCTAATACTTGACTATGATTGTTCAACCGGATCCAGTTTTTTCTCAGCTGGTACGGATCTCAGGAAACTGGATTCCGGTTCTTGCTTTTTTTTTTTTTTCCCCTTTTCAATTTAAATTTTTTTAAACCAACAAACAAACGTATAAACCTTGACCAAAAAACCACACAAGCAAAACTGGATATCCGAGTGTATTCATGATAATTATATTATAATATATAATGATATAGTATTAGTATAACTACTAATACAATAGACTATAGTAATAATATATAGTTATTTATATAGGATTTTAAAATTTAATATTATATTAATTAGTAATTTATCATATAATACAAAATTATTTTTTATATAATTATATATTATATATAAAAATGAGATATAATTAAAGAAATCATATAAAAATACTTTATACAATATAAAAAATTAATATATATATATATATATGAACCGGTCCGGTCCGGTGTTAGAAAAAGGAAAAACGGAACCGGACCGATTTCGACCTATTTTGAGAAAAATGAAACCAATACTGGATCAGACCAAACTCGGCACAGGACCAAACCCACCGATTCGGTCTGGTTCAATCCGGTTTACCAATTCACTAGTTTTTTTTTTCAACCTCTAATGCCAACCTTAAGGAGTTTGACATCTCAATTTTCTCAAAATTCAAACTACAAATGGAAACAATCAGCCTAAATCATTTGAATCTCCATGAATAATCAATAATGTACTCATTAAATTTTATACAATCCAACTTCCTTTTATTTGGATTGTAGAATCTTACATTAGATTAACCATTCATACATATATATACGCCTTAAATCAAGTATCCTATCACTTCACAATTCAAAACAAGTCTTTGAGACTACTTACTAAGAACACAAATTAAGATATATGCCATTGTCTTAAATAATTTTACTGCACATCTTTTCAAGAAGTTGACAAAATAGGTCATGGTTATGGCCTGACTTATAATACTTTTCCTGGCACTCCCTAATTCAATCTAATTCGATAATTTTCATCATTCTACCTAACTGCATTTCCTCCCCATGAGAAGTACTTCAAGAATTACAAAAGGCTTGAGACTTCTTATATAACAGATAGATACTTCCATACCATGAAAATCATTTATGAAGGTAATGAGATACTTCTATCTATCAAATATTATAGAGAAAAATATTTACATGTGTTTATATGCATTATCTCAAAAAACTTTCTACTCTTCTAGCATCTTTTCTTGATATGTCTGATTTGCTTTCATTTAATATAAATAAAGACACATCTTGATATTAGAAAATTTAAATGCGGAAAATATTTTATTTACTAACCTTTACAACTTTTCTTGGGGATATTTTTCAAACTTTTATGCCATAAATTGTAAAAGATTTTTTATAATTCATTTTTCTTTTGGTTTAAGTACATGCCTCATGAGTGAAAAACTTTTAACAAAATCATTATTTTGAAGGCATGACAAATAAAATTTTATTAGAAGGAAAAATGGAATCAACATTAATGGCATTTTGAAACTAATTGAAATTTGAATATTTGTGCTTAAGTTCAACCATCAAAATAAGTATAAACATTATAAAGTTTGATTTGAAACTTATACAGACAAAATAAATATGACCATCTGCACTCGAGTTTAATATCAAAAAATGTATAAACATGTATAAGATCTGATTCAGAACTTCTACAGAAAGGGGGAAAGTTTACCATTCCCTTCGAATAAAGTTTTATGTTTAAGACACCTAAACCTTCATGTGTCCTTGTTTATTTCAAAATTCAATTGACACAACTCTTATATTTTCGCGACCATCATTTCATTCATTTCCCAAAAGATAAAGTTGATTTTTCATACAAATTAACAAATTAAATTTATATCCAGCTAACAACCATGCTACCAACTTGTTCATATCTCATTATTTTAATAAAATAATAATACCTCTAGAGTAAACCATTCTATACAAGACTAAGAAATTCCTATAGTTTATATGTAGTAATTAATTCAATCTTCTTAAACATTGTACTTTTCTAACCTTTATCACTATTCTCAATAATAATTGATGTTAGACTTAAAATGAATAAACCAGGGTCTAAAACTCTTAGTGTAAATTTGACATGCTCATGTTCATCTAAATTAGAGTCCATTTTGTACAAGAAACCTTGTAAATATATTCATATACTTGCTGTAAGAAAATCATTTTAATCACATTAATGCTTTGAGTTCGACACTCATAAACAATAACAGAATTTAAACCATTATGGATGAACTAATAGTGTCATCGCGAGATCCCTCCTTTGGGAGATAACGCCAACACACAAAATGTTCCCTCCAATTTTCTGCATAAACTAGTTGTATCATAGAAATTCTCATTTGGGAGTAAACTCTGACATACAAAGTGTTTCATGCAACCTTAAATTATGCGTATGAACTAACTATATCACCAGAACGCTGCTTTGAGAGTAAACTCTGGTATACAAATTGTTCACTCCAGCTTTATTTTGATGGATGAAGTAGTAATGCTATCAAAATCCTCATTTAGGAATAGATCTTGACACACAAATGGTTCACTCCAACTTTACTTTGATGAATGAATTAATAGTGTCATCAAAATTCTCATTTGGAAGTAGATCTTGACATACAAATTGTTTACTCTAACTGTACGTTAATGGATAAATTAGTAATGTCATCAAAATCCTCATTTGAGAGTAGATCTCGAAATACAAATTGTTTGCTGCATCATATACATCTTTACTATTGAGTTTAATAGTTTTTCCATCAAAATTAAGAAAAATCTTGTATCTTTGGACAACCAATTTTTTCATTAATTTTGGTGCAAACCATTTGCCCTATATGGGATAAAAATTATATATGGCATATCAAACAGTTAGAGCCAAAAACCAATGTTAAATAATTCATGCATTTATTGAACAGAAAAAACATGCACATAAGAGAAAATAAATTTTAGATTTTGTTTTTTATAGGGCTGAGCCAAAGTTTTGGCCTACTATGTTGGCCATTACATATTATTGCCCCTTTCATTCTTCTCAGACTAGGCCGAAGCCACAACCCAGTATGGGCCCAAAGCCTTTAATGGGTTGAAGAAAACCCTACCCGCCTTTTTTTTTTTCCTTCTTCTTCTTCAATATTGAGTAGCCGTTGCACCAGATAGCATTCTTACTTTGTTCTGGCACAACCATGGATGTTTCCGGCGAGGTGAAGCCTACAAGGCGTCCCCGGCCTTCTCCCGCCTCCGATGTTTGCCTCCAACGTCCACCTCCTTTCTTCCTTCTCTCAGTTGTTTTTGTTTAATATATATATAAATAACACTGTCGCGATCATTGGGCTTTATAGCTCTATGCGCCGCCGTCACAAAGCTGCATGGCGACAACACCCCCTGCCTAACACTGAGCCCATAATTTTAGGTGACAAAACCCCCTAAGCCGCCCAAAACCAAAAAAAAAAAAAAAAAAAGAAGAAGATCAAGCTACAAAATGAAGCCATAGATTTATAAAGAGCAAGCTACAACATGAAGCCGCAAAGTTACAAAGAATAAGTTGCAATTTGAAGCGTCTAATTACAATGACATACAGTAAAAGCCAGCTAAGTACAACAAAAAGTTGTAAGGAGCGACAAACCAAAGCCTTATCAAATAAAGTCGCTAAGGCCCTAAGAGGACGACTATCTAATAAGGGCGAACAAAGGCATTGCAAACAGACAAGTGGATGGCCAGCGGGATAGTTAGGAATCCCATAATTTCCTACGGCAAAACTCCCCAAGCAAGCCACGGTAAAGAAAAAAGAAGGAAAAGCACAAGAGGGAAACAACGTAAAGACAAGAAGCCTAGCACAACCAAAATGTGAAACAATTTCATTAATCAAAGTTACATACAAGCTAGAGGGTGATGACACATAGGTATATACATTTACTAAAAAGAAAATAAAGGGAAGAGCAAAATAAAAGAGTGGCAACACCACCAAGAAGCTAGGGCGTGGCGACGTCAGACCTCGGCACCGGGAGTGCCAACCTCAAGAATGTTGGGAGCAGGATCACCGGGCTTGGAAGCAGCAGGCTTGGGCACGGTCAGGAAGGCAGGATGCGTGAAAGCATCAAGGATTTCTTTCCTTCACAACTGTGCTTGAACGCAAAATTTGCTACGTCGACAGTGATCTGGGCAAGGTCAAGGCCCTACAAATATTTCTTGAAAGTCCGCAAATGTAGTTGCAAACTCCCCAGCAGGTGGTCCCGCATCGACCTATGACCCTTGGCGCACTCGTGCCCCCACGCAAGATTGTAAACTCCCAAGACTAACTTCAGTAGCTTGTCCAGGCGAGAGATGACCTCTTGTACCCGAGACAGGTTGCCCCGAAGATCTGTAACAAGTCGCTCCGTCTGCTGGCTGTTGAGCCTCTTCCGACAGCGATTAAGCTCTTCACATTTCTTGTGCTCCTCCCCAAAGCAAGCAGTACCCTCCTCAACTCTTGCTCCAACTGCTCCCTTTCTTCCCTCGCACCATAAGCACACTAAAGGGTAGTCTAGGTCATCACGCAAAGGTCCTAGTTTTCTTGCTCAATGGCTTCTTGGCCGTCCACAATGAAGGCCGCTAGCTGAGAAGAACCCTGACAACAAGGGGGCCGACATGCAACAATCAATGAAAGGAAACTAGAAAATAGCGAAAGAAAGGAAAAAGACAGAGAAAGAAGTCGCTGAACCTCGTAGAAAAAGCCGGACAAACACTTGGCAAATTGGCTGATAGCTTCAGCATGACACCCCTGTTTCCAGTCGAGCCAAATGGGGGATAACTTCTACTGAGCCCTCAGCCTCAGATGCTTGCGCAGCTGCCTTAGCCCAATGAGCCCCGTTGACAACCTCTTTTGGCATGCGTTCCCGTTTGGGCGGGTGGATCTCTGCACAGACTTCTCGACCGACTATAACATCTAGAGGGGGACCACCCTCTGCTTGGTGCTCTGCTCGGATGGGCAGATCTTCGTACGGACCTCTCAGACCCAAGCCGACTACAACATTCAAAAGGGAACCACCTTTCACATGGTGCTCCACCTCCACGACACGGTTATTGGAAGTAGCGGTCATCACCCTCTCAATGACGATGCCCAAGCCTCCAAGTGACCTAACATCCTCCCCACCTACTACCAAGTCAGGAACCCTTGAGCAAACCTAGACCAAGGAGTGACTGCCTGTAGCAAAAAGAGTTGTAGTAGGGGAGGAGACCCCCAGAGAACGCTGTTCCACAATAGCCTGCCGAAGATTCTCGACTGCATAAACTCCCCAGAGTAGGGCATTAAGTTCACCCGTTTCTGAGAGCTTATCAGCAGCTTTAGTTGATGGGGTAGCACTACGGGAGCATCAGTCGAAGGGCCTCTCGCCGGTGTGTCCAAAGACTCCAAGGAAAATGGTTCTACCGACACCTCCATGCTAGCAGGATAGTGGGATGCCTTCATCGGCATCACCGGGACAGCAGGACAACGGACCTCAGGCGCAGTCAACGCCCGTTCTTTAGTAAATTGGGCTCCAAAAAGGGGCCCACTGCCGGCCCCGGCCCTTTCGAAGCGAGGTTTCTTTCCCTTGCCCCATGGAAAAGGGTCCGAGGGTACTTTCGACCAAGGGTGACCTGAGGCCAGGCAACAGTCACCCTGTCATCATAAGGAACGTGGTTAAGCGGAGGCAAAAAACCCCTTGGGCTTTCCTGAAGAAGGAGGGCTTCCGAGAAGACGCTACTAGAGTTCTTCTTCTCCCAATCCCAAACAATGGAAATATGCCAAGACTAGGCTGTAACATCCCGTATTTTAGTGTATTTTTTACTGAAGGAATTATTTTTGTGGATTCAAAATTTTATTCTCTTATTTTAAAATTATTGGATTTTTAATTGGGTTATTTTTATGATTTTTAGTTTACAAAAATAATTTTCGAAGTACTTTCTTTAAATTAATTATTGTTATGTGTTTAAATTTCTTCTCGAATTAAATTAACTTATTATTGGGTTTAATTATTTATTTCCATATTAATCACTGTGTTTGAAATATTTTATTTCACTAGCTGTTTTAAAATCGTTTCCGTTGGATCATTTTCGTGACCCAAGTTATGAGGATTGGACCTCATTTCTTTTCTCTCTATTTTTCTTTTCCTTTTCTTTTTCTTTTCTTCTTTTTTTTTTCTTTTCTTTTCCTCCTCCCTGGTTTCCCTTCCCGCGCGCGACTCTCTCTCTCTCTCTCTGTCTCCCTCTCTCTCCGTCCGTTCTTCTCCTCCCCAGCCCGCCGCCGTGCGCTGGCAGTGGTCGACACCGCCCGGCTCCCTAACTTCCCCAACCACCGGCGACGCTACCCCTCTGATCTCAACTCCATTCGCGCTGCCGTTAGCCACCACGAGCCCACTGAAGCCTCGGCATTCTTTCCGCTGCTGCGCCGCCGTCGCACCACCATTGGCCACCATCTTCACACCACTTCATCCTCGACCTCTTAGCAACCCATTGGACCCAACCCCACCTCCGATCCGTCACCGGTGAAGCTCCACCATCTACATTTCCGATTTGGGTATTTTGGTCTTCTACCGCCCATTGCGCCGCCACCCACGGCCAACCTTCACCACCACTAGATTCACCAACCTCCCTTGGCCCTACCCTATCATTTTTGGGTCTTCGTTTGTCTCCGTTGAAAAGTGGGTATCTGTGACCCACGGCCACAGTGTATTTTACACTGTTCTGTAACTGTTTTTCCACTTCTTGCAGCTTCGTGATCCTTCGGAAATTGCTTTATAGCGCTGTAAGTATTTCTTCAAAGAATTCTTGTGAATTTAATGTATTTTTGCACTAACACATTTCACTGTATTTGAACTGTTGATTGGTTTTGCCGGACTGAGTCCGAGGAGTACGGGGGTCGGATGGATTGGTGATTGGAGTTGTTTGGTTGGATTTGATGGGACTGGTTATTGTTAGTTTGGATATTGTGTTGGTTCATGTACATTGCATTTGGCACGCATGATCATGTTTGTAAAGGAAAACTGGGTTTTCGTGTATCGCATTCATGTTCATGTGTTTATGAAAACTGGATTTTCATGTGAGTATGGAATTTTGGTGCGTGTGTATCACGACCCCAAGTCGAGATGGAGCATTATCTCGGTGGAGCTCCTCTGGTTACTCGGGAGCGGAATATACTGAGTAACGTCCCTTGGATTGTCGCCGGGCGACAATGGGATCGGACGAGAGATTCATGCCGACTCTGTGGTCCTTCTGCTGGCGGGGACTAGAGGATGTTTGGCCACGTACGCACTGGGCGCGGAACTGGGCATCGCTCGTTGCGTAGTATGGGTGCTTGGCCATGTACGCGCCGGGCGAGGAACTGAGCACCGCTACGAAGCCAGGAAGTGCGGATGGTCCATAGGGGAGGCCATGGTGCATAGGGTAATAACGGATTAATTGGCTATTTTCTGGGAAAATAGTGTGCGTTGGATTTTGTGTAAATCATTTTCTGGGAAAATGTTTTACGGATTATTTTTGGGCCAAATGAGATTTTGGCATGTGTTGGAAAATTATCATTTTCGGGGAAAATGATGTTTTGAGGAAAAATGCATATTTCATCATATGTATGCATGTTAGTTGCATTAAATGCATTTTATTCTTGAGGATTATTTGGGTTATACTTACTTGCGATACCATTTTGTGGTAACGCAGATTTTGATGCAGATGAGGAGGATGAGGGCGAGCCTGAGGAGACGGCTCCGCCTGAGGAGTGATCTGAGATCACTCGTTTGTTTATTTGAAAACTATTGTATTATATTTTTATGGATGACTGTATAACTGCTATTTAAATTTTTACTGATGTTTGATTGTAAATAAATTCTGGTACTTAGTTGACTATCCGCTGCGTTATTTTATTTGTACACTGTTGCATGTACACACACTGGCACTTCGTTGGGATGTGTGACCATGTTGTCCCCATCTTGGCGTCTCGATCTCCGTGTATTTATATAAGGGGGATTGAGGGCGCCACATAGGCAAGAGTAGCCATCGGACGTATTGCCTTATCTTCCAGAACCCTTCTCCAGTTTGCTTGAATCGGGAACTCGCGACGGTTCATGATAAGTGTGATTTTTATTACTCTTTTATTTATGAAAAGTGTCATTTTTCCTTCAATACTATTGATTTTATTTTATTTCTATATATATTTCTTTATTTTCTTGAATTTGAAGGAATGTGAAGATTTAGTACGTAAGGAGAGAATTTTGGTACAAAACAAGAGACTACGGATTCAGATCAATGAGAGGTAGCGAGATCTGAAGAGGCATGACCAGAATTTGCGGCAGGAGTTAGGAAATAAGCGAGATATTTTACCTCTTGGGTGCAAAGACTTGGCGCAAGGCTCCGGGTGACTATATTGGACGACCAGTCTAAATGACCAACTTAAGCAACCAACCTAAACAACATCGTGGGCAACAACTAATAAAGGAGAGCAGTTTTACCGCTCGGTAGGTTGACGAGAGGGTTCTATCATCCCGGTTGGGAATTTTTCCTGTCGGTAGGCGAGGAGACCAGTCATTTTCAATTTCATTATGAACTAATTTTATTTTCTAGAGTTTTGATGTAGTCTAACATTGAACAAACAATTTATATTCTAAGTTATCGTATTTTCAATATTTCCATGATTGAGTGTTTAATATTTATTTTTTGTTCTTAATGCTTGCAATCTTCTAGTTAATTATTGTTTGATCTATTGAATCACAATGAGATCGAGAGGTGATTTGTGATTAAATCTCTATGATTAAATACCATTAGTTGAGCGAAAGTAGAGATGTTTTACCACAATTAGTGCAATTTTCAAGAAAAATCTAAAGAACTTAATGAGTTTCCAATTAGTTAAATTCACACAGAGATATAGAGTTATTAGTTGGAGATATTTTTGGTATTGTTTGAGAGAAAGTATTGAATAGTTAGAGGATTTTTATCATCAACTTGGAATAACTGGAATTCTATAACAAGTAAGAATAAATTGTGTTAGATTTGTTAGATGAAATCAAACGCTCTAGATCTATTTTTATTATCTTTAAAAATCTAAATTTTAATTTTTTTTCTTCAGTTTAATTTAGATAATCTATTATTCAAATTTCGGTTTTCCAAATAGTAATTAATTTAGTAAATTTCAATACTCAATAACATAATTATTTCATGTGGGTTCGACATCCATTTTCTTTAAAACACTTTATTACTTGTTATGATTCTGTGCACTTGTAGATATTTTATGCACAACAGTTCACCTGACCCATCAGAAACTCCTATCCGCGACCAAACACAAAACAAAAACTTTGTGGACCAGTCCTTCACCTTACGATACCGCGACTCCACATTGACGATGGCATGCATCACCCTGAAACTGCAGATGTTCTCCTTCTTCCGTAACACCTTGTGAGTAAGGAGGAACTCACGGTCGGTCAGGTTAGCTTGCTCTGGGTTTGATTCCAGCCCAGATGATACTGCAGCAAATCAAGAGCCTCCAAGCATTCAGATGAAGCTAAGAGAGGGCTAGACCAAGATAATCTAGCAAGTCGCGAACAGGGCGAGGTAAATGAAGCTTCAAGCCACACATAAACATGGATGGAAAGAGGGCAACTCGAGAAGAGTGGCCCTTAACATCAACAACACCCTCTTGTTGGTCGGGGACCTTGAAGAACACCGATCCCAATATCAGCGTCTCCTCCACCGGAAGCCATAGGTTGGGTGGATTTCTCAAAGGCCATCGACAAAGAAGTAGAATGTAGTAGAGAAAGGAGAACAAGAAAAAAGAAGAAGATGGGAGAACAAGAATGAAAGGAAGATCACAATGCGGTGAAAGGAAATGAGACTCTAATCCAAATCGCATTTATATAGGGGGAAGACAACGATTAATCTCCCACACCCCGTGGTAGAAGGGAGAAGTATGAGACGCTTTGAATCCCGAAAAACACACACCATGAAACGACGTGAAGGCAAAGAGTCGCCTGACGCACTCGACATTGATACAATTTAAAAGACGCCATCAAAGTATCAAGAGATGTGCCAACGAAAGTGGAAAGGAAACGATATCAGGGTTACAAAGCGACTGGAACCTCCTCAAACTTTGGAGTCGTGTGCACGTCAGCAGAGAGATCGCGACCTCAACAACAAGGTAGGTTCAAGATTGATAATAATTCCCACCGTACTAGTCTGGTGAAAATTAGCAGGGTAACTGCAAGAGGTTTTTCTCCCTTTCTGTCTCAGCAGGCTTGAGAATGGTGACTAAGGGGACAAGAAGCAAAGGCCTAGCCCATAACAATTATTGTTTGGCAAGTGAGAGTATCTCAAGTACTCTCATTACTATTCTTTAGTTTATTATTACTTTTCACCTACTTTTCTATTATTAATTACTTTTCACCTACTTTTTACTACTATTTAATATTTTATTATTATTTTTTCACTACTATTCACAAACATTCTCAACACTTCTCAGGTATTCTCACTACCCAAACCAAGATGATTCCCTTCCCATGGGTAGGCCCTTTTGGATGTTACTTGCGTGAGGGAACGTTCTGCAGGGGATGAGACTTATTGACCTGGAGACCTCTCGAATAGTGTCCAGCTCTTAAGGGCTGAAAGCATGGGGAACCCTCGATCCTCTAAAATGAGAGGCATCAAGGGACAACCAAGGACGCCAGTGGGATGAGGCAAATCGAGAAACCACGCCGCATTAATGTCACCACTACATGAGCTACAGGCCACATTAATGACGTCGTCGCAAAACCACGCAGCATTAAAGGATTCTGACAAAAGGAACAGTACAAGGGGCACGGACTCCATGGAGGCAAACACAATCTGTCTCCCCAGACTCATGGTATAAATAACAAGTCTCAGGTACGAGAAATGCTCTCTGATCCTTAGACTCTCATACTTATTTACAAACTTTCAAGAGAATTTATTGACTTTAGAGTCGGAGACTCTCCGGCCCCAAGGCTACCATCTTCCAGATTGCCTTTTCTCTATTTCCAGACCCAAGTTTTGAAGACCTGAGTTGTTGGAACTCAGCCCCAATGCATACAAAACATGATGTTAACAATAATGATCTTCGATTTTCTATGATCCACGATGATAAATAATAACAGTTAGAAAACTTACCTCATTTCATTACAGTTTGATAAAGAATCTAACTTGATTATGAGAGATGGATCACCCTAACAACTTTATTTCCAAGTGTCTTCCAATGGCTAGAGGCACAATGATGTTGTAGGGAAGAACCCTTAACCCCTCAGTGCTATTTGTAGACTTCTGACCATAAAAAAACCTAGAGACATTTGTGTCTCACTGTTACTAAATCTAGAAGTATTTTTGTCCCACTATGACTGATTAATTAAGTGATAATATTTAAATTAGTCTAAACCTATTAGGATATGGGTGTGTGAGACACAGTTTTAATAAAACACTTACATTCTGTATAACAGCGACGTGTACTTTCTTCATGCTTCTTTACTGTGTTTACTAAAATCTCAACTTAGGAGTCAATGCGCTGCAAGAATTTCTTTAAGTATTTCACTTTCAACTTTTTCATGATTTTTAATCTTTTGCTGCCACGGTGGAAAGACCCTATTGATATAAGCTAATCCTGTAGATACAACATTCGTTTGATAAGGGGGGCTCCATGCTTTCTAACATTTCTTTGATGTTTTTTTCCCAACTCTCTATGTTGATTGTCATTCCCAGTACTAGTCCAAGTGTTTACTTGATCCCTTTGATAATATTCAAGTTCAATATTTTGATTCCCGTTTGTGATCATTGATGCAGTTTTTGCTGCTTTTTGTTGAATTTTCTGATGATCTCTTGTTCGTTTTCCCATCTGTCAAGCTCTTGTATAGCTTCCTGTAGAATTAAAAATACTAGGATGATGGTTCCTTTCTTTATGCTGAAAATCTGGTATTTATTTTTACATTATATTTATTTTCATATT
The DNA here is from genome assembly GCF_004785595.1 of Juglans microcarpa x Juglans regia. NCBI lineage: Eukaryota > Viridiplantae > Streptophyta > Magnoliopsida > Fagales > Juglandaceae > Juglans > Juglans microcarpa x Juglans regia. The sequence goes on along the minus strand of NC_054601.1, from coordinate 24,812,004 downwards.
TAAAATAATAGAGACGAGCCTAACAACATTTAATGAATATTAATAAAGTATACATAAGGTTAATAATATCTTCTCAATTTTTTATCCAAACTTGAGAGCCTAGCATAATAGAGATCAAGAGCATAAAGTGGATATCACAAACGCAACAATATTATTAGAATAGTGAGTTAAGTTGATATTAATATTAGATTCACAGGAGAGATTTCGATAGCGAGTTGAGTTGAGATTTGAAAGTTGAAGAAAATATTACTAGAATATAATTTTTTAATATAATTTTTATTTTTAAATTTAAAAAAATTGAATTGTTTATTATATTTTTTTTGAAAGTTTGAGATAGTTGTAATGATTAAATAAGATGAGAAATGATGGAATGAGTTGAGTTGCGATCAACTCTGAATCCAAACAATCTTACAGACTCCTGCCTATCTCTCCCTCACTTGAAGAGACACTTAAGCTTACACATGAATTTGAGTGTCTGATCTTGAGGATCGATATAATACAACTAACGGAGATCGGATAAAATTATAAGGCCTCGTTTGATTACACAGATAAGATAAAATGAGATAAGAAATATGTGAATAATAGTGAGATAGTTCGTGAATAATAATGAAATGATTTGAGTTAAGATGTTTTATGAGGTTTTGCGAAATAAGAAAGAAAAAGTTGAATAAAAATGTTATAAGGTTAAAATATTGTTAGAATATAATTTTTGTTTTGCTACTTGAAAAATTTGAATTTTTTTTTATATATTATTTAAAAGTTTGAGAAAATTATAATAATTAGGTAATGTTAACATAAAAAAGTTGAAAATTTAAAAAATTGAAATTGAAAAGTATTTGTATTTGAATGATGTTTAAATATTGAGACGAGATGAAATGGGCTGAGATTAGATGTGAAATCAAACGGGGCTAAGACACACCAGTAGAGAAAGTCAGTGAAAATATTATGTGTCAATTTTCAATTGACAAGTGTAAAAGCGGGACTTTGTATCCCATCTGGACTAAAGTCACTCCCTAATTTGTAATGGGTTTTCTTGGAAATGAGACGAGCAAAAATTGAACGCCCAATTAGGGACGGTGCCAAGATTATAATTTTGAGGGATACCATTAAAGTGATAAAAATAATAGAGTAACTATATACATATAATTTATTATATAATTATTTTCACAGCTCAATTTTAATCGAGTGGTATAAGCATGATAAATAAAATAATAATAATAATAATAAAAATAAGTATGTGGTATAAGCATGATAAATAAAATTTATTTCCTCAATTGTAATATTAGATACAGTCCTAAAACATACAATACTAGTACATTTATTTTGAAAAAAAATAGAATTCACTATTAAAAAAAATAATTTTTTTCATATAGATCTTATATTTACTCATTTTTTTATGTGGATCTTAAAAAGAATGGACGATACTTGCACATCATAATAAATATATTTTCATTTAAAATATACCCCGTTAGTGAGATTTCTTTCCTCTTCTGCATCAAACATTTGTTAATATCTGACCTTTTGATGTTGAATTTTTCACGATTTGGGTATGAATTAATGGCTCAAATTAAGGAGTAAAAAAGGAAAGAAATATTTTAAAAATACTCTCAAAGAAAAAAAGTTAATAAAAGAAATATTAATTTATTTTAAATAAACTACAAAGCTAGGCTTATATATATATTCAAAAAGAACTCCAAGAATTATGATGGAATATTCTCAAAAACACTGTCCCTAGTCATATAACAGCTATTTCGGAGGTTTTAATAATGATTAAAAAAAAAAGTCTAAAATATTATCCAAATGGAATTGGTCGGTTCAGTCAAAGTCAAAATATACTGAAGCAACGTGATCCCTTTTATGTAACGAATTTATGTATTGCATTGTCTGTCCCCACAAATATAGTTTTTTTAGTTATTTTATTTGGGAAGTTACCCCTTTTAAACCAACTAACAAAACTAGAGAAAAAAGTTTCAGCCACGTGGCGAGACACCGTCCACTGAATCATAAGCCGACACGTTGCTTCCATAGTACAAGTGGCAAATATGTATTTGTGGACCCTACTTGACCGTTTTGACTTTAGGGCTCATTTCGCTTACCAAAACCAAGATTGTATTGTATATTACTAATTTAAACAAAAAGACAACCTACGAGAACGCCACGTGTCGAAGTTTCGGTATACGTGCCTCAAGTTCGTGGGAGTTTCGCGTGCAGCGGTTAGAAGCCATTGGCTCAGTGGTGATTTGGTCAGCAGCGCTAGTTAACCTGTAAAATATGTAATTTTATTTAAAAAATTTATATTTCTAAAAATTATGAGATTCTTAAGAGTAAGTTTATATTCAAAAGTCATCTCAATTCATTTCAACTTATCTCACTACTATTTATTATTATTCATCAACTTTAACTTACAAATCTCACTACTATTCACAACTCATCTCACTACTATTCACAATCTATCTCAACTCATCTCAATTTATCTTCGAATTCAAACGATACCTTAAGAGTTTAAGAGTACGTTTCGTTACTAAATATTTTTTAATTTATTATTATAATTTTTTTAAATTTTAACATAAAATATAATAAATAATTTAATTTTTTTAAATCTTAAAATAATAATAATATTAAAAAATAATATTTTAATAATATTTTATCATCTCAATTCAATTTAATTCAACTCAACTCACTTCAATATCAAAACGTAATCTAAGACTGTCTATCTGTCAATATATATTTTTATATATTATGAGATTTATAAACCCATGTTCTCTCTCTCTCTCCAATTTTGCCGATTTCATTCCCAATTTTACCGTTTCGGCAATTATGAGAAGATAAAGTTGACTCATTTAACAAATTTCATACTTTATTCTCTCCATTCCGGCACCGCCCAATTCCTTAAATTTCTCTCTTATCGTCGGATCAGATCCCGGATCAATATTTCTCCTCTCTCTCTCTCTCTCTCTCTCTCTCTCTCTCTTTTCAAATAAGTAATTAATTTACTGCAATTTATAAAGTAACGTCGTGAGTCATCATGGGTAGAGTTATAAATTTAGAACCACATTAGTCTAAGCGATGCCGTTTAATTGGTAGCACCAGCTCTACCTTAAGGACAAGTCATAAGAACAAATATATTTATTATTTATTATTTAATTACCATAATCTTCAACATTACACCTAATCAAAATCAACCCAAAATCCTATATAAACCCCCACCACCCCCAAGCTCCAAGTCCTCCACACAAAGCATCTAATCTCACTCTGACTACAAACCTTTTCTTCTCGAACACATTTTCTCATCATCCAAACAAACAAAACCATTTTCTTTTCTCAACTCCAAAACCTCATCCTCATTACCCTTTTTCTTCCTTTCCCTAGAAAAACAAACTGTTTTCTTCCAGACCAAACATCTAAAAGCTAGCCTTCTGATCAAATCCGTTCAACCGGTCTTGTTCATATCATCCTTAATTTCTCCAAAAAACCAACTTCAAATGGCTCCTAACATCACCACCACTGGGCTAACCAAGGTCGCCAGCATGCCCGCCAGGGCATACGTTACGTTCTTGGCAGGCAACGGGGACTACGTGAAAGGTGTGGTCGGGTTGGCAAAGGGCCTGAGAAAGGCAAAGAGCAAGTACCCACTGGTGGTGGCAATCTTGCCGGACGTGCCCGAGGAGCACCGTGACATTCTGGTGTCTCAGGGTTGTATAGTGAAGGAGATTGAGCCTGTTTACCCACCTGAGAACCAAACCCAGTTTGCCATGGCATATTACGTTATCAATTACTCCAAGCTTCGCATTTGGGAGGTATGCATGCTTTGTTGTTACCATTTTCTAATTTTTCATGGTTTACACGTATTTACTGCTTTCTGTTAACTGCTAGCTAGTTAGTTTGCCCTGTTCCAGATAAGGCTTAGTTTTTTCTCGAAAAAAAGTAAATTAGTAGGTTCGGTTCCCATCCAGATATTGAGGAAAAAGTTTTTTCTAGAAACATATCCATTTGAATCTCTCTCTTGATTTGAAAAGGAAGCCAAGCTTGTCTTTTGTCAGCTTGTGCAACCAAACAATCTTTTTACTTCTGCTTTGACCTCCTTTTAACCTCTTGTTATATATATTTGCTGTTCCTGTGAAAGTGTATACGAAATTGACGGAGCATTTTGTCTCCCACCACTAAAATATTCTTGACGGTGACATAATTTTTTGTAAAAGAAACGAAATGTCTTGTTTTTCTTTCCTACCCGCATGAGTTTCAATATCTTTGTGAGTGGAGTTTAATTTGAAGTTTTGCTACGATGGAAATTGCAGTTTGTGGAGTACAGCAAGATGATCTACCTAGACGGAGACATCCAAGTTTTTGAGAATATAGATCACCTCTTTGATCTCCCGGACAACTATTTCTATGCAGTGATGGATTGCTTCTGTGAGAAAACATGGAGCCACAGTCCACAATACAAGGTTGGTTACTGCCAGCAGTGCCCAGACAAGGTCAAGTGGCCTGCTGAGTTAGGCCCCAAGCCTCCCCTCTACTTCAATGCCGGCATGTTTGTGTATGAACCCAAGATGGCCACATACCATGACCTCCTCAGGACACTCAAAACTACCCCTCCTACCCCTTTTGCTGAGCAGGTAATTCTCGAAACTTCAGGACTCAGGAGTGGTTTTTAGTCAATCAAATCAATTATCTGACCCAAAAATATATTTATGATTCTTTCAGGACTTTCTGAACATGTTCTTTAGGGATGTTTACAAGCCAATCCCTCCAGTTTACAACCTTGTCCTGGCCTTGATGTGGCGCCACCCAGAGAACATCGAGCTTGACAAGGTCAAGGTTGTTCACTATTGTGCTGCTGTGAGTATCCCTTTTTTTCATGAGAACTATCTCTGAGTTTCGTATATACTACTGTTGTTTCTAGGAACGATAGTGTTCTAATGGTGAATTTGGTTGGTTTTTTAGGGGTCAAAGCCATGGAGGTATACTGGGGAGGAACAGAACATGGACAGGGAAGACATCAAGATGCTGGTGAAGAAATGGTGGGACATATACAACGATGGGTCATTGGACTACAAGAATACTGTGCCTGCGGGAGAGGCTGAAGCAGGGGATGAACAGAAGAACCTGCAAGCATTTTTGGCGGCGCTTTCCAAGGCTGGTGTCGTTAACTACATTTCAGCCCCATCCGCCGCTTAGTGCTTGTGTAGGTTTTATTTAGTTGAAGGGTCGGTTTTGGTCTCTCTGTTTTTTAAGTGGAAGACCTTCCTATACATGTAACTTGTAAGTAATATTGTATCGGTTGGTTTTGGTCTTCTTTAATTTTAAGTAGAAGACCTTCCTGTTATTTTTTCATTGGGATTGTTAAGGACTTTTGGGTCCTGCTTGCCATTCGTTGGCCATTGTTTGGGTTTCTTCATATTTTATGTTTTATCGAATACAAATATTAAGTATATGTGATGTTGCTCTCTCTCTCTCTCTCTCTCTCTCTCTAAGAAATCTATCGTCTTGTTACTATCAGCAAGTCAGATAAGCTTTTTTCCCCTTTGGTTTTGTTGGCAAGCTATTATAATTATATACACATGTATTCAATTCATCGTTCTTCGTTCGTCTGAACGTTAATTACAGATTTGATGACAATGGCATGACAAGTATGGTAGAGATGATAAAAATATGAGCATGTCACGTAAAGAGAAAATAAAAGATAATAAACTTTTGTGAAGGTAGGATTCATCAGAATGCAAACATCCTTTCTCGAACCAGCTGAACTCATTGCCATGAAGGGTATACACCATTTCCAATTTTCTTATTGGTGCCGAATTAATACCTATCGAGGGTCATCAAGTGTAAGGAAATAACTTATCTGCATGTTTGAATTTGTTGTAATGATTTGATGAGATGAGTTCTGAAATTTGTTAATCCAAACCGGGCAGGCAAGATTTCCGGAAACTCCAGCAGGAAGAACTCTCTTCATCACCAACTAAAACATTTTCACATGCTTAATCATCTAGGATTTTCTTGAAGTACAAAATCATACAGATATTATGATTGCTTTGAAGTATAAAAATATCTTATTACATAAAAGTTTAAAACAAGATAATACTGTTCTAGAAATGTACATCGGAGTATAAAAGCAAACAACACTCAGGTCAAATGCAAGTTCCAAAGCGGATCATCTGCCTGACAAGGCAACACGATCCTTCTGTATTGCCTCTGTCAAGTGAATATCAAAAAGCTCACACCTTATGGGCATCTCAATCTCATAGAAGGGATTCTTCAAGACATAATCCGTGTACAATTCATAAATGACTTTGAGGAGACTTTCCATGTGCTGTGTCCCCGGCTCAGAGACCACAAAGAACTTTGTCCCTGCCAAGAAGGTAATATTTTTCTTTCAGTCAATATTTTGCAGAAAAGAAGATCAAATACTATCTAAAAGAAACTCTTGTTTAACTATTACTTCTAAATGGTATTAGACACTCCTAAAACCATTTCCACAAAAAGAGCATTTCCACCCAGTAGCAATATTGTGAAATCCATGAAGCAGAGACGTGCGCCCCAGGTAAAAGCAAAAGCAGCACATTCTAACATAGAAGCAGATGAATCTTCACCAAATTAAATGTTCTTATCAGTCAACTCAAAAATACCTAAACTCAAATTTCCCTTGTTCTGAATATCCGCAAAACTCTCATATTCCCTCAATTCAAAATCTGCTGCATAAACAGCGAGTCAGAGCTTTGTATTTTTGTGCTTTGGAAGCATGGGGTTCTAAGTGCCAAGGCTCCTGAGGGTGGTAAGAAATCGCCAACCAGATAACGACAGCCAGTTTTGGATGATTCTTTTCTTTTAATAGGTAAGATAATATTTCATTGATAGAAAAGAAGGTACAGGCCAAGTACGCAGGAATTATACAAAGAGAACACCTAGCTACAAATTGAGAACTAGTAATGGATTCAAGGAAATTATGAAAACTAGCCCCATTAAGTTAAACTTCAAAATATCCACCACCCTTCTGGGCATTATCCATGCCACTCCAGGCCCGTTGAAGATGTCATCCCACAATAACTTGGCCACCTCACAATGTAATAGTAAATGATTGACAGTTTCGCCAATTTTCTTACACAAATAACACCAATCCACAACAATAAGACCATGTTTCCTCAGGTTACCAATGGTAAGGATTTTCCCAAGAGAAGCATCCCCAATTCCTCCCAAAGAAAAGCATGGAAGACCTTGGATGAGTTATTGCCAACAGATTTCTTGATGATCAAATTTGGATGAAAGGAATGGTAGTAGCCAGCACCATAATGAAAAGAAGCAAAATTTGGATGAAATTATTACACCAAAATAAAAACCTCTTCCTCACTTCCACAACCAGAGTTCTTTTGGGATTCCTAAAGAAGGCCAGTAATACCAAAACTGTAATCCATTTTATTGAAGGGACGTGAACCATCACTAGATGCATTGCAACCAAAAAGCACAAAAGCATAAAAGGCAGGCCGACTGCCAACTAGAAGGCGAGGAAGATGAAGGGGGTTGTAAATTGTACCAGGAATGTAACAACCCAAGAAAAACCCAAACCACATCTAAGCTTGCGCTCTAAAAGGACTAGTCAAAGTTATAATTGGAGTACCTTGGAATCATTGTAGATTACAAAAACTCTCTCCATCCCAACCAATGTGTGATCCCATTCACCACCCTCTTATACTAAATTAGGGGGATTACAAAGAAAATATGGATTTAACAAAATTCAACGAGGAAGTTAATCTAACCTAAAGGCAAAAACCCTCTCTTTCACCTGTTTCAATATTTTCATGTTCATTAACTCAATATGTTCTCTAACTCAGCTGCACTCACCAACCTGTCTTTTGACTCGTTCATTGTTAATCTCCCCTCCATTTCCTTCACTAAATCCACCCTGCCCATCTTTTGCTGCTCATATAGAGGCCACACAACCATTGATATGCCCCCACACACGGCCTTAAGCATTGATTAGAGGCAACTTGACCTCCGAATATCTCTCGATGGTTAGAGGCACAATGAAGTTGTAGGTGAAAACCCTTAACCTCTCAGTGCTATTTATAGACTTCTGACCATCAAAAAATCTAAAGACATTTGTTTTTCACTGTAACTAAATCTAAAGGTATTCTTGTCTCACTGTGACTCATAAATTAAGTGATAATATTTAAACTAATTTAAAACCCATTAGAATATGAGTGTGTGAGATATAAAATTTTAATAAAACTCTTATATTTTGTATAACAGCGACGTACACTTTCTTCATACTTCTTTACCGTGTGTACTAAAATCTAAACTTTGGAGTCAATGCGCTGCGAGATTTTCTTAAAGTATTTCACTTTCAACATTTCCATAGTTTTTACTTTTGCTGCCACAGTAGAAAGGCCCTATTGATATTGAAAAATGCTACTTTACTCATTTATTTTGACATTTCATATATTATAATTTTTTTAAATTTTTTATTTATTTAAGAGTTAAGAAAGTAACTATTAATACTATTGTATTGATATTCTATTATATTTTTTAAAAATATTTTAAAATAATAAAAAAATATAAAAAAAATAAAAAGACGAATTTAACCTAGCGGACACTTGAAGCGCCGCCCTTGAGTACATCACTCAATGATATAAGTTAATACTGTAGATAGAACACTCGTTTGATATAAGCTACTTTCTGACATTTCTTTGATGTTTTTTCACCAGCTCTATGTTGATTGTCATTACTAATACTGTAGTTGTTGCTGCTTTTTGTTGAATTTCCTGATTATCTCTGTTCGTTTTTCCATCTGTCAAGCTCTTGTATAGCTTCCTGTAGAATTAAAAATATTTGGATGATGGTTCCTTCTTTATGCTGAAAATCTTGGTATTGATTTTTACATTATATTTATTTTTATATTTAAAATAATAGATACGGGACTAACAACATTTAATGAATATTAATAAAGTATAAACAAGATTAATAAGATCTTCTCCAATTTTTATCCAAACTTGAGAGCCTAACATAATAGAGATAGAAGCATAAAGTGAATATTACATACACGTATTGGGTATTTAATATTGTCCAAAGATTCATAAACGCAACAATATTATTAGAATAGTGAGTTGAGTTGATATTATTAAATTCAATTGGAGGTTTGGATAGTGAGTTGAGTTGAGATTTGAAAGTTGAATAAAATATTGTTAGAATATAATTTTTATTTTCAAATTTTAAAAAAATTAAATTGTTTATTATATATTTTTTTAAAGTTTGAAAAAATGAGATGAGATCAGTTGAGTTGAGATCAACACTGAATCCAAACAATCTTACAAACTCCTACTGAATCCAAACAATCTTACAAACTCCTATCTATCTCTTCCTCACTTGAAGAGACACTTAAGCTTACACATGAATTTGAGTGTCTCATCTTGAGGATCGATGTAATACAACAATTAACGGAGACTGGAAAAAAACGTCTCTTTTGGTTATACAGATAAGATAAGATGAGATGAGAAATATGTGAATAATAATAAGATAATTTATGAATAATAGTAAAATGATTTGAGTGAAGATGTTTTATGGGATTTTGGGAAAGGAGAGCAAAAAAGTTGAATAAAAATATTATAAAATTAAAAATTATTAGAATATAATTTTTATTTTGGGATTTAAAAAATTTGAATTGTTTTTTATATTTTATTTAAAAATTTGAGAAAATTATAATAATTAGGTAATGATTAGATGAAAATTTTGAAAATTTGAAATTAAAAATTTTTTGTAATTGAATGGTATTTTGATGTTGAGATGAGATAAAATGAGATGAGTTGAAACTATTTGTGAAACCAAACGGGACCTTAAGACACACTGTAAGAGAAAGTCAGTGAAAATCAATGAAAATATTATGTGTCAATTTTCAATTGCCAAGTGTAAAAGTGGGGCTTTGCATCCCATCTGGACTAAAGTCACTCGCTAATTTGTAATGAGTCTTATTGGAAATGAGACGAGCAAAAATTAAACCCTCATTTAGGGACAATGCCAAGATTATAATTTTGAGGGGCGCATATTTTAGATAGGAAATAACTTCTTCAATTGTAATTTTTTAGGGATACCATTAAAGTGATAAAAGTAACAAAGTAACGATATACATATAATGTATTATACAATTATTTTCACAACTCATTTTTTTTTTATATCAAAGTAGAACTTTATTGCAAAAGAAAGGTTTACAACCGATTATCAGCAATATCTTGACTTTGAACAATTTATATGAATGAAAAATATGAAGTATTATAGAAAAAATTAGAATTGTATAGAAAAAACTTGTTGTAGATACGGTGAGAAAGCCCAAAAGAATGATCCAAGACATGTGGCGCTCTAACATCCTTGCCAATATTCAAATTCCAATGGCATGAATCTGAATCCATCTGCTACCTAATCTTAGTCTATCCACACGTCTTGACTTTTCTTTCTTTTGATGGCAATAATATAGTTATGAACTTATGACAGCATGGTTATCTTTTTATTTTTTTTATTATTATCTCAAGAGACGTTACATTTTAGGAGCATTTGTTGGACCAATCCATGTGATGTAGTAGGTCCTCGAGGTGGCAATTTCATGAGCCATTCATGGCTCCCATGCTTTTCAATACCATCCTCTCACGTTCTTTCACGAGTTTTTCTATTCATCATTCTTACACTATACATCAAAATAAATTAAAAAAATATAAAAGCAGATGTGTAATATAGACATGATAAATAAAATTTCTTTCCTCAATTATAATACTAGATACAATCCTAAAGTATGCAATATTCGTATATCTATTTTGAAAAAAAGTAGAATTCACTATTAAAAAAAATAATTTTTTTTATATGGATCTTATATTTACTCATTTTTTTCATGTGGATCTTAAAAAGAATAGATGATACTTGCACATCATAATAAATATATTTTCATTTAAAATATATCCCGTTAGTGAGATTTCTTTCCTCTTCTGCATCAAACATTTGTTAATATCTGACCTTTTGATGTTGAATTTTTCACGATTTGGGTATGAATTAATGGCTCACATTAAGGAATGAAAAAGGAAAGAAATATTTTAAAAATACTCTCAAAGAAAAAAAGTTAATAAAAGAAATATTAATTTATTTTAAATAAACTACAATGCTAGGCTTATATATATATTCAAAAAGAACTGCAAGAATTATGATGGAATATTCTCAAAAACACTGTCCCTAGTCATATAACAGCTATTTCGGAGGTTTTAATAATAATTAAAAAAAAGTCTAAAATATTATCCAAATGGAATTGGTCGGTTCAGTCCAAGTCAAAAAATACTGATGCAACGTGACCCCTTTTATGTAACGAATTTATTTATTTATTGCATTGTCCCCACAAATATAGTTTTTTTAGTTATTTTATTTGATAAGTTACCCCTTTTAAACCAACTAACAAAACTAGAGAAAAAAGTTTCAGCCACGTGGCGAGACACCGTCCACTGAATCATAAGCCGACACGTTGCTTCCATAGTACAAGTGGCAAAAATGTATTTGTGGACCCTACTTGACCGTTTTGACATTAGGGCTCATTTCGCTAACCAAAACCAAGATTGTATTGTATATTACTAATTTAAACAAAAAGACAACCTACGAGAACGCCACGTGTCGAAGTTTCGGTATACGTGCCTCAAGTTCGTGGGAGTTTCGCGTGCAGCGGTTAGAAGCCACTGGCTCAGTGGTGATTTGGTCAGCAGCGCTAGTTAACCTGTAAAATATGTAATTTTTTTTAAAAAATTTATATTTCTAAAAATTATGAGATTCTTAAGACTGTCTATCTGTCAATATATATATTTTTATATATTATGAGATTTATAAACCCATGTTCTCTCTCTCTCTCTCTCTCTCTCTCCAATTTTGCCGATTTCATTCCCAATTTTACCGTTTCGGCAATTATGAGAAGATCAAAGTTGACTCATTTAACAAATTTCATGCTTTATTCTCTCCATTTATTATCCTGCCCATTCGGGCACCGCCCAATTCCTTAAATTTCTCTCTCTCTCTCTCTCCTCTCTCTCTCTCTCTCTCTCTCTCTCTCTCTCTCTCTCTCTTTTCAAATAAGTAATTAATTTACTGCAATTTATAAAGTAACGTCGTGAGTCATCATGGGTAGAGTTATAAATTTAGAACCACATTAGTCTAAGCGATGCCGTTTAATTGGTAGCACCAGCTCTACCTTAAAGACAAGTCACAAGAACAAATATATTTATTATTTATTATTTAATTACCATAATCTTCAACATTACACCTAATCAAAATCAACCCAAAATCCTATATAAACCCCCACCACCCCCAAGCTGCAAGTCCTCCACACAAAGCATCTATCTCACTCTGACTACAAACCTTTTCTTCTCAAACACATTTTCTCATCATCCAAACAAACAAAACCATTTTCTTTTCTCAACTCCAAAACCTCATCCTCATTACCCTTTTTCTTCCTTTCCCTAGAAAAACAAACTGTTTTCTTCCAGACCAAACATCTAAAAGCTAGGCTTCTGATCAAATCCGTTCAACCGGTCTTTGTTCATATCATCCTTAATTTCTCCAAAAAACCAACTTCAAATGGCTCCTAACATTACCACCACTGGGCTAACCAAGGTCGCCAGCATGCCCACCAGGGCATACGTTACGTTCTTGGCAGGCAACGGGGACTACGTGAAAGGTGTGGTCGGGTTGGCAAAGGGCCTGAGAAAGGCAAAGAGCAAGTACCCACTGGTGGTGGCAATCTTGCCGGACGTGCCCGAGGAGCACCGTGACATTCTGGTGTCTCAGGGTTGTATAGTGAAGGAGATTGAGCCGGTTTACCCACCTGAGAACCAAACCCAGTTTGCCATGGCATATTACGTTATCAATTACTCCAAGCTTCGCATTTGGGAGGTATGCATGCTTTGTTGGTAACCATTTTCTAATTTTTCATGGTTTACACGTATTTACTGCTTTCTGTTACTGCTAGCTAGTTAGTTTGCCCTGTTCCAGATAAGGCTTAGTTTTTTCTCGAATAAAAGTAAATTAGTCGGTTCGGTTCCCATCCAGATATTGAGGAAAAAGTTTTTTCTAGAAACATATCCATTTGAATCCTTTGAATCTCTCTCTTGATTTGAAAAGGAAGCCAAGCTTGTCTTTTGTCAGCTTGTGCAACCAAAAAATCTTTTTACTTCTGCTTTGACCTCCTTTTAACCTCTTGTTATATATATTTGCTGTTCCTGTGAAAGTGTATACGAAATTGACGGAGCATTTTGTCTGCCACCACTAAAATTTTCTTGACGGTGACATAATTTTTTGTAAAAGAAACGAAATTTCTTGTTTTTCTTTCCTACCCGCATGAGTTTCAATATCTTTGTGAGTGGAGTTTAATTTGAAGTTTTGCTACGATGGAAATTGCAGTTTGTGGAGTACAACAAGATGATCTACCTAGACGGAGACATCCAAGTTTTTGAGAATATAGATCACCTCTTTGATCTCCCGGACAACTATTTCTATGCAGTGATGGATTGCTTCTGTGAGAAAACATGGAGCCACAGTCCACAATACAAGGTTGGTTACTGCCAGCAGTGCCCAGACAAGGTCAAGTGGCCTGCTGAGTTAGGCCCCAAGCCTCCCCTCTACTTCAATGCCGGCATGTTTGTGTATGAACCCAAGATGACCACATACCATGACCTCCTCAGGACACTCAAAACTACCCCTCCTACCCCTTTTGCTGAGCAGGTAATTCTCGAAACTTCAGGACTCAGGAGTGGTTTTTAGTCAATCAAATCAATTATCTGACCCAAAAATATATTTATGATTCTTTCAGGACTTTCTGAACATGTTCTTTAGGGATGTTTACAAGCCAATCCCTCCAGTTTACAACCTTGTCCTGGCCTTGATGTGGCGCCACCCAGAGAACATCGAGCTTGACAAGGTCAAGGTTGTTCACTATTGTGCTGCTGTGAGTATCCCTTTTTTTTTATGAGAACTATCTCAGAGTTTCGTATATACTACTGTTGTTTCTAGGAACGATAGTCTTCTAATGGTGATTTTGGTTGGTTTTTTAGGGGTCAAAGCCATGGAGGTATACTGGGGAGGAACAGAACATGGACAGGGAAGACATCAAGATGCTGGTGAAGAAATGGTGGGACATATACAACGATGGGTCATTGGACTACAAGAATACTGTGCCTGCGGGAGAGGCTGAAGCAGGGGATGAACAGAAGAACCTGCAAGCATTTTTGGCAGCGCTTTCCAAGGCTGGTGTCGTTAACTACATTTCAGCCCCATCCGCCGCTTAGTGCTTCTGTAGGTTTTATTTAGTTGAAGGGTCGGTTTTGGTCTTTCTGTTTTTTAAGTGGAAGACCTTCCTATACATGTAACTTGTAAGTAATATTGTATCGGTTGGTTTTGGTCTTCTTTAATTTTAAGTAGAAGACCTTCCTGTTATTTTTTCATTGGGATTGTTAAGGACTTTTGGGTCCTGCTTGCCATTCCTTGGCCATTGTTTGGGTTTCTTCATATTTTATGTTTTATCGAATACAAATATTAAGTATATGTGATGTTGCTCTCTCTCTCTCTCTCTAAGAAATCTGTCGTCTTGTTACTATCAGCAAGTCAGATAGGCTTTTTTCCCCTTTGGTTTTGTTGGCAAGCTATTATAATTATATACACATGTATTCAATTCATCGTTCTTCGTTCGTCTGAACGTTAATTACAGATTTGATGACAATGGCATGACAAGTATGGTAGAGATGATAAAAATATGAGCATGTCACGTAAAGAGAAAATAAAAGATAATAAACTTTTGTGAAGGTAGGATTCATCAGAATGCAAACATCCTTTCTCGAACCAGCTGAACTCAATGCCATGAAGGGTATATAATAACTTAATACCAATCGAGGGTCATCAAGTGTAAGGAAATAACTTATCTGCATGTTTGAATTTGTTGTAATGATTTGATAAGATGAGTTGGGAAATTTATTAATCCAAACCGGGCGGGCAAGATTTCCGGAAACTCCAGCAGGAAGAACTCTCTTCATCACCAACTAAAACATTTTCACATGCTTAATCATCTAGGATTTTCTTGAAGTACAAAATCATACAGATATTATGATTGCTTTGAAGTATAAAAATATCTTATTACATAAAAGTTTAAAACAAGATAATACTGTTCTAGAAATGTACATCGGAGTATAAAAGCAAACAACACTCAGGTCAAATGCAAGTTCCAAAGCGGATCATCTGCCTGACAAGGCAACAAGATCCTTCTGTATTGCCTCTGTCAAGTGAATATCAAAAAGCTCACACCTTATGGGCATCTCAATCTCATAGAAGGGATTCTTCAAGACATAATCCGTGTACAATTCATAAATGACTTTGAGGAGACTTTCCATGTGCTGTGTCCCCGGCTCAGAGACCACAAAGAACTTTGTCCCTGCCAAGAAGGTAATATTATTCTTTCAGTCAACATTTTGCAGAAAAGAAGATCAAATACTATCTAAAAGAAACTGTTGTTTAACTATTACTTCTAAATGGTATTAGACATTCCTAAAACCCAGGTAATCGTCCACAAAAAGAGCATTTCCACCCAGTGGCAATATTGTGAAATCCATAAAGCAGAGACTTGCACCCCAGGTAAAACCAAGAGCAGCACATTCTAACATAGAAGCAGATGAATCTTCACCAAATTAAATGTTCTTATCAGTCAACTCAAAAACAACTAAACTCAAATTTCCTTTGTTCTGAATATCCGCAAAACTCTCATATTCCCTCAATTCAAAATCTGCTGCATAAACAGTGAGTCAGAGCTTTGTATTTTTGTGCTTTGGAAGCATGGGATTCTATGTGCTAAAGGCTCCTGAGGGTGGTAAGAAATCCACTACCAGATAATGACAGCCAGTTTTGGATGATTCTTTTCTTTTAATAGGTAAGATAATATTTCATTGATAGAAAAGAAGGCATAGGCCAAGTACACATGAGTTATACAAAGAGAACACCTAGCTACAAATTGAGAACTAGTAATGGATTCAAGGAAATTATGAAAACTAGCCCCATTAAATTAATGACAGTAGCCCGAGAAAATAGATTGTCGAAGAAAAATCTCTTAAGCTTGTCCAAGGAATGCTCCTGATCTTCAAAACACTGGCCATCTCTCTCCATCCAAAGGCACCACATAAGACGTAGAGGAATCGTTTTCCACACATCAGCAATATGGACGTTACGCAGAAGACCTCTCCAACACTTCAAAATATCCACCACCCTTCTGGGCATTATCCATGCCACTCCAGGCCAGTTGAAGATGCCATCCCACAATAACTTGGCCACCTCACAATGTAATGGTAAATGATCCACAGTTTCCCCAATTTTCTTACACAAATAACACCAATCCACAACAATAAGACCATGTTTCCTCAGGTTATCAATCGTAAGGATTTTCCCAAGAGAAGCATCCCCAATTCCTCCCCAAAGAAAAGCATGGAAGACCTTGGATGAGTTATTGCCAACAGATTTCTTGATGAACAAATTTGGATGAAAGGAATGGTAGTAGTCAGCACCATAATGAAAAGAAGCAAAATTTGGATGAAATAGTGCACCAAAATAAAAACCTCTTCCTCACTTCCACAACCAAAGTTCTTTCTGGGATTCCTAAAGAAGGCCAGTAATACCAAAACTGTAATCCATTTGATTGAAGGGACGTGAACCATCACTAGATGCATTGCAACCAAGAAGCACAAAAGCATAAAAGGCAGGCCGACTGCCAACTAGAAGGTGAGGAAGATGAAGGGGGTTGTAATTTGTACCAAGAATGTAACAACCCAAGAAAAACCCAAACCACATCTAAGCTTGTGCTCCAAAAGGACTAGTCAAAGTTATAATTAGAGTACCTTGGAATCATTGTAGATTACAAAAACTTTCTCCATCCCAACCAATGTGTGATCCCATTCACCACCCTCTTATACTAGATTAGGGGGATTACAAAGAAAATATGGATTTAACGAAATTCAACGAGGAAGTTAATCTAATAGCATCAAATCTAAAGGCAAAAACCCTCGCTTTCACCTGTTTCCATATTTTCAAGTTCATTAACTCAATATGTTCTATAAATCAGCTGCACTCACCCGTCTTTTGACTCGTTCATTGTTAATCTCCCCTCCAATTCCTTCACTAATCCACCCTGCCCATCTTTTGCTGCTCATATAGAGGCCACAGAACCATTGATATGCCACCACACACGGCCTTAAGCATTGATTTCACCTTGAGGTCCTTTTCAAGAAAACCCTTGGCAAGAATTTATCCAAATCTGATTTGCTGTTTTATGTGGCATACTTTTACCCATAGGATGATTTTTTCAAACATATGGCATCCTCCCCTTTATACATTGGAGGCTCGCAACAGGGGGCTAGCCTCTCCCCAAAAAAATTATCCCTAGTCTTCATAAACATTTGAGATGACCATGTGCAACAACAGGTACCATTAGATTCTAGAATGCTTCTTCATAAAACTAAGTTTCAGTAGGTTAAAACAATGAAAAAATAAAATACTTGGCATAATTGGGTAACTAAAGATACGCAAAAGTACCAGTCCATACTCATATGAGGCTTACTAGATATGCAAGACTTAGACCGCAATAAATATCTCCAGCTTCATGCATGCATAAATTTTTCATCATGAAATCTCCTAGATCACAACCTCAACAAAGCCTGAGATGACACAACACTATTAACAAAATCTTAACAAAGTAACTAACACACACGTTGGTGATCGGATGAGGCTTGAGAGATTACCAACACGTTATTGCGTGACGCATTATCGAGTTTCTTGTATATAATTAATGCCTACTATTGTAAAACTTTAGGACTTCAAACTAAAAACAGAGGAATTGGAAAAGAAAACTAAAAAGAAACTGTATACTTCTCATTATCATCAGAAAGACTTCGTGAATTAAAAGGACTATACAATGACTGTATTTATACACATAAAGACTAATGAATATTTGTACAATAGCTGCCACGTGCTTGTAACTAACTTAACTGACTATACATATCAGACTCTTCATAACTGAATTAACTTTCAACTAGTTATAGATGAATCCCTTTGCTTGGCTTCTCGAGATTTTAGTTCCAATCTCTCTATGTGGCTTTGTATATTCCAACACCCCCCCTCAAGATGAGAATGGATGTTTATCATTCCCATCTTGCGAATTAAGTGATGAAAATTGAGAGATCCGAGAGGTTTTGTCAATATATCAGCTAATTGATGCTTTGAAGGAATGTGAATTATTTTGATAAGACCTGATTGTAGTTTCTCTCGAACAATGTGGCAATCTAGTTGTATATGTTTGGTCCTTTCACGGTGAACAGGATTAGAAGCAATATCAGAAGTAGGTTTGCTATCAGTATACAATAATACAGCTTGGGAATGAAGAACATTTAAGTCAGCCAGAAGATAGAATAGCCATTGAATCTCACAAGTTGTAAATGCTAAAGCCCTGTATTCAGATTCAGCAGATGATCTGCTAACAGTGGGTTGCTTCTTTGATTTGCAAGAGATAAGAGAATCTCCTATAAAAACTGTGAAACCAGTTACACTTCTTCTAGTATCTAGGCAACCACCCCAATCACTATCAGAATATGCTTTTAAATGTAAGGGAGATGCTGCAGACATGAAAATGCCTTGACCTGGTGTGGCTTTGATGTATCGAAGTACTCTCTCAGCAGCTTGAAGATGAATAGTGCTAGGAGTGGCCATAAACTGACTTAAAACTTGAACTGAGTAAGCTAAGTCAGGTCTGGTTATAGTAAGGTACAATAATCTGCCAACAAGTCTTCTATATGAAGTAGGATCAGATAGAGGGGGAGAGGAATCATTTGCACTTAGCTTTAGGGTAGATTCCATAGGGAAAGCTACTGGTTAGAAAAGCCACTGTCTTGCAAGATATCAAGGGCATACTTCCTTTGACACAATGTGATGCCCTTGGCTGATCTAGCTACTTCTATCCCCAAGAAGTATTTTAATTCTCCCAGATCCTTAATGGTAAAGGAATCATGTAAAAATTTCTTTACAAGATTGATCTGATCAATGCTATTAGAGGCCAGAATAACATCATCAACATAGATGAGCAAAACTATGAAATCTGTTGAGGTTTGTTTGATGAACAGAGAGGAATCTGATTTCCCTTGAGTAAAACCATATTGACTCAGAGAAGAGGACAGTTTGGAAAACCACTGTCTTGAGGCCTGTTTCACCATAAAGGCTCTTCTTAAGTTTGCATACTCGAGGGTCATTTGAAGATGAGTATCCTGGTGGTAACTGCATATACACTTCTTCATCGAGGTCTCCATGCAAAAAGGCATTGTTTACATCTAGTTGATGTAAATGCCAATGCTTTATGGCAGCAACAGCAAGTAAGACTCTTACAGTTGTCATCTTTGCAACGGGAGAAAAAGTGTCAAAAAAATTAAAACCTTCTTGTTGAGTGTATCCCTTTGCTACTAATCTAGCCTTATACCTCTCAACTGATCCATCAGCTTTGAATTTGACACGATAAACCCATTTACAACCTATTGCAATCTTATTTGGAGGTAAAATAGTAAGTTCCCAAGTGTTATTGATTTCAAGAGCTTTGATTTCTTCTGCCATAGCAATTTGCCATTGAGGATGAGAAATGGCTTGTTTAAAAGTTTTGGGTTCAAAAATGGAAGAAACAGCAGATACGAAGGCCTTATATTTAGGGGACAATTGGGAATTAGAAAGAAAATCAAGTATAGAGTAAGGCTTACCAGAGAGAATAGGAGAACTACAGCTGAGAGATGCTTGAGGTACTGAAGTTGTCTGAGTCATTCTATCACAGTAAAAATCTTGCAAATATGCAGGAGGATGCCTGATTCTTTCAGACCTTCTAAGATTTTCAATTTGGAAATTTGAAGGCTCGGGTTGCTTAGGTGTATCAGAAGGTATTTCAGTAAGTGTATCAGAAGGTTGTTGAGTAAGTGGCATGTTAGATTGTGTTGAATCATAGATTTGAGGAAAGTTAGGAAAAATGAAAGGTGCATGGACAGTATTTGGTTTGGAAGGAAATATGGATTCATGAAAGACCACATTCCGATACAAAGGTTTTAAGAGTGATGAGATCAAGGACTTTATAACCTTTTATGTTTGGTGGATAACCCAGAAAAAGACACTTTGTGGCTCTTGGTTGGAATTTGTTTCGATGATTGATGATTGTGCTAGCAAAACACAAGCAACCAAAGACCTTAAGATAATTATAATCTGGGGGTTTTTGAAACAAAAGGAAGTATGGAGTTTGATTTTTGAGAATAGATGAAGGAGTTCTATTATGATATGTGTAGCAGTTAATACACAATCAATCCAATAAGAAAGAGGTAATTTCGATTGGAAAAGTAATGCTCTAGCTACATTTAATAGGTGTTGATGCTTTCTTTCAACCCTCCCATTTTGCTGGGGTGTTTCAACACAAGAAAGTTGATGAATTATGCCATGTTCTTGATAAAAAAAACAGGCATTTTAAACTCTTGTCCATTGTCTGTTCTAATGGTTTGAATGATTCTATTGAATTGAGTTTGTACCTAGGTAACAAAATTGGTGAGAATAGCTCGAGTATCTGTTTTAGTTTTCATGAGATAGAGCCAAGTAAAACGAGTGTAGTCATCTACAATTGTAAGAAAGTAATTGTAGCCAGAATATGATGTGGTGGAAAAGGGACCCCAGATGTCAGAATGGATTAATTGAAAGGCTTTATTTGAATGACTATTTGATATAGGAAATGGTAATTTCTTTTGCTTAGCTAATGCACAAATTTCACAGATGTGATTATGAGTAACTTGTACAACAGGATTTGATGCACTAATGATTTGCAATCTTGCAGGTGGGATGTATCCTAATCGAAGGTGCCAAATATCAGAATTGATATTGCAATTATTTGCTAAAGAAGTAGAAGGTGAATTGATTGAAACAGGTTCTTCACTCTTTGCTTTAGCAGAAGACTTATGTAAGTGATAAAGACCAGACTTTACTTCAGCAAGCCCAATCATCTTCCAGCTGTTGAGGTCCTGCAGAACACATTTGGATTGAAAAAAAAACAATCCAATAGAATTTTCTTTAGTTAATCTTGAAGCAGAAATTAGATTAACAAAGGCATTATGCAGAGTTATATCAGGAGAAAATATGACATCTCCAGTAAACACAATAGGAACAGATTGGCCATTTGGTAGATGAACTAGAGATGGTTTAGTAGGTAAATGAATTGAGTTGAAGAAATGAGGAGAACAGATCATATGATCTGTTGCTCCAGTATCAAGAATCCATGAGGAATGATTCTTGAAAGATGAAACAATATTATGAGAAGAGGGATTACCTAAGGTACAAGCAGTGTTAGCTGTTGCATTGGAATTAATATGTGAACTGGATAGGCTATTAGCAAGAGTCATAAGATTTTGAATTTGTTCTTGAGAAAATATATTTGGGAAATTTAAATTTGTCTCCAAAGAAGAGGCATTGTTTGCAATGGGCAATCGTGAGTTTGCATCTCCAGATTGTGTAGGAATGGATCTTTTTCCTCTTGGACCCTCCCATCCAGGTGGATAACCAATCAGTTGAAAGCACTTATCTGCTAGATGACCATTGTATCCACAGTGAGAACAAACTACATCTACTTTGCCTTTTAGTTTTGTGAATCGAGTACCATTTGTTGGAGTTTGTCTCTGTGATTGTGCAACAATCATGGCATGTGAATCAAGGAAAATGCCAACAGCATTTGTTAAGGATTTTTGACTTTCTTCTTGCAGTAATAAAGAAAAAACTTTATTCATGGAAGGCAGTGGAGACTGAAGAAGTAATTGGCTTCGCATCATTGAATATGAATCATGCAGACCAATAAAAAATTTCATCACATAGTCAGATTGTTGTCTTTCTACAAGATTCTTTAAGATGTCACATGAGCATCTATCAAGAGTTCCACATCGACAGCTTGGAATGGGCCTATAACTGATATATTCATCCCAGAGAGTTTTGAAATCACTAAAGTATTCAGTGATAGATTTAGATCCTTGAGAAATAGAGCTAAGGGACTTCTCTAAGGAGAAAACTCGTGGACCATCACTTCGAAGATATCTGGTTTTGAGTTCTTCCCAAATATCAAGTGCAGTTGTGAAATATAAGAGACTACCATGAATTTCTTTGGCAATAGAATTCATCAACCAAGATAAGACCAAATTGTTTGCTCTCAGCCAAGCAACTCGAAGTCTAGGATTACCAAGACTAGGTTGAGTCAAGCTTCCATCAATAAAGGCAATCTTGTTCTTCACAGTAAGGGCAATTGACAAAGATCTACTCCATACAACATAATTCTCGCCAGTGAATATTTCAGAAACTAGAAGAGCACCAGGATTATCAGATGGATGTAGATGGTAAGAACTTGAGGAATCATCAGAATGATTCACCAAAGGAGGAGGAGGAGAAGAACCATTAGAGGATTCTGCCATAGAAGCAGAAGAAAGAAAACAAGAGTTTTCAAGAAAAGAATCAAGAAGGCAGCGGAATGCTTATACACGATGATACCATGTAAAACTTTAGGACTTCAAACTAAAAACAAAGGAATTGGAAAAGAAAACTAAGAAGAAACTGTATACTTCTCATTATCATCAGAAAGACTTCGTGAATTAAAAGGACTATACAATGACTGTATTTATAAAGGCTAATGAATATTTGTACAATAGCTGCCACGTGTTTGTAACTAACTTAACTGACTATACATATCAGACTCTTCATAACTGAATTAACTTTCAACTAGTTATAGATGAATCCCTTTGCTTGGCTTCTCGAGATTTTAGTTCCAATCTCTCTACGTGGCTTTGTATATTCCAACATATAAAACAGCCTTAATAATAGCAGTGTTTGATCCATTGTATGTTATTAAATCAAAATTTACCGGTAAGTGATTGGAAGCAATGGAGATCAAATGTATCCGCTTCAAGGAGCTCAATCCCTGAACAACCTACTATTGGCGATAACTGCTGAGAGATCGCATGCATCGAGTGCCATAAACTCGCCACCCTCAAGCTATCATTAGTGTCCATCCGTCCAGCAGATCCATAATCCTAATTGTCAAGCGTGCAGGTGTGCACAAACAAATTTCATCAAACAAGCCGCATTCTCAATAAAAAATTTCTTCATTTTTTATATGAAATATTAAACAAACGCAAGGCTTGAAAGTATATAATATGAAATAGTTTCCATGGAAAACTTGAAAATTTTCCTGGAAAGAACCTAAGCGACCACTCTTTCACAAGACAAAGATTCCAACGAAAATTGGAAGTTTTCTTCGACACACACACATAGACCCACATATACATAATACCCATTTGTCTTGGTAGCTAGAAAAAATTTGAAAAAGAGAGAAAATCAATTATTCCTTAATCTAAGAATCCAAAACAGTTTGATTCGAACTCAAACAACTTAAAGGCTAGTCTTTCTCACTACTACCCAGTTTCTTCAAGAGAATTTCTTTTTTAAAAAGAAATATTTTGTCGGGAAACAAATAGAAAACAATATCCAAGTCTAGCGTGTGACAAAAAGAGAAACAGAAAGGAACCGACCTTGTGGAAGATCAGGCCACCAGACTTATTGATGATGTAGAGGCTGTAAATTGCTGCCATTTCGAGGGGAATTTGGAGAAAGAAAATACTTAATAAACGAGAAATTACGAGGATGAAAAGAAAGAGACTCATCAATGAACTAGAAATGAAATCAAAGAGTCTCATCAATGAACTAGAAATGCAAAATGGAAGTGTTAAGATTCAAGTAAGTATTGGAAGATCCATGTGGCCTATTAGCTCAGCTGGTTAGAGCGTCGTGCTAATAACGCGAAGGTCGCAGGTTCGAGACCTGCATGGGCCTCATTTATTCCTTTCCATTTCTCTATAAAACGACGTGTCTTTTCTTTTCCATCTAAGCTTTCTGTAACACTTCCCCCCCCCCCCCCCCCCCCCCCCCCCCCCCCATCCTTTGGCTTCCAGGAAAATGGAGAAAATAACTATTTGACCAAGATTAAGCCCCATTTGATACAAGAAATGTTTCATTTTATTTCTTATATCTCATTATTATAATTTTTTTAAATTTTTACATAAAATATAATAAAAAATTTAATTTTTTCAAATTCTAAAATAATAATAATATTATAATAATATTTTAGTTAACTTTCAACTTTCATCTCAACTCACTATCTAAACAGCACCTAAGATTTCTTCTCTATTAGGTTAATTTTTTTCACAATGAATTAGTTTGTATACGATGCTTGGTTCAGAATCTTGTTCCATTAATTTAGCTCTTGGTTCATCATGATGTTTACACTCCTTGTAGTCTTTATCAAAATTGCATTCCTACTAACTAATTCTTCATGCCCCATGATCTCCATGAATAAGAGTAATAAGTTCAATCAAATATCCAATTCAAAACGAGTAATTCTACTTATTATTTCTAAATATTACATTTATTTTAATTATTTTTCATTTTTCTTATAACAAATATGTGATGCATAAATGATAAGTAGAACAACTCAATTAGTTTAACAAAAATAAAATAAAATAATAAAAATAAAAATAAAAATAAAAAATAAGATTAAAATATATAAAATTTATGACGTGGGATGATAAATACCATCTCTGGTCATATATATTTATATATATATATATTAAAATCAATGAAAATATTAGTTGTCAGTTTTCAATTGACAGGTGTAAAAAGGGCGCTTTGCACCGGACAAAAGTCACTCCCTTGTTTGAATTTTGTAATGAGTTTTCTTGGCAATTATTGAACCCCTATTAGGGACAAAGCCAAGATTATAATTTTGAGGGGCCCGCTTATTTTAAATAAATTTTTTAGCAACACCATTAACCTAATAAAAATGAAAGAGTAATGATACACATTATTTATTATACAACTATTTTACAATTAATTTTTTTTTATGTTTTAAAATTCAACTATTTTTAGGAAGTTGTACTGTTATATTAGTTAATTGTAAAATATATTGTATAATAGTTTTACAAATATCATTATTAAAAAAAATAAGTGAGTGAAAAAAAAAAGAAAAATAAATTCAAAGCCAAAATAAAAATTACAAAAGCAAAAAGTTGATGCAACCTCATCTGTCAAAGGAAGTCTCAAAATATTTGTTTCCCTTAATTCAACTTTGAACAATTATGAATGAAAATTATGAAGACTTATACGTTTGTTCATCTATTGCTATTATACTAAAATTATAAATTTTAAAGAAAAAAATGTCATTTATTATCTTTTTTTTTTTTCATAGTGTCTAATGTAACATTCAATCATTGAAAAGTTATTGTTTATTATTTTATACTTATCTATCCATCATTTCATACCATATTGTGGAATAATGAAAATCACTACAACAAAATTTCTTTTTAAAGATGAATATTTTTGTTCCAAAACTTTCCATTTCAAAAATATAAAAAATAATAATAATTTGATCCCCAAATCTTTATACAAATAGATATTGTAATTTTCCTATCATTTTTACAGCTGAACATTCTATTGTTAAAACTTAGACAAATTATAATAAACAATCGAATGGTTTTTAACCAATATTTGAATGGCCTCACTTTTTATGTTCAAATGTAATAATTTTCTCCATTCCGTCATTAACAATAAATTCTCAAGAAGACAAGCTCATTATCCCAAGAGTATCAATAATAACAAAGCTATAAAATTGTATGTAAATAAGAAACAAAGATACACAAATCACTTCATTGGAATCCATTGGGTTGATAGCATGACCTTCACTCTTGTTGCATGAAATTCATATCATGATCTATCACTAGCTAATTAATCTCCTATTGCTTTTCTCCGTTCTCAGCCTCAGCCCATGAAAGTGTTCCTACAAAAAAATAGAATAAAAAAAAAATCATAATTTAGCAGCTATAGAACTTGTCTTGAGTAAGCAAAGAGGAAAACACAACTTAACAACAAAGAAATCACCATAGAATCCAACACCTCATGCGCGGTTCTAGAAATTGCAAGGGTGGGTTTGGAAAATCACAAAGCAATCAGTAACTCAGCAAATGAAGAACAAAGTAAAGAATGAAGATGTGCTGAAGTTAGAAGATATTAGTGCAACATATGTTCTGTAAAAATGGGTATATATATATATATATATAGAGAGAGAGAGAGAGAGAGAGAGAGAGAGAGCATTCAGAGTTGTGGCTCTGTACTATTAGATGACGAAAGTGAAAATAATATATATTATTTCAAGTAGTACTTATATTTGTTCATGTTATGTTCAAATTTTCCAAGTTGTAGCTAGCAATCTAACAAATTAATTTCTAAACGCGAGGAGTAAAATAAAATGTTATGTCCTACCAGAATTTCATGCACAAAGCATCTTCACATCTTCACAACTTGGATGATGGAGCATATGGCTTGTACGAGAGTGAGCAGCAATAAGGTAACAACAACTGCAGTAGAAGCTATTTTCCAAGGAGTGCCGAAATAATCTCTTTTCAAGGTCGCCTTCCAACTATGTTTAGTGTTCTTATAGAAAGCATTAAAATCTCGAAACAAACCACGATAAGTAGATTTCCTGCCAAAATATACTATATTCGTGTCCAGATTATTGTGAAGAGATGACACTGCATCGATGTTGCTAAGCCCATTCATGA
Source organism: Juglans microcarpa x Juglans regia (assembly GCF_004785595.1). Lineage (NCBI taxonomy): Eukaryota > Viridiplantae > Streptophyta > Magnoliopsida > Fagales > Juglandaceae > Juglans > Juglans microcarpa x Juglans regia. The sequence continues at coordinate 24,785,317 of NC_054601.1, read as the reverse complement.
TGATTCCTTTTCTAATAAGTAATTCCGCATATTTGGGAGTGTTGATTAGTAAATTCAATAGCTCAATGTAGTCTGTAAGATGTGAATCACATGGATAATGGCATTGCTCAAATGCTACGACGTTTCAATAACTAGTCTTCGTCTCATTATCAAGCTGATTAATGCTCGGAATTTTCAAAGTTTAATTGGTGAATTGTAGGTCAAATAAGCATTTGCTTGAGCTCCCCTTAAACTTCACTCTAGCCTTGTACAACTGGCTTGCAGTATATAAATGATCAACTGATCTAGCAAGATCATTACTTTCATTTGGTGACAATAGCTTTCTGGATGATGGAAGTAAAAATGCTTTGGTCAAATCAACAACGTGTCTAATTGGTTGCACTTCAAGATTTCCAAGAAATTCCACATCTGCAAGGTTAAATAATATCTCAAGAGCAAAGAAAGGAAGTTGATTTTCAAGTAACTGCAAGTCCAACATAATTGCATGCCACGATATTGGGTTTAACAGTGCATGGTTCTCAACAATAACACTAGTGATTCCTTGGGAGCATATTCCGTGGAATAATTCAATAATAAAGATCCCATCCACCAAAATTAGTTTCACGAAATTGTCACTTCTAAACTTCTTGATGGTTTCTGCATAACAACCACGCACTCTTTCTTCATGCTGCTTTATTGCATTTACTAAAATCTCCACGTTGAAGTCAATCCGCTGCAGGAATCTCTTAAAATATTTCAGTTTCAACTTTTCCATGGTTTCTAATCTTTTGCTGCCATAGTGGAAAGGCCCTATCGATACGACCCGAGGAGTGTAGGCTTCTTCATTTAGTTTGAGAAGATAAACTGGAATCCTGTAGATACAACACTCGTTTGATGATAAGTTGGGAGGGTCCAAGTTGCTTTCAACCATTTCTTTGATGCTATTTACCAACTCTCTATGTTGATTTCGACCATTTCCACGACTTCAAAGTGTTTGCTTCTCGATCTAATATTTGATGAATTTCAAAATCTTGATTTGCATTTGTGAGTACTGAAGCTGCTTCCATCGACTGTACGTATTCTTCTAACTCCTGGATGTCGATAGGTTTGGTCCTTAACCAATTTTGAGCGTAAATGAGAGCTTCGACGGTCTCTGGAAACAATGAACTCTTAAAAAGATTCAATATGCATCCTACAGTACTAAATGCGTCCTCCAGTGCAAATGAGAGCTTCATTGAAGCAGTAGTTGCCACTTTTTGTTGAATTGTTGATTTTTTCATCTCACAATTAAGCTTCTTATAATACAATTAATTAATTGGCTTCCAGCTCTCGGCCTGCTTACACAAATTAGAAGAGTACGTACGTACCGACTACGATAGAATTAATTATTTCATATTATATATTATTTATAGACCTACCTAGAAAAATAATACCCAAATTAATCGGCAAGCCATACATGCATGCATCAATTTTGTATGTAACGAGCTGACTGCATTAGCTGATGAACTAACTACTCATAAAAATTTATAATGTCTATATCCTAATAAATTAATATCTATTTATTCAAAACAAAGAGTCCCAGATAACAACATATATGGAATTAGATCCATATAGACGAGGCTAATTAAGACTAAGGGCCAGTTTGGATACGCAGATAAGACTCAAAAAATCTCATCTCAGCTATACTACTTGTTTTACATGCGTATCCAAATGCACATTCAACCATGTTTTAACTCATCTCTGCATTCTGTACACTGTGCATCGATGTGACAATTACTTTCCAACCCATCTGGCACAAGACATGTCTCCTGCACCTCACATCCCAATAGACAGGACGACAATGCTTGCACCTAACAATTGAAGGTTGCTGCAAGTTTGAGATTTTGTTACAAAATTCGAAACTAAAGATTGGCTACCACATTTTTAATATATATAATTATCTATTAGAATTTTTTATTTTCTTGTACTATATAATTAGAAAAATAAAGAAATGATTTTGGGAATATTAATTTATTGTATATGTTATTGTAATATATAATTAGGAAAACATTTCTTTTAACAAAGAAATGCTTTCGTATTTGAGAATATTAAAATAATTACGGCCAAGTACAAAAAAATATATTTTGAAAAAGTCAAAATATTTATGCATTTTTAAATTAATAATATATATTACTTATTTTTAATATATTCATAATATTTTCCATCCAATAATTAAATACTTCTTAATAGTTGGTGGAACCTACCATTTTATCAAATTTCAAAAAGTTAAAATTATTTCATCTCATCTCACTATCAAAATGTATATTTGTACAAACTATTTATCTCATCTTATTATTAAAATATATTTTTTACGAATAATATTATACACCACACTCGCATCTTACTTTCATCATACTAAGTAAGATGTGGCATATTCATATCATTGGATGATAAATATGCATCCAATAAATAATCATTCTATAGTGATAAATATGACACATTTTATTTAGTAAGATGAAAGTAAAATAGTAATGTAGTATATAGAATTTTCTTTTTTTACAAACCATTTATCTTATCTTAACTAAACAATCTCATTACTATTTAAAATATATCATCTTATTTTATCTTAACTGAATAACTAAATGGGTTAGTTACTAGTAACTAATGCAAAGTAGATACTTGGCTCTCCGACCAACACCTTCAAAGTGATTGTCAATATCAATCTGGTTCGGTCAGAAAATTAAAAGAGGTCATTGTCGGGTGACAGTTGGTAAGCTAAAAAGATAATATGACTCAAAATAAGTTATAAAAAATGGAAGAAATTAAGGTATCGTTTCGAATTTGAATTAAATTAAACTCTTTAATCTAATTTTAAATTAAGCTTATCATTTAGATACTTAATTTTTAAATTTATTTCAATTTAAAATTTCTTTATACATAAAATTTATAATTTGTTTTAACTTGATATTTTTTACGTACAAGATTTATAATTCTTTTAATTTTTTATAACTACGTCTAAACTGATTTTAATATTTAAATATATATAAATTTATTTTAAATAAATTTTACAAAACTCATTTTATTATTTTAATTTATTATTATTTATAAAAAATTCAACTCATCTCAATCAGACTCAAAGTATCAACGGAGCCTAAAAGAAAGAAAAAGTCGGTGATGGTCGAGTGTTTTCCTTACCCAAACAAACGCATTCGCTTTTGGTCGCCGTCGTCTATAACTTCCCAGACTTACAGATCAAAGAACCGATGAAGCAAGTCGAGTGATCAAACGGAGACAATGACGCTCGTCTCTGTTTTTTTGGCACAAACGTCGTACTGTTAGGGTGGAGTCAACGATCAAAAAAAGAGATCTATTCGGATGTTTCGATGATTTCACCTATCACATTATAACTCATGCATGGTGGCTGGGCCGCTGGATACCGGATTGTGGCTGGATACACCCCTACCAATATTTGAATGGCCTCCTTTTTTATGTTCAAATGTAATTTTTTTCATTCCGTCATTGACAATAAAAAAGAATTTATTATATAGAAATGCAACAAGTTAATTAATTATGAGAGCAAATATAAATAAATTCTCTTGAAGACAAGCTCATTATCCCAACATTGTATGTTAATAACAATTAAACAAAGACACACAAATCACTTCATTCGAATCCATCGGGTTGATAGCATGACCTTCACTCTTGTTGCATAAAATTCATATCATGATCTATTGCTCGCTTAATTTCCTATTGATTTTCTCCATTCTTAGCCCCAGCCCATGTAAGTGTTCCTGAAAAAAAAAAAAAAATCATATTTTAACAATTGAACTAAGTCTAGATCCTCTTTGAACGATCTTGTTTTCATATAATATATCACAATTTTTTCCAAATCAAGCAACCCAAACTTGAATGCAACGAGAACATTGATATCACACAATTATTCTAAGCATATGTTGTACACGGCCTTGGGGTAAGACATTTCATCGAACGGTTTGTATTAACTGGCAGCCATAGAACTTGTCTTGAGTAAGCAATGAGGAAAACACAACTAATTACAACAAAGAAATCACCATAGAATCCAAGGCCTCTCGTGTGGTTCTAGCAAATGCAAGGGTGGGTTTGAAAAATCACAAAGCAATTGGTAACTCAACAAATGAAGAACAGAGTAAAGAATGAAGACGTGGTGAAGTTAGAAGATATTAGTACAAGATATGTTCTGTAAAAATGAGTGTATTTATACAGCATTCAGAGCCTCAACTCTGTACTATTAGATGAAGAAAGTGAAGATAAAGGCATATTATTTCAAGCAGTACTTATCTTTGTGCATGTTATGTTCAAATTTTCCAAGCTATAGCTGCAATCTAACAAATTAATTTCTAAACGTGAGGAGTAAAATAAAATGTTAAGTCCTACCATAATTTCATGCACAAAGCTTCTTCACATCTTCACAACTTGGATGATGGAGCATATAGTTTGTATGAGAGTGAGCAGTAATAAGATACCAGCAGCTGCAGTAGAAGCTATTTTCCAAGGAGTGCTGAAATAATCGCGTTTCAAGGTAGCCTTCCAAGTATGCTTAGGGTCCTCATAGAATGCATTCAACTCTCGAAACAGACCACGATAAGCAGATTTTCTGCCCTCATATACGACATTTGTGTCCAGATTATTGACAAAAGATGTCACTGCATCGTTGTTGCCAAGCCAATTAATGATGATTCCTTTTTTAATAAGTAAATCCACGTCTTTGGGAGTGTTGATTAGGAAATTCAATAGCACAATGTAGTTTGTAAAATGTGAATTATATGGATAATGGCATTGCTCAAATGCTATGACGTTTCGATAACTAGTCTCAGTCGAATTATGCAGTTCCATGCATGGAATTTCCAACGTTCCATTGGTGAATTTCAGGTCAAGTAAGCATGTGCTTGAGCTCACTTTAAACTTCACTCCAGCCTCGTGCAATTGGCTTGCAGTATATAAATGACTAGCAGGAGTTCTTCCATATGGTGGCAGCTTTCTGGATGATGGAAGAAAAAATGCTCTGGCCAAACCAGCCAAGTGTCTTAAGTGTCTTCTCAGGTCAAGTAAGCATTTGCATGAGCTCACCTTAAACTTCACTACAGCTTTGCACAACTGCCTTGAAGTATGTAAATGATCAGCACCAGCAGGATTTATGGATGATGGAAGAAAAAATGCTCTGGCCAAACCAGCACAATGTCTTGCATCTGCTTTAAGATTTTGAGGCAATTTCTTATGGTTAAGTTCCTCAAACAAATCAATTGCAAGCAAAGTGAAGGAAGTATGCTTAGAACTCCGTACGCCATGGCAAAATAAGATATCAAGAACAAAGAAAGGAAGTTGATTTTCAAGTAACTGCAAATCCATCATCATTGTCTCATACGATATTGGGTTTAACAGTGTACGGTCCACACAAATAACACTTTCTGATCCTATGGAGCGTAAGCTGTCGAAAAACTCAATAAGAAAGCATCCATCCACCAAAATTAGTTTCACGAAGTTGTCACTGGTAAGGTTGATGGTTTCTGCATAACAACCACGCACTTTTTCTTCATGCAGCTTTATGTCGTTTACTAAAATCTCCACGTTGAAGTCCTTAATCCGCCGCATGAATCTCTTAAAATATTTCAGTTTCAACTTTTCCATGGGTTCTAATCTTTTGTTGCCATGGTGGAAAGGCCCTATCGATATAACCTGAGGAGTATAGGCTTCCTCATTCAATTTGCGAAGACAAGTTGGAATTCTGAAGATACAACACTCGTCTATTAAGGCTGGCTCCAAGCTGTTTTGAACCATTTCTTTGATGCTAATTACCAACTCTCTATGTTGATTTCCATTAATTTCACGACTAAAAGTGTTTGCTTCCTGATCCCATTGACAAATTTCAGCATTTTGATTTCCATTTGTGACTGCAGCAGTAGTTGCCACTTTTTGTTTAATTTCTTGATCACTTGTTGATTTTTCCATCTCACAATTAAGCTTCTTCTATAATTAATTGGCCTCCTAACAGCCTGCTCACACAAAGAAGAGTGACTACAATAGAAATAAAAATATGGGCCAATTTAATTAGAGTACTTTAATACTGGTGCTAATTTTTCATTTAACGGCTTGCGCCCTTTAAAAGAAAGAAATTAAAAAAACGCAGCAAACAAATTAATTAATAAGCCTACCCACCATGACCAAAAACCCCATTATCAGTCATTAGAAGTAAATTAACCATATTATATATATATATATATACATACATATATATTATTTATAGATCACCTACGTAGAAAAATAATACCCCAATCAGCCAGGCATGCATGCGTCAATTTTGTATGTAACTTGTGCATTAATAGCTAATGAACTAACTACGTACAGAAAAATGTCAATATCCTAATTAATTAATATCTCAATCAAAACAAAGAGGTAGAGGTCCAGATCATAGTATTTATACATGGAATTAGATCTATATTATATATATAAGCCGGGCAAAAGACTAACTTGAATCGGGTGATCTGATCAGTAGTCTGATGATCATAATTACAACATCAAAATGGAACAAATTAAAAGAAAGAAAATTAAAGACGTTGATGGTGAGTGTTTTCCTTACCCGAACAAACGCTTCCGCTTTTGGTCGCCGCCGTCTCTAACTTCTCAGACCGTCAGACGGATAAAATATCAACTGATCAAACGGAGACAATGAAGCTCCTCTCTGTTTTTTATTTTTTCACAAAAGTCGTACTGTTAGACTACTGGAGTCAACGATCGAGAACAGAGATTAATTTATTCGGCCGTTTCGTTGATTTCACCGGTGACAGCACAACTCATGGTGGCTGCATGGATTTAAGACCACGCCATTAATATTCAACAACTCATCTAAACTCATGACCTATCGTGGAAACACACGTGGTAGTTATCATTATGTTATCATTCTGAAAATATCTTAACATCAATCCGGTAACCTGGCTGTCTAAAAAAATAAATAAAAAATAAAAAATAAAAAGGAGTTGTCATTCTGGTCTAGGTCTCCTGTGAGAAGACTTGGATGGCTTTTCTAATTAAAGATTATATATATATATATATATATATATTAGAAATAATAATATTATTAACTAATCGAAGAATTCTTCTTTTTAATTCTACTTATTTTTTAACAGAATGATTAATTATGAAAAATAAGTCACCATAAAATTGTGCTGCTTTTTATATTAAAAAACAAGGAGAATTAGAAGAGAAATTTCTCAATTAATTATTAATTATAAACCATTAGTTAATAATTAACTGTTCACAAAACAAGGATATTAATATTGTTGTTGCTTTATAAAAACTATTGAAATGATTTATTGTTACAAGTTTTAAATTTAACAAATTCTATAAAAAAATAATAATTAAAAATAAAGATAATTACTCAAGTCAAATATTTTTTTGTATATGAATAATGCTATTTGAAAGTTTTTATACTACACGCCATCTACGTGACATAATTTGATTGGAAAGATATATAGTTTTAAAATTTAAATTTTACAAATTAAATTATGTAATGTGAATGGTGGGCGGTGTAACGCTCAATGAAATCAAACTTCCTAACTTTTGATATTAATGAAAGATTATCTTCCTTAATGAAGTAGGGAAGAAACTAACGCTTGAAAAATTGAGAAGAAAAGTGATAGATAAACTAATTATGATTCTCCATTTATCACAACGTCATATATCATGTACGGCTAAAAACTTAAAATAATCTACTTACAAGAAATGAAATATTGTAGTAGTCATGGGAACATTTTAAAGTTATTTTGGCGGAGAACAAATCAATTTATTGAATTTCTAAAGACATTTGTAATAGTAAGCGGTTTCTTCGAATCCTAGCCATTATTTAGCAGCTTAATTTAGGGTATCACTGTTTTATTATAGAGCAGTATTATAGTTATAAGATTCTATAAATATAAATTTATAAATTGACGTGATTTTATGTGATACATTAGATTTATTTTATAATAAAAATAATTTATAATTTGATGTACCACATCAAATCAAATTATTTTTTAAATTTATTTTTATAAAATCACTTTATAATTAAACTATTTCTTTTCATTGTATATGATAAATATTAAATATTCGGAGTTCATAAATGCTAATTTGAAAAAATCTTTTCATTGAACTTCAAAACAATGATTAGGATGTACTATCTAGAAAGATTTATTAGTAAATTATTGTAGGCTTGGGCAATGTGGCCTGCTTCGCTCGGCTCCTGGGGTTATTCATGTGGACTTGGACAGGTGGATTTTGTATAAAAATGGGCCGGGGCTGGCGAGACAAGTATTTTTTTTCTTGCTAAATAGGATTAATTTTAATATATTAAATGCTAATTTGATTGAGAGAACTGCTAGATCTACAAAAACTCTTACAAAATAAAGTATACAGACTGACATAATTTAACATAATAGGTCAAATATACGATAAAAGAGTTTTTTTAATCTAATGTATTACATAAAACCTAGCCAGCATTTAAATTTTCTAGTATAAGATTTGCGAGTAGATTAAAAAAATATATTAGGAATTTAGGAGTCCTTCCCGCCCAAAAGGGGTGGGCAGCCACCCCTCCTACACCCTATCCCCACCCCGACTGTTCAACGAGCGGGTGGGTTGCTTAATCAACCATCCGGATCCCTGCCCCCTTTGTGCTACCTTATCACAAGCAAACATCTCACAACCATGTGCATTTAGAGTCCACTTGACTAGATTTGCGCGTAGAGACTTACTAGATCTATGCTTGTAGAGCCATTATTGTAGCTCTTCTTGCATGAAAATCACCAAATCTATGCTGGGAGAGCCACGACCGTGGCTTTCCATGCACGAAAACCACAAGATCCACGCTCGGAGACCCACAATCATGGCTCTCCATGTGGTTGTAATAGTCATTGTGAGAAAAAAAGTGGAGAAGAGGAAGAGAAAGTAGAAGATGAGATTAAGAAGAATAGGAGGACAAACAGAAATGATGAAGAAGAAGTAATGAAGAAAAGAAGGCGGAAAGGGAAGCCTCATGAGGAGGTGCGGCTACGTGTACAATAACCCCACCTGCCTCCCGCTTGTCCATTTAATTTGTATTCATCTATCCACCCGTCTGCCCCTAAATATTGGGTGGGTAGTCCACTAGCGATATCTAGCAGAGGCAGGATTCTTGTTGCAGAATTCAACCGCAAGACCTCGTGCTCATTGTCAAATTCATGGACCATCGAGCCACCACCCTAAGTGGTTGCCAAGGTAAGTTAATAAAAATTAATTAAGCATCACCTCTTGTGGATGAAAATGGAAAGCAAACATTTGGCTCTCACGTATAGATAAAGTGATAGTCCATATGTAATAAATATTTGTAAGCTTAAAAATATAATAAAAATATCATTCATCATCTTTTAATTATCATTTTCTTGTTTCTTGATATAAAAAATAATAAATGATTCTCAATATTATAAGCTATAAAAATAGGAGAATTATGGAACAAAATAAAAAAGAGAGAAAAAGAATTAGGTGATGGTGAATGTTTTGCTTACCCAATTAACAAACAAACGCTTTCGGTTTTGGTCGCCGCGCGCGCACCGTCTCAAACTTCTCAGTAAGATCAACTGATGAAGCGAGTGATCGAACAGAGATCACAATGAAGCTCGTCGATCTCTGTTCTTTTTTGTTTCCACAAAAGTCGTAGACTCGTAGTTTAGAGTACCGCATGGACTGAGTCAACGATCAAGAAGAGAGTTTTATTATTATTTGACGTTTCGTTGATTTCACGGCCTATCACAGCATTACTCATGGTAGCTGGTGGATGCGGGACGACCAAGCATTAATATTCCACACCTTATCTAAACTCAAGACCTATCATGGCATCACACGTGTGGTGACTTATCATTATGAAAATATCTTAACATCAATCTGGTTGTCCCAAAAACAAACATGTTGGCCTAGGTCTCCTGTGAGAAGAATTGGATGGCCACGTTTTTTAATTAATATATATATATATATATATATTAAGAATATTATGTCATTATTTATATTACTCGTGAAACATTATTTTTCTATATTTAAAAGTTTATACACTACATACTATTCACGTGACATAACTTGATTTCAAAAATAAATTTAAAATTTAAAATCTTATAAATCAAATTATACCAAATTTGATAAATAACCATTAGCAGAATAAATAACCATTAGCAGAATAAATAACCAAGTAAGAAACTCACTAAGTCAGGCAAATATGAGCCTATTGAAACAAGTAGATTTGTTGTAGCTCCACAAGGTTCAATAAAACTTGCCCAAAAACATATGAAAATGTTACACCTCCGTGGACATTTTGAGCCACAGATAAATGCACCTCAATTACTATACAGTAATTAGTTTAAAAAAACTTCTTGAACATTAGCTGCCAGGAATAATCCTAAAAGGCTTTAGCAAAGCAATAGATTAAAAGAAAACTCATTATAGGAATGTAAATATTTGTTGAGCTTTTATTGACTCCTCATAGATATATCTATAATTCAATTTTATTAACAATCTTTTCTAGCCAAGAAAAACACCCTAAATTAAGGGTGTTCATCCGGGTTCCAACCCGGGTATATCTGGATTGGGACCCGGGTTTCAAACCCGGGTAGGAACTCGGGCCATGTTGATTCGGGTCAGGGTCGGGCCGGAACCCGGGTAGATCTGAGTTTTTTGAAACCTGGAAACAATTAATTAACTTTTTAACTAAATGCATGTAAAAAATTAAATAAATCAATATTCATAATGTAAAATGCATGCGACATACAAGATGCAATCAACTACATATTACAATATTGTTTGAACTAATTTGCTAAGAATATTACAAAACACATACATTGCTTTAATCAAACTCTAATACATTGCTTTAATCCCAACCAATGTGTGATCCCATTCACTACCCTCTTATACTAAATTAGGGGGATTACAAAGAAAATATGGATTTAACGAAATTCAACGAGGAAGTTAATCTAATAGCATCAAATCTAAAGGCAAAAACCCTCTATTTCACCTGTTTCCATATTTTCAAGTTCATTAACTCAATATGTTCTCTAAATCAGCTGCACTCACCAACCTCACTACAACAGAAAGGGTCTTTTGGGACGAAAATTTTCATCCCAAAAGACCCCAATTTCGTCTCAAAAAAATTTTTGGGACGAAAAAAATTCGCCCCAAAGTCGTTCCAATATCACTGTGCCAAAAGGTATTTTGGGACGAAAACTACCATTTCATCCCAAAAAATTTCTTTTGGGACGAAATTGAAGGAAACCGTTCGAACACGTTCGAACAAAAATTTTTTTTGTCACGGTTTAAATTCGCCCTAGAAAATAGTTCGAACGGAAAAAATTTTAAGTTCGAACAGTAGTGACGTGTTTGAACGATTTCGAAATATGTTCGAACACACATGAATTCGTTCGAACGTTATGAATTGTCTTTGTGTTCGAACGTTAAATGGTCAGGTCGAACGGTATATGGGTTCGAACGGTATAGGCTATGTTCAAACACGACTGAAATTATTTACGTTCGAACGTTGTGTGATCGTTCGAACTCTACGAACATAAATTTCGTTCGAACATTACGTTTACGTTCGAACGCTATTGTCGTTACATAGAGTTCGAACGTTTTCCGTTCGTTCGAACGATATCTCTTTAATTTAAATCAATAATAGAAAACCAAATAGACATTCATACTATTTGAAAAAATACATTAGAAACTGTTTAACACTCACAAAAGTGTTAAAATAAGCGCAAACTAAATAAATAACAGTCAAGACGGGCATTGTTTGTACATAAATAGATAATCCCAAAATCCATCAGTTGCTTGGAGGCCTGTACTGTTGCATAAGCTGCTGCATTTGGAGTTGCATCTGTCTTCTGAACTCTTCTTGTTGTTCTTCATGTTGTTTGAGGCGCATCTTCATATCTGCTTGTTTTGCCAATTGAGCCTCTAACTTATGCTGTCTTGTAGTCAATTCTTCGATTCTGGAATTCGCATTCTCTAGCGCTATAGAAGTCATAGATGCATTCCTAGAAGAAGAGGAAAAGGGACCAAGCTTTACACAACGACCCAAACCCCTCAAATATCCTGAACGTTGACCCAGGACTTGTGTAAAAATCTCAATATCACTTGTTGAGGAATTTTGATCTGACGCAGATTCACTAAATAGGGCAATCATTTTATCCTAGCCATATATAAGATAAAGAATTAATATCGTCATAAATATTCTAATATATTTAATTAAAACAGGTTATAAAACTTACATAATTTTCACGGGCATCAGGATGAGTCCACTCTCCATTACGATCAGTGTGCGATGCAGCATATAATTTTGTCAAATCATAATTAGTATCTGAATCTTGCTACAATAAATGTGTTAAGATATAAAGTCATTATGATTCATCCAAATAATTAACTATATCCAATCAAGAGTTATCAATCAAGCATTCATCCGGATTGATAACTCTCGAACGGGTCTAAGGTTTATTTTGATGAACAAACAATGCAAAATATGCTAATATATGTCAAACAATAACAACATATTATTTATACAACAATACAACAAAAACTTAATTAGTAGGTATTATTTCAAGGTTTATTCCAGATTTTAATTTAAATATTAGTTTTACCTGTTTATAATTAAGTATTTTAATTTAAAGATTTAGTAGTATTTTAATTTGAATATTAATTTTATTAATTTATAATTAAGTATTTAAGTATTATTAAATCTTAACTATTTATATTTTAATTTAAAGATTTAGTAGTATTTTAATTTGAATATTAATTTTATTAATTTATAATTAAATATTTAAGTATTATTAAATCTTACCTATTTATATTTTAATTTAAAGATTTAGTAGTATTTTAATTTGAATATTAATTTTATTAATTTATCTTTAAGTATTTAAGTATTATTAAATCTTAACTATTTCTATTTTAATTTAAAGATTTAGTAGTATTTTAATTTGAATATTAATTTTATTAATTTATCTTTAAGTATTTAAGTATTATTAAATCTTAACTATTTCTATTTTAATTTAAAGATTTAGTAGTATTTTAATTTGAATATTAATTTTATTTATTTAGAATTAACAATATTAAATGGTAGTTGGTCCTAATTATTTGTGATTTAGTAGTACATATAATTTATAACTATCCCAAACTATTTGTATTCTGTATACGTTATTGATGTAATGTCATTACCCGTTCGAACGATGAGAACCTATGTTCGAACAAAATGAATACGTTCGAACGGTAATCCTAACCCGTTCGAACGTATTCATTCCAGATTCCAGTCGTCTTCAACAACGCTGAAAACTCCATTAATTACAAACTCTAACAAACACAAACAACAATCTCAAAGCATACAACTTTCTAACATTGCAAAATATTAAGTTCAAACCATACATTTCTATTTTAAAAGAAATACCTGAATTTTTTTAAGATGAAAAGGAAATAATCCGAGAATAATCCGAGAATAATCACAAACTATCCTACAAGTAATAATCCGAGAATAATGGAGTGAGATGAACAATTTTTTTGAGCTTAAGGGCTAGTTTGAGAAAGAATACCTCTGATATGCGAATGGGTAATTTTCGGGCTACCACACGGAGCGACAGCGCAGGAGGAGAGATACAGAATTGTGAGGTTCTGTCGTGTTTTTCAAGAACATTTCATGTTCGAACGGTTATTTACTAACCGTTCGAACGTGAAAATATTAAGCGGGAGAAAATTCCTTCCTAATTTTCACGTTCGAACGTAACAAAAGTATGTTCGAACGTTATTGATTTATTACCGCTCGAAAATTAACCGTTCGAACTTTAATTTCTAACTGTTCAAACGGTATTGTAAATGTTTATTTATATTTTTTTTTTCATTATACCTTTGAATAAAAGAACAACATTAATATATAGACATATTAGATGATACTATAGTTTAATTGGCGGGATATTTTTCCACCACTGCAATAATCCGTTTGAACTATAACAAATTACGTTCGAACAGTAATCCAGCTGTCTTTAATTGGCAGGATGTTTTCCCGCCATTTGCCTTGTCCGTTCGAATGTTTTTTTTTACGTTCAAACGTTAACATATGTGTTCGAACGGTTTACGAGTACCGTTCGAACACATATCCTTTATGTTTAAATATAACTTTTTTCATCATTAAATGAAAAGTACTATAACATCATATGTATTAGTTATATATACTATCATATATAATGTAATATATACTATCATATATATAGTAATCTATACTAAATATATAGTATATATAGTGACCTATACTATCATATATATAGTGACCTATACTATCATATATATTATTAAGATCATATGTATTAGTAATATATACTCACATATATATAGCCTCAAATATACTATGGTCACATAATAAAGTGTAGAGAAATTTATAAGATGATAGTATATTAGTAAGCTATACTCTATATATATATATATATGTTGTATAATATCATATATAACTTTAGTAGGTAAAGTATAATGGAATATATAATATGATATATATTAGTTAAGTATAAACTCATACCATATAGCACTACATGCTATTATATGGTACTATATATATATATTAATATCTCATATATAACACTTTGATAGTAAAATATTATGATATATTACTATTATACTATAGAAAAATATTTTATAAGTTATTATGCTTTCATTTAAAGTATTCTACTATCATAATATATATTATAATATTACAGTATATATAATCTACTATAATAGTATATATATTATAACAATTTATAGGAATATAAATATATTATACATTTAATATATTTTTTAATAAGCTTACAAAACTTCTGTTCGAACGTGTAATAGTAACGGTCGAACGGTTTTATATTAACGTTCGAACTTTAACTATTAACGTTCGAACGGTTATGCACGTATAAGTTATCGCAGGCAGCGATTTCTCTCACGCCGCCATCCCCACCGTTTGAAAAAGCGAGAAAACATTTGAACGCACTACATTCACCGCCGTCTGCCGTCGTGATCAGCACATACGTCAATCACTTTTCCTCCCAAGTAAATGTATGTATTTTCAAACTCATTTTACCGTTTATTTTATAATTTTATGGTTTTATTTGTTTTTTTTTAAATTACATTTTTCATCAATAATTACCGTAAAACATCATAAATCTATCGTAGGATGTTTAGAAATGAAGAGTACTTTGTTTTTAGTCGAAGAAACCACGTAATCGATTAATTTTTGAGTATTTTCATGGCCACTGAGTTGACTCAGCCATAGCCGAGTTAGATCTGTTTTACGTTCGAACGGTATTAACCAGTTCGTTCGAACGGGTAAACCTGTACGTTCGAACTTGATCGACACGTTCGAACGTTATTAATTGTCCGTTCGACCATATATTTAGACGTTCGAACGCTAATTATTAAATTCAATCCATTAACATTTTATTAGCTTATTAAATTGTTTTCATCGTTTGATTGATTATATGTTCTATCAATTAATTTATTAAATTGCTATTAGTATATAATTTTGTAAATCTTTTAGTCGTAATTAGATTTTATCACTAATCTTGAATGTATATTTTATTTTTAAAATTTCAGGATCATAATAATGTCTTATCGGGGCCGTAAACGTGGTAGATCAGGAGAACCTTCCATCCAAACAGTTCGAGAGCGGACCGTTTTACTTGTGCGATAGGTAAAACTGTCTGATTTTGTCGCTCTTATATGGGAGGGTCATTCCCTCCCATCAGTATTCAATGATCGTGGTTGGGCACCAATCTTAGATCAGCGAGAAGAAGGAATGGAGCTCGTTTCCTTCATTGAGATCGTTACTGAGTTCTATAAAGAGCTCGGTGCTGCTAGCCTAGACGATGGAGGGGCATATAGGATCTGTGTCCGAGGAGCTCCTGTTATATTTTCAGCGGACGGATTCGCTGCATATCTGGGTATTCCTAGGCTTCTTGATGCTTATCCAAACCTGCTGCCTAGAGAGTCTGGTCCTTCAGGTGATGCAGCTATGTCTCAGGACGAGGGACTAGATTACACAGATGAGATCGATACACTTGCTGATCACGAGGTCAGATACTTGATTGTTGGTCCAGATGCTCCAATGTACGATGGCTCCAAGAGTAATAGGCAGACAGATTTATCTTCTTTCTTAAAGATTATGAATTTGATCATTGCCAATAATATTGACCCACAGCAGTACAAGACCGAGGTCGGCATGGATCGAGCGAAATTTATGATACGGGTCGCTCGTGGCATTCCGATCGACCTCGTTGGTTATATATTTGAGAGAATCCGATCAGAGGCACGGTTCATTACGACAGATATACTTCCGTTTGGGATCCTCATCACTCGATTTTTGCTACATGCCGGGTTGTGTCCGAACCTGCCGAGCGTTCTCGATTTTCGATGGCACCGATCAACAGCACCACCCTATCACGGAGCACGGGACACTCTAGATTTCGTTTTCGTGGGGCTGTTCCTGACAGGGCTGAGATTCAGAGAGATGCGCAGCCGAGAGATATTGGAGTATCGGCTGGTGAGACATCTACACAGGCTAAGACATCACGCACATATATTCGTGAGGAGATGGCTGACATATTGCGTGCTGAGATCAGCGTACACACATCAGCAGTGATTGATGCAGTGCATACTGCAGTGTATACTCCCATGTCTGAGTTGCGTACAGAGATTATGGCTACCGTCTCTGGGTTACGTACATAGGTTAATGAGTTATGTACATTGATTAATGCCAATAATGCAACTCAGGTCACAGTTAGTACTCGACTGACACAGGTAGAGACACAATTAGCTGTAGTCGAGGATGTGTGTAGAGACCTCGCATCACAATAGTTTTTATCTTTTATTTATATTTTCTTTTGTTGTAATTATAAACAATATATATGGAATTTTGATAATTTGCTTTATTTGGTTGATTAATATATATGTGGTTGATAATATTTATTTAACTAAAAATCTTATTTAACGTAAAAGAAATCATTAAAATATTTTAAAATTAATTACATAAAATTAATTAATGAATTTGTATATATGATTGATATTTTTTATATTTTGAGTTTCGTACCGAGATTAATATTATACTCTCGAATGTATAAATGTGGTGCTTGAATATGTTCTAACTAAATATATTCCGTTCGAACGGTTTAGAAACCTTCCCGCCAGGATTTGCCACTAAATATTTTCCGTTCGAACACAACAAATTCTCGTTCGAACGTTTTTGAACTTTCCCCGCCATAATAAAGTAATTATCCGTCAAATTTTACTGTTTGAACGTATTTTTTCACGTTTGAACGGGAAAATTTTTTTGAGACGATTTAATTCGTCACAGAAAATACTGTTCGAACGGTTATTTTGACGTTCAAACGATTTTCTAAATTCATCGATTTTTTGGGACGAAATTTAAATTTCATCTCAAAAAATGACTTTTAGGGATGAAAAAAATTTCATCCCTAAATAATTTCGTCCCAAAATCTCAAATTTGTTGTAGTGCCTGTCTTTTGACTCGTTCATTGATAATCTCCCCTCCAATTCCTTCACTAATCCACCCTGCCCATCTTTTGCTGCTCATATAGAGGCCACACAACCATTGGTATGCCACCGCACACGGCCTTAAGCATTGATTTCCACCTTAAGGTCCTTTTCAAGAAAACCCTTGGCAAGAATTTATCCAAATCTGATTTGCTGTTTTATGTGGCATACTTTTACCCATAGGATTATTTTTTCAAACATATGGCATCCTCCCCTTTACACATTGGAGGCTCGCAACAGGGGGCTAGCCTCTCCCCAAAAAATTATTCCTAGTCTTCATAAATATTTGAGATGACCGCGTGCAACAACAGGTACCATTAGATTCTAGAATGCTTCTTCATAAAACTAAGTTTCAGTAGGTTAAAACAATGAAAAAATAAAATACTTTGACATAATTGGGTAACTAAAGATACGCAAAAGTACCAGTCCACACTCATATGAGGCTTACTAGATATACAAGACTTAGACCGCAATAAATATCTCCAGTTTCATGCATGCATAAATTTTTCATCATGAAATCTCCTAGATCACAACCTCAACAAAGCTTGAGATGACACAACACTATTAACAAAAACTTAACACAGTAACTAACACACACGTTGGTGATCGGATGAGGCTTGAGAGATTACCAACACGTAATTGCGTGACGCATTATCGAGTTTCTTGTATATAATTAACACCTACTATAAAATAGCCTTAATAATTGCAGTGTTTGATCCATTGTATGTTGTTAAATCAAAATTTACCGGTAAGTGATTGGAAGCAATGGAGATCAAATGTATCCGCTTCAAGGAGCTCAATCCCTGAACAACCTACTACTGGCGATAACTGCTGAGAGATCGCATGCATCGAGTGCCATAAACTCGCCACCCTCAAGCTATCATTAGTGTCCATCCGTCCAGCAGATCCATAATCCTAATTGTCAAGCGTGCAGGTGTGCACAAACAAATTTCATCGAACAAACCGTATTCCCAATATAAAAAAATTCATTATTTTTTATATGAAATATTAAACAAACGCAAGGCTTGAAAGTACATAATATGAAATAGTTTCCAAGGAAAACTGAAAATTTTCCTGGAAAGAACATAAGCGACCACTCTTTCACTAGACAAAGATTCCAAGGAAAATTGGAAGTTTTCTTCCACACACACACACACGCATACATAGACACACATACACATAATACCCATCTGTCTTGTAGCTGGAAAAAAAATTGAAAAAGAGAGAAAATCAATTATTCCTTAATCTAAGAATCCAAAACAGTTTGATTCGAACTCAAACAACTTAAAGGTTAATCTTTCTCACTACTACCCAGTTTCTTCAAGAGAATTTCTTTTTCAAAAAAGAAATATTTTGTCGGGAAACAAATAGAAAACAATACCCAAGTCTATGGTGTGACAAAGAGAGAAACAGAAAGGAACCGACCTTGTGGAAGATCAAGATACCCGACTTATTGACGATGTAGAGGCTGTAAATTGCTGCCATTTCGAGGGGAATCTGGAGAAAGAAAATACTGAAGAAACGAGAAACTACGAGGATGAAAAGAAAGAGACACGTCAATGAACTCAAAATGATGCTGTTACGATTCGCATATTTATTAAAAAACACAACAGCAATGAGGCCTATTAGCTCAGCTGGTTAGAGCGTCGTGCTAATAACGCGAAGGTCGCAGGTTCGAGACCTGCATGGGCCACTTTTCAATTCATTAAAAAACTACCTGTCTTTTCGTTTCCACCTTAAAAGTTTTCTGTAACACAGTAACACTGTATTTTTTCCTCCTGGCTTCCAGGAAAATGGAGAAAAGTATTATTTAGGCCCGTTTTAATTGAGATATCATTCATTTTATCATTACAATTTTTTCAAATTTCTTTTCTTTTCCACCTTAAAGCTATATGTAACACTGTTTTTTTCCTACATTTGGCTTTTAGGAAAATGGAGAAAAGTACTATTTAGTCCCGTTTGAATCAAGATATCATCTCAATTCATTTATTTTATCATTATAATTTTCTCAAATTCTAATACAAAATATAATAAATAATTTAATTTTTATAATATAATATAATAATAATATTAAAAAAATAATATTCTAATAATATTTTATTTAACTTCTATCTAAAACTATCTTATCTCATCTCATTATCCAAAACGAGAGTTTAACCAAGATTAAGCTTCGTTTGGATACAAGAAATGATTCATTTCATTTTATCTCATTGTTACAATTTTTCTAAATTTTCACATAAAATATGATAAAAAATTCAACTTTTTCAAATCTCAAAACAATAATAATATTAAAAAATAATATTCGAATAATATTTTATTCAATTTTCAACTTCTATTTCAACTCAATATCCAAATGGCACCTAAGATTTCTTCTCTAATAGGTTAATTTTCTCCCCAATGAATTGATTTGTATACGATGCTTGGTTCATAATCTTGTTCCATTAATTAATTAATTAATTTATTATTATTTTTTTAAGATAGAACAAATTCTATTAATTCATAACGGGACATTATAAATTTGATCTGAGATATATAGAATACAAGTCAATTACTGCTTTTAAGGCTCCCCAATACATAAATTTCTTTATGACTGACATGGTCTAGTCCATTGCTGTAACTCTCTATAGACAAACCGTCTAAAAAATAGCACTTTGTCCTAAGACAAATTTAACAAACCCCATACTTTGTCCCAAAATAGAATTAAATAACCCCACACTCTGTCTAAGACAGAGAGAGGACACACTCTATAGACAAAATCCAAGGGACTATGTATATTTTTTTTTAACCTAAAACAAAAGAGATAACAAAAAACGTAAAAGATACATGAGAAAATAGAGGATTACAACCTGGAAACCTGTAGATTCCAAGCTGTAGGTCTGCATTTTCAACCTTAGAGGATATAAAAAATGCAAACACCGAGACTGTTGTGGTGATAGAGCTCCCTTTATAGTGACGTGTGGATGTCACGTGCATACTTTGGGCCTCACATATGGCTCAAGCGCCGCTACGTTCGATCAAATTTTTTGTCCGTTTGAAGGATTGCGCCTTGGGAATCTTGCGGTGGGGCGTGTGGCAGTCGCTTGGCCTCGGAGAATAGCATATTTGCATTTCGCCCTACTGTGAACAAAAAAACAAATAAAACTAGAAAATAAAAGAAAAACTAGAGAAAAGAAGGAGGCAGGATGAGCGAAGAAGGGAGGAGGGAGAGAGGAGCCAAAGCTCCAACACCCCTCATCTGGTCTTATTTTTTTGGGGGAGGACTGTGTAGAGAGAAAAGAGAGAGAGAGAGCGAGAATATGATTTTTTTCTCAACGCAAGATTTTCTATTATTAATTTAGTTGTTGGTTCATCGCCATGTTTACACTCCTTGTGTGGTCTTCATAAAAATTGCATTCCTACTAACTAAATCTTCATACACCATGATCTCCATGAATAAGAGTAATAAGTTCAACCAAATACCTAATTCAAAATGAATAATTTTATTTATCATTCTCACATATTACACACCATAAATATTTTAATTTTCTTTTATTTTTTGTATAATAAACATGTAGTGTATGGATGATAAAAAGAATAACTCAATTAATTTAACAAGAATAAAATAAAATAAAAAATAATAAAAATAAAAAATATTATTAAAATATATAAAATATATGGTATAAAATGATAAATAGCATTCCTTATCGACTATATCGATGATGGTGAAGAAGACAATATGAATGTAAGATTTGGGCAAATCTTTTATAAATATATATATATTATCTTTTTAAATATGATATTATGTGTCAGTTTTCAATTGGCAGGTATAAAAAGGGAGCTTTATTGCACCTGACTAGTCACTCCTTTTTTTTTTTTTTTTTTTTTTTTTTTTTTTTTTTTATTTTTATTGGTAGGCACTGACTAGTCACTCCTTAATTTGTAATGGGTTTTCTTGGATGTGAGCAAAAATTGAACCCCTACTAGTGACAAAGCCGAGATTATAATTTTGAGGGACCGCATATTTTAAATAGGATTAACTTCTTCAATCGTAATTTAACAACATTAAAGTGATAAAAATAAAAGAATAATGATACACATGATTTATTATACAACTATTTTACAATTAAATTTTATGTATATTTTAAAATTCAACTATTTTTAGGAAGTTGTACTGTTATATTAGTTAATTGTAAAATATATTGTAAAATAGTTGTACAAATATCATTATTAAAACTTCTTTTAGAAGGACGAGTATTTTTGTTCCAAAAACTTTTTAATTTCGTCTCTGGAATTAATTTTTAATAGTTACCGTTCAAACGACAATAAAACCGTTCAAACATAATTTTTTGAGACGAAATTTCTTCATCCTTAATAGTTGTTTGAGCACCAATAATTATGTTTAAAATATAAAAATAATAATAATTTTCCGATTATTTTTATAACTGAACATTATATTGTTAAAACTTAGACAAATCACTACAATAAAAATGGGCTTTTGTGGCCATTTAATTGTGGCGAAAAGATTATTTGTGATCAAAATAGACTCAATTTAGCTGTAAATAGTCATTTCGCTAGAATTAACTAGCCACAAATAAGTATTTTTCTTGTAGTGAATTATAATAAACAATCGAACGGGTATTTAGCCAATATTTGAATGGCCTCACTTTTTATGTTCAAATGTAATTTCTCCATTCTGTAACTGACAATAAAAAAAAAGTTATTATATAGAAATACAACAACATAATTAATTATGAGAGCAAATATAAATAAATTGTCATGAAGCCAAGCCCAGTATCCCAACAGTATCGATAATAACAAAGCTATAAAATTTTATGTTAATAAGAAACAAAGACAAACAAAATCACTTCATTTGAATCCATCGGGTTGATAGCATGAAATTCATATCATGATCTATCACTTATTGCTTTTCTCAGCCCATATAAGTGATCCTGCAAAAGAAATTCATAATTTAACAATTGAACTTAATGTAAATCACAAAATTTTCAAAATGAAGCAACCAAAACTTGATTGCAAAGAGAACATTGATATCACACAATTATTCAACGGGCGTCATGTAAATCATGGATGGAATAACATCGAGCTTTGAGTTTGTTTATTCTGAGCGTATGTTGTACACGACCATGGGTTCAGGCATTTCATCGAACGATTTGTATAAACTGGCAGCCATAGAACTTGTCTTGAGTAAGCAATGAGGAAAACACAACTTAACAACAAAGAAATCACCATAAAATCCAAGACCTCATGCGTGGTTCTAGCAAATGCAAGGGTGGGTTTGGAAAATCACAAAGCAATCGGTGACTCAGCAAATAAAGAACAGAGTAAAGAATGAAGATGTGCTGAAGTTAGAAGATATTAATGCAGCATACGTTCTGTAAAAATGGGTGTATATATACAGCATTTAGAGTTGAGGCTCCGTACTAATAGATTTTAAGCAGCACTTATCTTTCTGCATGCTATTTTCAAATTTTCCAAGATGTAGCTAGCAATCTAACAAATTAATTTCTAAACGTGAGGAGTAAAATAAAATGTTATGTCCTACGTACCAGAATTTCATGCACAAAGCTTCTTCACATCTTCACAAGTTGGATGATGGAGCATATAAATTGTCCGAGAGTGAGTAGCAATAAGGCAACAGCAGCTGCAGTAGAAGCTATTTTCCAAGGAGTGCCGAAATAATCACGTTTCAAGGTAGCCTTCCAAGTATGCTTAGTGTTATTATAGAATGCATTCAAATCTCGAAACAAATCACGATAAGCAGAGTCCCCACCATAATATATTATATTAGTGACAAGATTATTGAAAAGAGATGCCACTGCACCGCTGTTGCTGAGCCCATTCATGATGATTCCTTTTCTAATAAGTAAATCCGCATCTTTGGGAGTGTTGATTAGTAAATTCAATAGCACAATGTAGTCTGTAAGATGTGAATCACATGGATAATGGCATTGCTCAAATGCTATGATGTTTCGATAAGTCGTCTCCGTCGAATTATCAAGATTAATGCATGGAATTTCCAAAGTTCCATTGGTGAATTTCAGGTCAAGTAAGCATTTGCTTGCAGAGCTCACCTTAAAATTCACTCCAGCCTCGTACAACTGGCTTGCAGTATATAAATGATTAGCACTGGGAAGATCCTTACTTTCATGTGGTAGCACTAGCATTGTGGATGATGGAAGTAAAAATGCTTTGGTCAAATCAACAAAGTGTCTAATTGGTTGCACTTCAAGATTTCTTGGAAATTCCGGATATTGAAAGTACTCATGAAAGACTTTAATTGCAAGCGAAGTGAAGGAAGGCCGATGCTTATCATTCGGTGCACATGCAAGGCTGAATAATATCTCAAGAACAAATAAAGGAAGTTGATTTTCAAGTAACTGCAAGTCCAACATAATTGCGTGCCAAGATATTGGGTTTAGCAGTGTATGGTTCTCACGAATAACACTATTGATTCCTTGGGAGAATAAGCTGTAGAAAAACTCAATAAGAAAGCAACCATCCACCAAAATTAGTTTCACGAAATCATCACTCCTAAACAGCTCGATGGTTTCTGCATAACAACCACGCACACTTTCTTCATGCAGCTTTATGGTGCTTACTAAAATCTCCACGTTAAAGTTAGTCCGCTGTAGGAATCTCTTAAAATATTTCGGTTTCAACTTTTCCATGGTTTCTAAACTTTTGCTGCCATGGTGGAAAGGCCCTATCGATATAACCCGGGGAGTGTAGGCTTCTTTATTCAGTTTGAGAAGATCAACCGGAATGCTGTAGATACAACACTTGTGTGATGATAAGGGAGGGTCCAAGCTGCTTTCAACCATTTCTTTGATGTCAATTACCAACTTTCTATGTTGATTTCCACCATTTCCACGACTCAAAGTGTTTGCTTCCCGATCTAATATTTGATGAATTTTACCATTTTGATTTGCATTTGTGAGTACTGAAGCAGCAGCAATTGCCACTTTTTGTTGAATTGTTGAATTTTCCATCTCACAATTAAGCTTCTTATAATACAATTAATTAATGGCTTCCAGCTCCCGACCTGATTACGCAAAGAAGAGTACTAATGACTACAATAGAATTAACTATTTCGTATTACATATTATTTATAGTTAATCGGTAAGCCATGCATGCATGCATTAATTAATTTGTATGTAACGTGTTGAGGGCATTAGCTGATGATGAACTACACATAAAAATTTATAATTTCTGTAACCTAATAAATTAATATCTATTTATTCAAAACAAAGAGGACCAGATAATAACATATATGGAATTAGATCCATATAGACGGGGCTAATTAAGACTAACTTGAATTGGGTGGTCTGATCATGATGATTAGATTAGATCAGTAGTATGATAGATAATTAATTACAAAATCAAATTAATTAGTAAATAAGATAAAAGATATATAATTGATGGTACTACTGCATACATGGCTTAGTTACTAGAAACTAATGCAATGCAAATATTTGGCTCTCTGATCAACACCTTTACGGATGAAGTGATGATAGTCATCAGATAGACTAACCCTTACATCTCTTTTACTAGTGTTTTATTATCCAATTATTTTTTCCTTGTTGTTCTTTGAATTTAAAATAAAAATCTCAGAAAATGACATTTTTACATAATCTAGCAGAAAATAAATTCAATCAACCAACAAAATTATGTAATTTAATTAAAAATAAATTTAATTTTATAAAACTTGACTTTCTTTTAATTAAAAATAAATTCAATTTTATAAATTCATTTCTTTTAAAGCCGTTAAATGAAAAATTAGCATTACCATTAAAAGTTTAGCCAAAATAATTACCTGCCCACCATGA
Organism: Juglans microcarpa x Juglans regia; assembly: GCF_004785595.1. NCBI lineage: Eukaryota > Viridiplantae > Streptophyta > Magnoliopsida > Fagales > Juglandaceae > Juglans > Juglans microcarpa x Juglans regia. Next base: position 24,759,962 of record NC_054601.1, on the reverse strand, counting down.
CCAAAACCTCATTATTAGTCATTCAAAGTAAGTTAACCATATCATATATATTATATATAGACATAGAAAAATAATACCCTAATTAATTAATAGCTCAATATTCAAAACAAAGAGGTCCAAATGGCATATATGGAACAAGAAATGCTTTGGCTGCAAATGAATCATATAAAAGTAAAATCTGACATGATTTGGTTGGTACATAAGATTATAAAATTATTTTTATTATAAAGTAGATCTAACGTATTATATATTTTGATTGACTCGAGACTAACTTGGGTGAACGACTGAATAAAAAATTAAATAAAGCAGAATATTATAAGCTACAAACATAGGAGAATTGTGGAACAAAATAAAAAAAGGAGAAAAAGATGGTGATGGTGAATGTTTTGCTTACCCAAACAAGCAAACACTTTCGGTTTTGGTCGCCGCACACCGTCTCTAACTTGTCAGTAAGATCAACTGATGAAGCGAGTGATCAATGAACGGAGATCACAATGAAGCTCGTCTCTGTTCTTTTTTCTATCAACAAAAGTCGTAGACTTGTAGTTTAGAGTACTACTGGACTGAGTCAACGATCAAGAAGAGAGTTTTATTATTATGTGAGGTTTCGTTGATTTCACGGCCTATCACAGCATTACTCATGGTAGCTGATGGATGCGGGACGACCATGCATTAATATTCCACACCTTATCTAAACTCAAGACCTATCATGGCATCACACGTGTGGTGACTTATCATTATGAAAATATCTTAACATCAATCTGGTTGTCCCAAAAACAAACATGTTGACCTGGGTCTCCTGTGAGAAGAATTGGATGGCCACGTTTTCTAATTAATATATATATATATATATATTATTTATATAAATAATATTACTTGTGAAACATTTTTTTCTATATTTAAAAGCTTTTACAATACATATCATCCATGTGATATAACTTGATTTGAAAGATCAATTTTAAAATTTAAATCTTACAAATTAAATTATACCAAGTAAATAGTTTATTTTTGGGACAAAATTTTTCCATCCTTAATAGTTGTTTGAACACCAATAATTCTATTTAAAATATAAAAATAATAATACTTTGATCCCCAAATCTACATGCAAATAGATATTGTAATTTTCCTATTATTTTTACAACTGAACATTCTATTGTTAAAACTTAGACATATTATAATAAACAATCGAATGGTTTTTTAGCCAATATTTTAATGCCCTCACTTTTTATGTTCAAATGTAATTTTCTCCGTTTTGTTCCGCAATTGACAATAAAAAAGAAGTTATTATATAGAAATACAACAAGATAATTAATTATGGGTGCAAATATAAATAAATTCTCATGAAGACAAGCCCAGTATCCCAACAGTATAAATAATAACAAAGCTATAAAATTGTATGTTAATAAGAAACAAAGACACACAAAATCACTTCATTCGAATCCATCGGGTTTAAAGTTGGATGATGGAGCATATAAATTGTCTGAGAGTGAGCAGCAATAAGGCAACAACACTTGCAATAGAAGCTATTTTCCAAGGAGTGCCGAAATAATCACGTTTCAAGGTAGCCTTCCAGGTATGCTTAGTGTTATTATAGAATGCATTCAAATCTCGAAACAAACCATGATAAGCAGAGGTACTGGGATGATATATTATATTCGCATCCAGATTATGGAAAAGAGATGCCACTGCACCGCTGTTGGCAAGGCAACTAATTATGATTCCTTTTCTAATAAGTAATTCTGCGTCTTTGGGAGTGGTGACTAGTAACTTCAATAGCACAATGTAGTCTGAAAGATGTGAATCACGTGGATAATGGCATTGCTCAAATGCTATGACGTTTCAATAAATAGTTTACGTATCATTATCAAGATCAATGCGTGGAATTTCCAAAGTTCCGTTGGTGAATGTCAGGTCAACTAACCATTTGCTTGAGCTCACCTTAAACTTCACTCCAGCCATGTACAACTGGCTTGCAGTATATAAATGATTAGCATTAGGAAGATCATTACTTTCATCTGATAGGACTGGCTTTTTAGATGATGGAAAGAAAAATGCTCTAGCCAAACCAACCAAGTTTCTTAAGTGTCTTGTCAGGTCAAGTAAGCATTTGCATGATCTTATAAGGTTAAACTTTACTCCACCCTCGTATAATTGGCTTACAGTGTTAAAGATTTTAACATGAACATTAATAATTAGATCTTTGATTTTTTATGATCCACAATAATAAAACAATAATAATTAAACACATATATTTCTCCATCTGTTTGATGAATAATTTGATCTGACTATGAGAGAAGGATCACCCTAGCAACTTAGGCTCACAAGTGTCTCCCGATGGTTAGAGGCACTTTGATGTTGTAGGTGAGAATCATTTAACTCCTCAGTACTATTTATAGACTTCTGACCATCAAGAAATCTAAGACTTTGTGTTTGACTGTGATTAGAGATATAGAGTTAATCTTATCTCTTAGAAGTTTTCTTATCTCATTATAACTTATCTATTTACTGATAAGTTTTGAACTATTCCAAACTCTATCAAGATGAATGTGTGGGATATTGAGTTTAAATAAAATTCTTACATTCTCCCACTTGGCCCATACGCTCATAAAATAATATTTTCCGTTCATGGGTTTATCATAGAAAATTAACCATATTGCTCAAATTCATTTCTTGAAACTCTTATAGCTCAAAATACATTTAATGAGTTCCATAATATCAATGTCAAACCAGCTACCAATGCACGTCATGGCGATCCTCTATTATATGATCAACAAATTCTCTTCCATGTACCGTAACACTAGTAACTTAATTTAACACGATCTTTAATTGAGATAATTAAGGCTAATACTGTAATACCTTAGATTCCAATTCATGTCTATCATAGACATTATGATCTTGTCATCATTTATCCATACCATTCAATATATATATAAAGTGGAAAGAAAAGAAAATAGAAACAACCATAATAGATATCTTTTAATTTTCAGTAACAAAATACTCAACATCTCAATGATCTCTTTAACATGTTCACATCATGGATATAAGCATATGACCCATCTTTTCAACATACCCCTTAAGGTATAATCATTAATACAATATTGCTATGGACATATTTATTTCTATACTTTCTCCTTAACACTTATGTATTTAAATTTTCATTAAATACTTATCATTCGGAAAAAAAATATTTTGAGCAATTCTTACAATACTTTCTTAGCGGCTTAGTTATAAGTCGACAATTCCAAATCCTAAAATAAATTTCCTCAGTCAGATACTATACATTGTGGCCTCAAAGTATACCACAAACTCAGTCCCTACTGCACATGAAGCAGTAAGGGATTTGCCTCATACTTTTCCATAAAATAACTCCACTAGATAGAAAAATACATAATCATAACTGTATTTTTCATCATTAGAATAATCTCACAAAAACAAAGGTCTGAATATCCAGTTACCTTAAAAGTATCAGTTTTTCTTAAAGCAATAATATAGTCTTTAATTTCTTGCAAATAGCATTGCTCTCTTTTCACAGCTTTTGGGTCAAACATCCTTGGGTTACTTTGGCAACAACCAAGAATGTCAACTGAAAAACTAACATTCAACCTTATACAGGTTTGTACAATTATCAGATTTATTATAACAATCATATATAAAATTTCCTTAACAACCTAATCATTTCTAGACTGTAAAATACTGAGCATGTTACATTTTATTTTTAAAGCATCTATTGAATAATGACTCTTTATGTAAAATCTTTCAAAACTCTATGCAACTATACTGACACAATCTTAACACTTAATATTTTTGGTATTAAAATTCAATCCCAATTTACAAAAGATGTCTCGTTCATAATTTCATTTTTAAAGTTCCTTAGAGACATAACTTTAATACCATACTAATTTTTAAAGTTCCTTAGAGACATAAATTTCATACCATACTACAAACCATAATTCATACTTGCTAAAAGTCATATACATGCATTACCATAAATACAAATATACTTTCATTGACTTATGGGTATATATATTAACAATATTTTTCTTAATTGTAAAACAATATTGGTATTATCAAATTTCAGATACCAATCTTTTTTAGAAAATTTGTTACTTCTTTTAACTATTCCTTTTATTCGTTTCTTGTAGATTTCAGACTTTCATTTTATAATTGTTTTTACATCTCTTTGATGTAACTCTAGACCATAATGAGCTACTCATGCCATAGTGATTTTTAATGAGTTCTTACAAGTTTTTTAGAAATCTCTTTCTAATCAATGCACATTTCTGAATGAAATCCTTGATTATAAATCTGACTTTATATCGTTCAATATTGCCTTTTAAAGTCAGGATTTTGTCTCCAACACCCATTTACATTCGACTTATACATTTCAGATAATTTAGATGAAATTACAGACTTTACATTGATTCATAGATTTCAATCACTCTTTTATGCATTTGTTTTTTATAAAATCACTTATTTCTATAATTTGTGAACACATATACAATCTTTCATTTATTTCTATGTTAAATTCAAATTTTGAAAATACACCATGCAACCTAACCAAAAATCAAATCAAGAAGATCATATGAGGTTACCTGTTCTGATGTCTCCATAGCCAATTCTTCAATGATGTTTCTCTAATGAGATAAATGATTATTTGCTTGTTGTTCCATATTATCATTAAGATATTATAAAATGAACTATAAGCATTTTTGAAGTACAAAAATGCACTTTACAACAATCACATCTCTAGTTTCTATACTTTCACTGATTTTGCCAACCATAAGGAATCTAACATTTCAATTTTCTCAAAATCCAAACTATAAATAGAGACAATACAAGTTAAATCATTTGGATCTTCATGAATAATTAATAATGTACCCATTAACTATTATATGATCTAACTTTCTTTCATTTGGATTGTAAAGCCTTACTTTAAATTGACTATTCATACATGTATAAGTCTTAAATCAAGTTCCACAACTCAAAAGTTTTTGAGACTAATTACTGGGAACACAATTTAAGATATATACCATTGTCTTTAATAATTTTACTACACATCTTTTCAAGAAGTTACCAAAATAGGTCAAGGTTATAACTTGGCTCATAATATTTTTTCTGGCATTCACTACTTCAATCCAATTCGATGATTTTCACATTTCTATTTAGCTGCATTTCCTCCCCATGAGAAGTGCCTCATGAATTACTAATGGCTTGAGACTTCTCATGTAGCAGGTAAATACTTCCATACCATGAAAATCATCTATAAAGGTAATGAAATACTTATATCTATAAAAAAATATAAAGAAAAGATTTACATACGTCTATATGCATTATCTCAAGAAACTTTCTATTATTTGTACCATCTTTTCTTGATACGTTTGATTTGTTTTCCTTTTGTACAAATCAATACACATCCTAATATTAGAAAAATCTAAATGCGGAAAATATTTTATTTACTAATCTCTACAACTTTTCTTTGAGATATTCTCCAAACTTTTATGTCACAAATTATGTTTTAAATTCTATGCCATAAATTGTAAACAAAATTTCATAAATAATTTTTTATTTAGTTCCAATACATGCCTCACGAGTGAAAATGAAAAACTTTTAACAAAAATACTAATACGAATGTATGATAAATACAAATTTTATTGGAAGAAATATTGGAACAAACATCAATAGCATTTTGAAACAATTTTAAAATTTGAACATTTGTGCTCGAGTTCAACCACTAAAATAATTATCAACATTTATAGAGTTTAATTTGAAACTTATACAGGCAAAATACATATAAACATTTGCACTCAAAGTTCAATCTAAAAGAATGTATAAACTTGTATAAGATTTGATTCAAAACTTATACATAAAAAATGCTTACCCTTCCCTTTGACTCATGTCTCATGCTTATGGCACATAAACCTTCATGTGTCATTGTTTCTTTCAAACTTCAATTGACACAGTTCTTATATTTTTATTACCATCATTTCCTTCATTTCCCAAAAGATACAAATTATTTTTCATACAAATTAGCAACAGAAATTTGTATCTAGCTAACAATCATACTACCAACTTTTTCATATCTCATTATTTTAATAAAATAATAATGCCTCTGAAGTAAATATTATGTACAAAACTAAGAAATTCCTATAGTTTGATATGTAATAATTAATCCAATATTCTAAAACATTGTACTTTTCTGACCCTTATCACCATTATCAATAATAATTGATGTTAAGACTTAAAATAGATAAACTAGGGTCTAAAAATCGTAGTATAAATTTGACATACTCATGTTTCTCTATACTAGAGTCAATTCTGTATAGAAAATATTGTAAAGATATTCATATACTTACTGCAAGAAAAGCCATTTTAATCACATTAATGCTTTTAGTTTGACACTCGGAAATAATAATCAGAATTTAATCAATTATAAATGAACTAATAGTGTCATCAAGACCCTCTTTTGGGAGGAGATCTTGATACACAAAGTGTTTTCATCATTATTAAATTTTGTAGATGAACTAGTTGTATTATCAGAATTCTCCTTTGGGAGTAAACTCTGACATACAAAGTGTTCACTCCAACTTTAAATTATATGGATGAACTAGCTGTATCACCAGAATTCTCCTTTAGGAGTACACTTTAGCATACAAATTGTTCATCCTAACTTTTACTTTAATGGATGAACTAGTAATATCATCAAGACCCTCTTTTGGGAGTAGATCTTGACACACAAATTGTTCACTCCAACTTTATCCACCTTACTATGGAGTTTAATGATTTTTCACCAAAATTAAGAAAATCTTGTACTTTTGGGCAAGTAATCTTTTCTTTAATTTTGATGTAAATCATTTGCCCCATATTAGATAAACAAATATACATGGCATGATAATGAGAGCCAAAATAAACAATTTATACATGTATTTAATAATAACATGTACAAAAGATTTAATACATGTATTTAACAATAATAACATGCATAAAAGAAAGATAGAATGAATTTTATTTTTTATTTTTTATTTTTATTATTATAACTAACATCACGCGGTAGCCATTGGACTTTAAAGCCCTCTGTGCCGTCATCACAGAACCGTCGCGAAGGAGGTTCCCAGCCTCCTCCCAGTGCCGACAACCATAAGCCCAGACGAGATTCTCAATCAGGCAGGGGCAACGCCGATTCAAGACTACATAGCTCCTCTGCGCTGCCCCTTTACGTTGCCCCTTTGCCGGCATAGTGACAAGGCCACCTTACACCGCATGCTGCCGACACACAGCGGCTTCATCATCATACATTCACGGCTGTTTCTCAACCCCTTTACCCAGCACAGATACAATACAACATTTTTCTCAACACGCAATCAATGTAAACAATACACAGAGAAAGCATGGAATAAAACCAAAAGTAAAGTTGATGCACAGTATGGCAAAAGGAGAGACAGATGCACTAGAAATCGAATACATTAGTGAATGTGTATCGCTCTGATTTTTGAAAAACAAACAATAAAATAGAGGATATCGTAATTTTCCTTTCAAATAAACAAGGCAATCTTTTATTCTTTCGCATGATAAAATAACAGATGCGAAAGTACATATGAAATCAAATATTGTATATTTTATTGAGATCATAAAAAATCTACAACCTGAAACTCTGATACCACATGTTAAAGATTTTAATATGAACATTAATAATTAGATATTTGATTTTCTATGATCCACAATAATAAAACAATGATAATTAAACATGTACATTTCTCTATCTGTTTGATGAAGAATTTGATCTGACTATGAGAGAAGGATCACCGTAGCAACTTAGCCTCACAAGTATCTCTTGATGGTTAGAGGCACTTTGATGTTGTAGGTGAGAACCCTTTAACCCTTCAGTACTATTTATAGACTTTTGACCATCAAGAAATTTAAGACTTTGTATTTGATGTGATTAGAGATATAGAGTTAATCTTATCTCTTAGAAGTTTTCTTATCCCATTATAACTCATCTATTAATTGATAAGTTTTAAACTATTCCAAACTTTATCAAGATGGGTGTGTGGGACATTTAATTTAAATAAAACTCTTACATACAATATATAAATGATCAGTTGATCTACCAAGATCATTACTTTCATGTGGTGACATTAATAGCTTTCTAGATTATGGAACTAATAATGCTTTGGTCAAATCAACAAAGTGTCTAATGGGTTGCACTTCAAGATAATTTCCAGGAAATTTCTGTTCTTGAAAGGTGTCAAAGACCACAATTGCAAGGGAAGTGAGGGAAAATTCACTGACTCATCATCCGGTGCATATGCAAGGCCGAATAATATGTCAAGAACAAAGAAAGGAAGTTGATTTTCAAGTAACCTCAAGTCCATATTGATTACCTGCCATGATATTGGGTTTACCAGTATGTGGTTCTCACAAATAACACTACTTAATTCTTGGAACCCTTTTCCGTAGAAAAATTCAATAATAAAGATCCCATCCATCAAAATTAGTTTCACGAAAACATCACTGCTAAACTTGATGGTTTCTGCATAACAACCACGCACTCTTTCTTCATGCAGCTGTATGGCGTTTACTAAAATCTCCACGTTGAAGCCAGTCTGCTGCAAGAATCTTTGAAAATATTTCAGTTTCAACTTTTCCATGAGTTCTAATCTTTTGCTGCCATGGTGAAAAGGACCTATCGATATAACCTGAGGAGTGTATCCTTCCTCATTCAATTTGCAAAGATCAACTAGAGTCCTATAGATACAACACTGGCTTGATGATAAGGGAGGGCCGAAGCTGCTTTCAACCATTTCTTTGACGCTAATTACCAACGTTCTATGTTGATTTCCAAAATACAAAGTGTTTGCAGCTTCCTGATCCAATATTTGATGAATTTCAGCATTTTGATTTGCATTTGTGATCGGTACTGAAGCAGTAGTTGCCACTTTTTGTTGAATTGTTAATTTTTTCATCTCACAATCAAGCTTCTTATAATACAATTAATTAATTGGCTTCCAGCTCCCGGCCTGCTTACACAAATTAGAAGAGTACGTACGTACTGACTACAATAGAATTAATTATTTCATATTATATATTATTTATTGTAAGAAAGGGGCACCCATAGTGGGCACCCCTTCACCTCCTCTTGGGGTTATGAAGTGACTCTTAAGCCACTTCATGAGGCTTGATGGCTGGCTCTTAATGGCCAGAAAGGGGGGTTACACTAGAGAGGCTATTTACATAGTCTCTCCCCCTCTTTGGAAATGTGACTTGGATAAACAAGCTTTCTCTCTCAAATGGTTCTCCCTAGTCACGGCATCTAGGCTGTGAAATGTGTGAGTGTTGCTCTGGTATTACCACGTAGCACACTCCACAATCAATGCAAAGATCGTGAACGAACAATGACACTGGATAATCTGTGGAACAACCGCACTAGATCCGAGATATTTCCTGTAAGGTAATATCGCTTCTGCGACGTATTCTGATCTAATATTTCTAACATTGGTATCAGAGCCCATTAGTTGTTCTCGATCTATTTTTGTCGTGCTTGTAGTGATTTCTTTTACAGAATATTTTTTTTTCTATTATGTGATTTTTTTTATGCACGATGATTTGTAACCTTTGTTGCCGACGAGTTGATCATTACGATGGAAGTGTCGCTGCATAGGCAGTGATTGCCACCCACACAAAGCTAAGCGCAGAGCCTTGCGCGCCCAAAGTGGTGCTGCGCAACCAGCAGTGTTGCGCGACAAGCAGCACCGTAGCAGGTGCTGCGTCACAAGCAGCACCGTGGGTACAACCTACTTGCAGCGTTCACCGCGTTGGTGCAATGCTGCCACAGTACAGCGCTTGTAAAGCGACTGAAAGTCAGTTTCAGCCATGGAGGATCATAGCCCATCAGCACGGTGCGACAAGCAGCGCAGGTGCAATGGTGCACCCTCTGCTGCGCTGAGCTGCGACACCAGGAAGATGAAAATCCCTGGCCGTGCGCAGAGCTAAGTTCTACTGCATGCAATGCCGCACACGAGGTCGGAACTGCTTACTGCGTCGAGCACTAGGCGGTGCTCCTGGCCTGTGCAGTTCCGCTGCTGCCTGTAGAGCATTTTGTTTTGCACCAGGCTGGTACTGAAGAGCTTCCGTGAAGCAGCTTACTCGGTGCAGCGCCGTGGTGCATGTCGGAGCAGAAAGATCTGTTGTGCGATCGGTGCGCCAAGGTAGGTGCAGCGGCTCTGCTGTGCACAGAGTCAAGCACCAGGCTAGTGTAGCACGATTTGCTAGCCAGAGGTGCACGATGCATCTTGGTGGTGCGGCACGGTGCTGCCCACCTGCACTGTGTACAGCGCGCACCAGGTGCTGCACGCACCAGTGAACTGAGTGACACTAGCAGGGTGGGGCGGCGCTGCCAGGAGGTTCGAAGTAGCCATTAATGGGTGCACGATGGGGATGGCGTCGGTTACAATTTTTTTTCCATTACATGCATTGTAGGCTGTAACCGTTGAGGAAGATGATGAATAGTAACCGTAGGTTACATTTGAGGAACCAGATGAATTGTTCTTCTATACGGACTTGGGCTATGGGCTTGTTTCATAATTTGTTTTGGGTTGTAGGCAGTAAAACAAATGGGTTGTTTATTATTAAATCAAGTTTTTCGGCCAGGCCCATGTATCTTTTTCCAACAAAACAAAAACTTTTTTAGTTTGGGCCATTTTTTAAATACTTCGGCCCGTATCACATCCTGTTAAGGGTGCTTGTAGATTTGGGCCGTGAGCCCAGCAGGCACAGGCCTGCTTTGTAGTTGGGCGCCCAAGAAGGTGCGGCCCATTGGCTGTCTAAGAACAATTTTTTTTTGACAAAACGCTTGGGTGGTGTTTTGAACCCAAGACCTCACACACAAGGGCTATAAGCTCAACCATTGGGCTAGAGCTTATTGTTAGTGTGTATGTTAATTTTAGTTATTTATTCAGCATGTTATTGTGGCATAAAATATTTTTTTTTGAAATATTTTTGTATGTCATTATGGTTATTAAATACATACTTGCCATGATATTATTTTTGTCACATTTGTTTGGCATTTTATTTTACGTTATAAATTGCCTAGATTATTATTTTTGTGAATAATAATTATTTGAATGAAATGTGATGATTATTTTTTCATACATGTATTGTGATTGCATGTGATTGTGAGCTTAATTTATCACTTATATTGTTAGACTATTTTTTAGAATTGTCTTCAGTTTTTTAGAATGTGATAAATTAGAGGATTAAGTAGCCCAGGTTTGATTAGTCCATGCTTCTGATTGGCTCAAATGAATTTCTTCGATCAGAGAATAATTTTTTTTTATGTGACTAACTCGGTAGATTGGTTATCCTAGTGGGAGTATGGTTGAGATTAATTTGGAATTAAGCTCCTATACGATATAAATTTGCGCGAAAATTAAATTAGAAATTAATAATTAGACATTGAGGCGCAAGAGATGATTAGGAAGCTTAGCGAATTTTCGATCTTGCGACATGTATTAATTATTTTTATTCTGACTTAGATTAACGCGGCAAATTTCTTAAATGTGTGTGTAATTAGATGCTCATAGTTTAGTAACTTTGAGATAACCATGAAAAAAATCTAGAGATTATTTATATGACTTAATCGTCGCATTAATCTCCTCCATGAGCAGTAGTTGGAAACAAATAAAGATTATTGTGAGTGTCAGATTGTCTTAGACCATCATTATTGTGAAACCTCTAAAAGGTTTAGAGTAAAATTGGAAGTGCGCGTAGGACGCTTGCACTATAATTTTTTATGGAAGTTGATGGGATCAACTGTCAGATAGAGCTAAACCACTATTTTGCCTTTGAATATTGTGGGTAATAACAGAAGTTGCGTGTTGTTTTTGTAACGCAAAGATTAATTGCTCCTATATTTGAGGTTGAGCATATAATCTTGAAGCAACTTAGATTAACTCACAGATAAGTATATACCCTCTCTATTTGCTAGTATGTTTGGCGAGTCAGGACATTAAAATTTGAGTGCGCAGGAGTATTGAGGACATTCTTAATTGGCACATTCATTTTTTAAAGTTTTCATCAATGCACCTCTATGTGGTACTAGCACTGGTAATCTTGCTCAAGTTTTATTTCTCTCTAGCGAGAACAAATAGGTTCTTGCAGATATATAAACTTTGGAGCACCCGTTGAGAGTAATAATACCAAGCACCTTGGAGGTTTGCATGGTAACTATGGCAAAAGTCTGAATAATTAGGTACGACTTAAATTAAGCCTAAAAATCTTGATTGTGGTTACATTGATGCAAGACAGGTTTTAGGCTAAAATAATTTCTTACAAAATTTTTCTTTTCTCTCCTATAGTGGATTGGAGAATATGAAAAATATTGAGTATGTAAGAAATAAAGATATATCGCTAGTTAGCGGCTAAAACGTCGCATACTGCATTTGTTGCAAAAAGCAATATTTTTTATTAGTGCTTTTAATGCGATATTAAATAAGTCTAGACCTAATTTGATTTAAGACTTATTGAAAGTAGTGGTGTTAGTGAGAATTCCTAGAGGTTTAGAAGTTGGACGGTCACTCATTGACTCAGTGGTATTATTTCTCGGGTGGGGAAATGATATACTAAAATATGCCATTGAGGCTTAGGATGATGGATGTGAGCTTGAGAAATTGAATATTTTCTCGCTAATGAGATCCCTCTCCTTGGATTAGTAGAGTCAAAGAGAAAAGGCAATATGAGCATTTTCTATGTGAAAATTCCTATACATGCACACTAAGAACTTTGATAATAAATATGTTGTTTCATCATATAAATGCGATCCAAAAATTTTTCTATGAAAATATATTTTTCAATTAAATTTTATTTTAAAAAATCGCAATCGTATGAGTTATATGATGCGAACAAATTATCTCGCAGTTTATTGACTTGCTGAGAATGGTGTTATAAATGAATTATGGCGCAAATCAGTTGTTATATCACACTTGGGTTGATGTAATATGGGGTTGCTGCCTTAATTTTGATTTGCCGTCCTTAGATCGAGTTCATTCACTTTTGAGAAAGGCCGAGTGACTATTTTGTGCAAACGTGAATTCTATTAAAAATCGAGAGGATATCAGCTTGATCATTTTTTGGTTGAGTCAAGAAACTTACTCATATTTTCGGCGAGGGTGGGGAATTGTGGATTTTTGTAACACTTATTTTTGGAAAGAACGTTTTTATAATGTTTCATTCCACATTTCCTTAACCTTAATATTTTTTTGAAATTATTTTTATATAAGATCGCCAAAAATAGTGGGAGTATACCTTTGAGTTAAGGTGTACCATTAGTGATAGTGACTCCCAAAAGTTATAGAATATAAAGATTCTCTTAAATAGCGTGGTAGCTTTATATCAATATTATCTCGTCGTTTAGAGACTAGAAGAGAATATTTGTAATATGGCTCCGCTAAAGGTATTGAATTCACATAGTAGGAATCCCAACATAAAATCTTAGATTCGCTTCACTTATATGATCCAACTTGGGGTTGTTGATCTAATTGATAAAGGAAAAGTGGAGTTGATAGAGGTATAGATCCATCTCTTGGCACTAATTGAGTTGCATTTAGATAGCCATTGATCGCATATTTATTGAAACTTTTCTTGAGGGTGTTAAATAGCTGATTCTCATAGGAGAATTAGATGGTTCGCTTTTGTGATGTTTAGGCATGAAGTACTTTGAGCGCATGATTGTTGCTAGTACTATTTTGGTACATAAAGCGAATGAATGTTGCTGGTGCTGTTTACATGCGGCCTAAACAAACCATCAATTCAAAGATACCCAATGTACCTAGTCGTTTTTTTTTAAACGACCTATTGAATAAAATGTGGTTTTTTAAACGTTGTTGACAATATTAGAAAAGTGTCATCATAAGAGATATTGTGAACTGGTTGTCTTAAATAATTAATTGTCGCCTAATAAGAGGTTTTCCATACTACTAGGTGATGGACATGGGTTTGTGAAAAGAAGCTCAGGTTTCATGTCTTGTGAGACTGTTTATAAGAAAAACAGTTTCTAGGAGCTCTTGTTCAAAATCCATAGACAATTAATGAGATGGAAAATACTAAAGAATCTAGTTTTGTCTATACTGTTTGGTGTTTCCATTATGGTTTGCTCATGGGAGTTAGAGGTTAAGATTTTGTTAGAGGGTAAATATGGCTTACTTTGTTAAGTGAGTTTGTGATGCGATTGTCGTTAAAAGTAATGATTAGACTATTATGATTGTCTTTGGGGCCAAAGGCCCTAATCGCTTTACCCTTAATAAAAAAAAAATTATGGTTTCTCACATGCTTTTGTTGAGTGCAAGAGATTTATATGAAACCTTGAAGTCGCAAATTAAGTTTGCTGAATAACATTTGAGGTCACCTTGTAGATTCTTAAAAATCGCAGTTAGACTTGCTGACTAGAATCTACGGCTTATATTGTGAGTTTGACCTAAATTAGATTCGCGATGAGTCATCGCTGACTTCATGGTTGTGCAAAGGACTTTTACATGTAAAAGCTGAGTCTCTTGGTAGGAGCATGTTTTGGAAAGTTATTACACATTAGAATGCGCATGGAGAGAAATGGTCATTAAACACCACTTGAGAGTTGCGGTTTAATAATTTGTTGTTGACCATGTGATTTCTCTGTACCTCACGGTATTGCTCGTCATGCACATGATACTGATGTGTTCTATGATCATGTGGCGTGATTAGAAGCATTCTTTGGTAAGCACACATATTCACCATAAATTTAGGAGTTATGGTGAAAAAGGTATATTGACAGGCTTAGATCGGCTCACTCACACGACCGATCGCTTTTGGCGCTATAAAGAGATAGCGAGCAAAGATGAGACAATGTGTCACTCAGTACTTGTCCAGAGAGGGATAAGTTGTAAGACACAAAAGATATGTCACCTTAGTGGGAACTAAGATGAGGTCTAACGACCGTGCATGGTTTCCCACAATCCATGTAGCCTGTGGTTTAGCCAGATGCGAGATCCTCTTTGGCGCTTTGGATAGCGAGCAAATGGAGGGACTCGGGTTAGGCGCTGAGATAGCAACTAGACTAAGATCTGTACGGTGTATTGAGATTAGATATACGCTTTTTCTTCGGAAAGAGAAATCTACCGTAACATGTATTTTATACTACATGTGCTTTTGCGACCAACAGTAGAGGTGAGTGAATGGTTCCCTGCTTCCTCACCGTGTGAGTCCTGTAGGTCATTATTGATGACCTTAATTTATTTATGCCCTTAGGAGACCTTTGACTGTGTTACGAGGTTGATGTTTTAGTGTCTGCTGCTTTGGCATGTTATCTATGGCCATGTATGATGCGGTCTAAAGAGGCATTGCTGGGAAAGCGACTAGACTGAAACTAAATGACATGAGCGCGAAGGGAAGACTATTTGGTAACACATCGATAATGGTGTGTACTCATTGCCGGCAAGTTATGTTGCTTCTTGGGAGTTGCGATATAGCTGTGAGTACATCATGTTTTATGGAGATTGAGCGTTGCTTTGAGTCATTTGAACTTGAGAGGGATTAGGGATGCTTAGTCTAATGTGACCAAATGAGTCGGGGCATAACGAGACACTTTTAGGGATGTTGCTATGCTGGTCTTCTTTTGGAGAGATTTGGTATAGTGCTCCCATTTTTCTTTTACAGCTGTGCTCGATGGTCGCACGACCTATTTGCCAGTATGAACAAGATTGAGAACATATTGAGAGATGCAGACCTGGGGTCTTGCCCACTATGTGTGAGTGGGAGATGTAAGAAAGGGGCACCCATAGTGGGCACCTCTTCACCTCCTCTTGGGGATTATGAAGTGGCTCTTAAGCCACTTCATGAGGCTTGATGGCTGGCTCTTAATGGCCAGAAAGGGAGGTTACACTAGAGAAGCTATTTACATAGTCTCTCCCCCTCTTTGGAAATGTGACTTGGATAAACAAGTTTTCTCTCTCAAATGGTTCTCCCTAGTCACGGCATCTAGGCTGTGAAACGTGTGAGTGTTGCTCTGGTATTACCACGTAGCACACTCCACCATCGATGCAAAGATCGTGAACGAACAACGACACTGGATAATCTGTGGAACAACCGCACTAGATCCGATATATTTCCTGTAAGATAATATCGCTTCCGCGACGTATTCTGATCTAATATTTCTAACATTTATAGACCTACCTAGAAAAATAATACCCAAATTAATCGGCAAGCCATCCATGCATGCATCAATTTTGTATGTAACGAGTTGACTGCATTCGCTGATGAACTAACTACTCATAAAAATTTATAATGTCTATATCCTAATAAATTAATATCTATTTATTCAAAACAAAGAGTCCCAGATAATAACACATATGGAATTAGATTAAGGTCAGAAAAGCCCCTGAAATAATTAACCCATACATATAGATTATCCATATATATAGACGTGGATCAAGACTAACTTTGGTGATCATGATGAAATTAGATGAGCAGCCTGATGATAATTACAAAATCAAATTACGTGAATAAGATAAACATAATTGATGGTACTGAACCGGTAGGTTTTTTATTTTTTTAAAAAAAAGGGTTAGAGAGGGCGACCACAAATGACTTCTCTTCCTGTGGATGAAATTAGTGCAAAGTAGAGATTTGGCTCTCACATATAGATAAAGTGATAGTCCATATATAATAAATATTTGTAAGCTTAAAAATATAATAAAAATATCATTAATCATCTTTTAATTATTATTATTTTTTCTTGTTTCTTGATATAAAAAATAATAAATGATTCTCAATATTATAAGCTATAAAAATAGGGGAATTATGGAACAAAATAAAAAAGAGAGAAAAAGAAAGTGATGGTGAATGCTTTGCTTTCCCAAACTAACAAACGCTTTGGGTTTTGGTCGCTGCGCGCGCACCTTCTCTAACTTCTCAGTAAGATCAACTGATGAAGCGAGGAGATCACAATGAAGCTTGTCTCTATTCTTTATTGTTTCCACAAAAGTCGTAGACTCGTAGTTTAGAGTACTGCATGGACTGATTGATTTAGGCAAAGTTTGAACAGGTTTGGGAGTGCCTTCCCTTTCTTTGGAAGAAAGCGTGAGGTTCCAGTACCTTTGATCTGTCAAAGGTTAAAGTCTCACTTTCTGTGAGCTTGTGTATCTTTTCTCGTTTTTGTATTTTGTATTCTGGGTGGTGAGACGCAATGGAGTCTGAGGATTTGGCAACAAGTTGGGAGAGGCTACATCTTTCCAAAGAAGAGAGTGCCTGCTTCCATGTAAAGCAGGAGAACACGAAGGGAGAGGAAACCGAAGGGAACTACTGTATAGTGGGGAAGGCCCTAACCGAGAATGGAGTTAATAGCGAAGGTTTCAGGATCACAATGTCTCAAATATGGAAGTTGGAAGGGTGGGTGACTTTTAAGGAGCTTGGAGAATAATGTTTCTTGATCGAGTTCCAGAAGATAGGTGACAAGGAAAGGGTACTGAGCAGACGTCCATAGTTTTTTGACAGACACCTCCTTACCATGATGGAGGTGGATGAAAAGATGTCCATAGATGCATTGCAGTTTTGCTACGAACCATTCTAGATACAACTCCACAACCTCCCACTATCAACCATGACAGAAGGTTTTGGAGAGCAGTTTGCAAAGTCCATAGGCCCTGTCATTAGGGTTGACGTAGAGGCAGATGGTCATGCATGGGGGAGGTGCCTTAGAGTAAGGGTGGTAGTGGACCTTAATAAACCCTTATTGCGAGGGAAATGGCTAAAGCTAGACGACAAGCAGCATTGGGTCTCTTTTAAATATGAGAGACTACAAAGCTTTTGTTTTCAATGTGGTGTTCTTAATCACAAAGGGAAAGGGTGCATGAGGTCATGTAATGCTCAACAAGGAGATACACAGTCTTCAGCTCAGTTTGGTCCATGGCTTCGAGGACAACCCAGGAATACAAACATTTTTTACAGTCGTAGATATGGTGGCTCTAAGGGTGGAAACAACCACCAGAGGGAACAACAAGGTGGAGGGGGCATTTGGGTCCAGGAAAATTCACTGCACAACATATCAGAGGCCCTTCCGGAAATTGTGGTAGAGAAAGAGGAGGAGTTAGCAGTGGAAAAAAAGGGAGGAGGATTTCGTGTAGGCCCATATCAGCCATCAACTGAGGGCAGAGCTGGAGTAGGAAGTCCTAATGATCCATGCCTCGGGAATCTGTTTAAACTCCAGGAGGTAAGTCAACCCTCTGACCATGCACAGGCAACCTACGTACATGAGGGCGATAGCCCTTTAGAACCTTCTGGTCTCCAAGACAACCAAGGTCCTCACGTGGGGATGGATGTTAAGGCCAATCTAACACCAGGGACATATAGCCCTCATGTACCTACGGCGGAAAAACTTTTTCAAATGGGAATGAGGGAAATCACAAAAAGCAGTGAGATGACACCTACTATTGATGATCGTGGTCTTAAACAAAAAGATCAAAACAAGAGGGTGGTTTTAGGTTGTTTACATGGCGAAGATACTACCATGAAATCAGTTCATGATAATGGCTTGAGCGCATTGAGAAAATGGAAAAGGAGAGCCCGTGATAGTGTAACAAATACAGAGGGCAATGGTACCTCAATATTGGTTAATATCTCAAACTGTCCTGCAAGGAACAAATATGAAAGGGATTGTAAAGGGAGTATATTATTGCAGGAATCTATTTCAAAGAAGACAAAGAGATGTTATGACACCAAAGGACATTCCATGGTTAAGGTAGAGGCTAGTTTCCAGCCCTGCCATCATCAATGAGCATCTTAGTGTGGAACTGTCGAGGGCTTAGGAACCCTCGGACAGTTAGTGTCCTTAGGAATTTAGCTAAGGAAAAGTATCCCAATTGAGTTTTCCTAGTGGAAACTAAATGCAGAAGGAACAAAATGGAAGTAGTAAGGAGATGTTTGCAGATGGATGGGTGCTTCTCAGTGGATTGAGTGGGACTCAGTGGGGGTATTGCTCTCCTATGGAAAGAGGAATGGAGTGTTACAGTCATCAATTATACAATATGGCACATTAGTGCCTTGATCCAGGAGGAAGGCAGTGGACTAACATGGCAATTCACAGGTTTTTGTGGACATCCTGATACAGGGAAGAAAAGTAGTAGTTGGCAATTGTTGAAGATGCTCAAACCTACTAGCTCTATAGCTTGGTTGTGTGCTGGGGACTTTAATGAGATTCTCCATCAAAGTGACAAAATAGGTGGAGCCAGCAGACCATACAGACAGATTGAAGAGTTTAGACAAGCTGTTGAATGTTGTGATCTCAATGACAAACAACAAAAGAAGTGGCAAGGACTTTACAAAAGAAAAAATTGATAGAGCTCTTGGAAATAAGGAATGGAATTATCTCTGTAACCATGGCTTATGCACTGTTCTTCCTGCCATTAAGTCTGATCACTCTCCCTTGTCCATTGTTTTGCATAACACTAATGATGGGAAGAAGATACGGAGATGGTATTTTAGATATGAGATGGCATGGGAATTGAAGGAAGAATGCCATAGGGTTGTAGGTGAGACATGGCAGAAAGCTAGTACAACAGATTGTGAGGCCAGATTACTGAGGACAAAGCTTGGGTTATGCCAAAAAGATCTATTGGTCTGGAGGCAGACAATTAAGCAACAAGAATGTATGGATATCACAAAGGGGAAACAAAGTTTAGCCATCTACAGAACACAGGTACAGGTGAGCATTTAACATCTATGAAACAAAGTCAGAAGGAGGTGGTATCCTCCATTACAGAAAATGACATCAAGTGGAAGCAAAGAGCAAAGCAGCATTGGCTCAAGCATGGGGACAGGAACACTCAATATTTTCACATGCAGGCAAGCCAGAGAAGGAAGATCAATGCAATCAAAAGCATAGAGGATTCACATGGAAGATGTGTCACTAAGCAGGCAGAAATTGGAGAGGTCTTCACAGGTTTTTTCTCCTCATTATTTACTACTTCCCACCCTTCGAATGTTGAGAACTGCTTCCATGCAATGGGTACTAAGTTAGATATGAACATGAAGGCTTGGCTTATAAACCCTTTCACTAGGGAAGACATTAAAGCATTTGTATTTCAAATGAACCTTTTAGGGTCGCCAGGTCCTGATGGGTTCCCTGCTTAGTTCTATCAAAAACACTGGGAGGTGGTAGGTCAACAAGTATGCAGTTATGCCCATAAGTTTCTAAATCATGGTGGCTCACTCAATGATGTTAATGATACCTTCATTTCACTCATCCCCAAAGTTCAAAATCCCAAAAAAGTAGCTGAATATAGGCCTATTAGTCTATGCAATGTATTATACAAGATTGATTCTAAAACCATTGCAAATAGGCTGAAAAATCTACTGCCCAAGATCATTGCCCCCAACCAGAGTGCATTTGTACCTGTTAGGCTCATTTCTGATAACACCCTTATAGCCTATGAGATACAACACTATGAATTCAAGAATGAAAGGCAAAAGAGGTTTCATGGCCCTTAAATTGGACATGAGCAAGGCCTATGATAGGATAGAGTGGAAATTCATTGAAGCCATCATGACCAAGATGGATTTTCATGTACACTGGATCAACATCATCCAGGCATGCCTCAACTCTGTATCTTACTTAATCCTTGTAAATGGAGAACCTCAACAGTGTTTCTTTCCTTCTAGGGGCCTAAGACAAGGAGACCCTTTGTCCCCTTATTTATTTATTTTATGCGCAGAAGCCCTTACTTCTCTCATAAATCAAGTTGAGGCATATGGCAACTTAACTCCTGTTTCAATTGGAAGAGGTCCAATCACAGTGAACCACCTGTTCTTTGCTGATGACAGCCTCTTGTTCTACCAAGCAAAGCCTGAGGAACTCCAATGTGTGCTTAATATCCTAGATTTATATGAGAGAGTCTCAGGTCAGGTTTTAAACAAGGACAAATCTACCATCTTCTTCAGTAAGAACACTGCCCAGGTAACTCAACAATAGATTTTGCAGCTAGCATGTGTCCAATCCACTTCCAATTTCGAAAGATACCTGGGCTTACCTGCTCTGGTGGGCAGGAAAAATATAGCCTCATTCCATTCCCTAATTGACAGAACCTGGACTCGAGTAACCAATTGGAGAACTAAGTTTCTTTCTGCTGCAAGCAAGGAGATTCTACTCAAGGCAATCCTCCAAGCCATCCCCACCTATGCAATGGGAATGTTTTTGCTACCAGCATCTATTACCAGTAAGTTGAATTAGATACTAGGAAATTTTGGTAGGATTTCAATGAAGACTCCTCCAAAATCCAGTGGGTTAATTGGAAGCAACTCAGTGATAGCAAGGAAATAGGAGACCTTGAGTTCAGAGACCTGAGATGTTTTAATATTGCTTTACTCTCGAAGCAAGGTTGGAGGATCCTACAAAATCCAACCTCCCTAGTGGCACAAATTCTAAAGCAAAAATAATTTAACAAAGTTGGTTTGCTTGAAGCAAGATTGGGGACAGGGCCTTCCTTTGCATGGAGAGGCATATATGCTGGTTTAAAACTATTGAAGAAAGGTCTTATATGAAGGGTTGGAAATGGCCAAAAAGTAAACATTTGGCAAGACAGATGGATACCTTCATTACATTCTCAAAAGATTCTGACAATTCAAGAAGCAGATTGTTGGTGTGACAAAGTTAGTGATCTCATTGACCCTCAACTGAAGCAATGGAGGGAATATCTGCTTTTGAACTTTTTACTCAACAAAAAATAGAGGGCATCAAAACCATTCCAATCAGCTTAGGGGGAGAGAAGACAAATTAATATGACAGTTTACTCCTAATGGCATCTACATAGTCAATAGTGGCTATCATCTCAGCAAAGAAATGGAAAGAGAGCTAGAAGGGGAATCATCAGTCAGAATCAAGGACTGCCAAGTGTGGAGGACAATTTGGAAACTAAAAGTACCTCCTGTCACTAAGATGTTTATATGGAGAGCTTGTAGTGAGGCCCTTCCCACTCTAGCTAATTTGAAAAGGAGAAAGGTAGTAGAGGACAGCCTATGTTTGATATGCAAACAGGAACCTGAGACTTCTGGCCATGCCTTATAGGGATGTATTGCTGCTAAAGATGTGTGGTGTCAAGGTCCAAAGAAATGCAGAAGCTGTCTCTCCAGAGTGATATGGTCTTCAATGTTTGGGCAGGCCTGTTTGATACTCTTGATCTTGGAGAACTAGATGAGGTAGCAGTCACAATGAGGGTGATATGGTCTAGAAGAAATGACTGTTTACATGGGAAAGCTTTTAAACACCCACGGGATGTCACAGATCAGGCCAGGACAGAACTTTTCTCTCATAAGGAGGCCCTAAAACAGGAAGCTAGTTGTACACCAAAGTCTCTGGCAAGGGCTCATAGATGGACAAAGCCTGCAGTAGGGTGTTTCAAAGTCAATTGGGATGCAGCTGTACAATTGGAGGAGGGGAGGATTGGTATTGGAGTACTCATCAGAGATCATCAAGGACTTGTGATAGGTGCCCTTCGTGCTAACAAAACCTTAAGAGGCAATGCTTTCGATGCTGAAGCCTATGGACTTCTTCTGACAACTGTTTTTTGCAAGGAACTTGGCTTAAGGCAGTTCTGCCTGGAGGGGGACTCAAAACAAGTAATGGATCTACTGAACCAAGATACTTCCAATTGGAGCATGGGTAGATGTCTCATAACAGATGCAAGAACTATATTAGACCTAGCTGCTATTTGGTTAGTTTCACATGTATATCGTAAGGCTAATATGGTAGCTCATAGCTTAGCAAAGGCTACACTCGAATGCATAGAAGATGTTTATGACATTGAGATATGTCCAAACTGTATTTTACCTTTGGTGGCCAAGGATATGATTTAGTTTGGTTCTATTTCCCTGTACTTTCGACTTCACGCAAGTGTTTGATGTTGATTAATGAGATCAGGCTTTTTATCAAAAAAAAAAAAAAAAAAAAAAGAGTACTGCATGGACTGAGTCAACGATCAAGAACAGAGTTTTATCATTATTTGACGTTTCGTTAATATCACAACATTACTCATTGTAGCTGGTGGATGCGGGACCAAGCATAAATCTCAGTGGAGACTCCAATGAGAAAGCCAAATAACTTTATGTCCGATTGGATTGAGAAAGCCGAGATTATAATTGAACCCCAATAAAAGAGTAATGATACACATGATTTATTATACAACTATTTTACAATTAAATTTATGTATGTTTTAAAATTCAACTATTTTTAGGATTGTACTGTTATATTAATTAATTGTAAAATAGATTGTAAAATAGTTATACAAATATCATTGTTAAAAAAAAAAATAAGTGAGTGAAAAATAAAATTCAAAACCAAAATAAAAGATGCATTTTTCTCTTACAAAAGTTACAAAAGCAAAATGTTTATACAAGCTCATCTGTCAACTTTCTTCATGGCCTTGGGGTTCTCACCGGGCTTGGTCCGGTCTACACCCTCTATTTGGTTCTTCAGTAAAATCGGAAAATTAAAGGAAGTCTCAAAATATTTGTTTCCCTTATTTCATTTTATCAACAACGTCCTGACTTTGAACAATTATGAATGAAAATTATGAAGACTTATACGTTTGTTCATCTATTGCTATTACAGTAATATTATAATTTTAAAGAAAAAAAAATGTCATTTATTATCTTTTTTTCATCATCTCTAATGTAACATTTTTACTTATCTATTCATCATTTCATATCATATCATGGAATAATGAAAATCACTACAACAAAATTTCCTTTCAAGGACGAGTATTATAATAAACAGTCGAATGTTTTTTTAGCCAATATTTGAATGGCCTCACTTTTTATGTTCAAATGTAATTTTCTCCGTTCCGTAATTGACAATAAAAAAGAATCTATTATATAGAAATATAACTAGATAATTACTTATGAGAGCAAATATAAATAAATTCTCATGAAGACAAGCCTATTATCTTAATAGGAAACAAAGACACACAAATCACTTCATTCGAATCCATCGGGTTGATAGCAAGCGTGACCTTCACTCTTGTTGCATGAAATTCATATCATGATCTATCACGAGCTAATTAATCTCCTATTATATTTTCTCCATTCTCAGCCCATATAAGTGTTCCTACAAAAAAAAAACAATTTAACAGTTTAACAATAGATAAATATGTTTTGTAAATATGCGGGTGTATTTATATAACATTCAGAGCTGAGGCTCTGTACTAATAGATAAAGAAAGTGATGATAAGACATTATTTCAAGCAGTACTTATCTTTGTGCATGTTATGTTCAAATTTTCGAAGCTGTTGCTAGCAATCTAACAAATTAATTTCTAAACGAGAGGAGTAAAATAAAATGTGATGTCCTACCAGAATTTCATGCACAAAGCTTCTTCACATCTTCACAACTTGGATGATAGAGCATATAGTTTGTACGAGAGTGAGCAACAATAAGGTAACAGCAGCTACAGTAGAAGCTATTTTCCAAGGAGTGCCGAAATAATCACGTTTCAAGGTAGCCTTCCAAGTATGCTTAGTGTTCCTATAGAATGCATTCAAATCTCGAAACAAACCACGATAAGCAGATTTCTGGCTATAATATACAATATTCGTTCCCAGATTATTGATAAAAGATGCCGCTGAATTGCTGTTGGCAAGCCAATTAATGATGATTCCTTTTCTAATAAGTAAATCCGCATCTTTGGGAGTGTTGATTAGGAAAGTCAATAGCACAGTGTAGTCTGTAAAATGTGAATCATGTGGATGATGGCATTGCTCAAATGCTAGGATGTTTCGATAAGTAGTCTCTGTCTCGTTATCAAGATTAATGCATGGAATTTCCAAAGTTCCGTTGGTGAATTTTAGGTCAAGTAAGCATTTGCTTGAGCTCACCTTAAACTTCACTCCAGCCTCGTACAACTGGCTTGCAGAATATAAATGATCAGCACTAGGAAGATCATTACTTTCATGCGGTAGCACTAGCAGCTTTCTGGATGATGGAAGAAAAAATGCTTTGCTCAAATCAACAAAGTGTCTAATTGGTTGTTGATCTCCAAGATTTCCTGGAAATTCCTGATTTCTAATGTCCTCAATCTCAAAGACCTTAACTGCAAGCGAAGCGAAGGAAGGATGCACATCATCCGATGCACATGCAAGGCTGAATAATATCTCAAGAGCGAAGAAAGGAAGTTGATTTTCAAGTAGTTGCAAGTCCAACGTAATTGCGTGCCACGATATTGGGTTTAACAGTATATTGTTCTGACGAATAACACTATTTGATCCTTTGAACCATATCAATCCGTAGAAAAATTCAATAATAAAGATCCCATCCACCAAAATTAGTTTAACGAAATCGTCACTGCTAAACTTGATGGTTTCTGCGTAACAACTACGCACACTTTCTTCATGCAACTTTATGGCGTTTACTAAAATCTCCACGTTGAAGTCAGTCCGCTGCAGGAATCTCTGAAAATATTTCAGTTTCAACTTTTCCATGGTTTCTAATCTTTTGGTGCCATGATGGAACGGCCCTATCGATATAACCTCAGGAGTGTAGGCTTCTTCATTCAGTTTGAGAAGACTAGCTGGAATCCTGTAGATACAGCAGTACTCGATCGCTTGATGATAAGGGAGAGGGTCCAAGCAGCTTTGAACCATTTCTTTGATGCTAATTACCAACCCTCTATGTTGATTTCCAAAACACAAAGTGTTTGCAGCTTCCTGATCCAATATTTGATGAATTTCTTCAGCATTTTGATTTGCATTTGTGAGTACTACTGAAGCAGTAGTTGCCACTTTTTGTTGAATTCTTGATCTTTCCATCTCACAATTAAGCTTCCTATATAACTATTTGACTTCCAGCTCCCTGCCTGCAGCAGCTTACACAAAGAAGAGTACGTACTGACTACAATAGAATTAACTATTTCATATTATATATTATTTATAGATCACCTAGCTAGAAAAATAAATACCCAAATTAATCGGCAGGCCATGCATGCATGCATCAATTTTGTATGTAACAATCGAGTTGAGTGCATTAGCTGATTATGAACTACACATAAAAATTAATCATGTCTATATCCTAATAAATTAATATCTATTTATTCAAAACAAATTAGTGGTCCAGATCATAGCATATATGCATGGAATTAGATCTATATAGACGAGGCTAATTATTAAGACTAACTTGAATTGGGTGATCAGATCATCATGATGAGATCATTAGATCATGATGAGATTAGATGAGTAGTCTGATGATAATTACAAAATCAAAGTAATTAGTGATTAAGATAAAAGATAATTGATGTTACAGATCGAGATGATGAAGTACTGATAGTCCCAGAAAATTAAAAGAGGTTGCTGTGGGGTGACAGTAATTAGTAAGCCTAAAAATATAATAAATGATTCTCAATAAGCTATATTATACAAAAGGGAACAAATTAAAAGAAAGAAAAAGACGGTGATAGTGAGTAGTGTTTTCCTTACCCAAACAAAAGCTTTCGCTTTTGGTAGCCTCCGTACGTCTCTAACTTCTCCCAGATCAAAGAACCGATGAAGCAAGTGATCAAACTGAGACAACGAAGCTCACCTCCTTTCACCCATTTTTCTTTTTTTCTTTTTTATCTTTTGTTGCACAAAAGTCGTACTCAGCCTATCACAGCATCACTAGTGGTACCTCATTAAGAAAATATTTTAGGGTGGCACTAACACCACTACAGAGACCACCCACTATCAAATGTCGGGTACGTTTGGATACTGAAACTATTTCATTTCATTTTATTTCTGTTAAGATATAAAATAAATAATAAAATCTATCTATTTTCATCAACTTAAACTTTTGAGATAAGTGGTGATTTCACAATTTCATCATTATCATTTTATCAAATTTTTATATAAAATATAATAAATAATTGAATTTTTGAAATTCTAAAATAATAATAATATTAAAAAAAATAATATTTTAATAATATTTTATTCAACTCATTTAAAATTATCTTATCTCATTTTGTCTCATCTCACTGTCAAAACAAGCAGTTAGCATTTTCCATTATCTTAACGTACAGAAAAGGAGGGAGGAAAATATTGCTTGAAAATTTGCTAATAAATGTGTTGGCCAATGATCTATGGATAAATTTATAATACTCCTCATGCAGAAAGACTCAGAGTTCACAACGGCAAAATGTAAGTGCTCTAATGGGTTTTTTACTATTTGATTTTTTTCTTAAATCTTATATCATGTTTATCTAAATAAAAATGTTACTCTAGTTGGGTCCCGACAATTTTTACTTTGTAATTAAGAAAATATTTTTTTAATGATGTTGTGAATATTTTTTAAAAAAATATTAAGAGATATAAAAAAAGAATAAAAAAATAAAAAAAAATAAAAACTTTTGTTGCCCTTATCATGACTGTCTCGTGTAGTGAGTGTAGCACTGCTCATGTGTAAAAAAATTAAAATTTTAATACCCTCCAGGTCCAACACCAAGCCAAAGGTAATTTTGGAATATAAATTTTTTTGTAACACTCAGCCCAGTACGAGTTCTATAAACTCTTTTTAAGTTAATATATATGGGAAGCTTACTTGTGATTTAATGAGTAATTTTAAAATAGATTACAGGTTCAAAATTTATTTTAACAGAATATTAATTTTTTTCTATTTAGCTTGATAATTAAGTTAAAATCAGTTGACAAATTAATTTTGGGATTGTAGGATTCCTCGTTCAATTTGCGAAGACAAGCTGGAATCCTAGCTATTTTAGTCGTTTGATGATAAGGGTGGCTCCAAACTCCCGGCCTGCTTACACAAATTAAGAAGAGTTTATACTGACTATAATAGAATTACATTATAAAAATATTGGCCAATTTTGTGGGCAACTTAATCAGAGTACTTTAATGGTAATGGTAATGTAGTACTGTTCATTCAGGTTTTAGACTGAATACCCTGTTATACCCGGCCCGGAACCTAGATTAACTTGGGCTGTGTTCCAGCCCGAATTAGCCCGGGTTATGACCCTATGCAGTACCCAGATGAATCTGGATTTTAAAAACCTGGTACCTGGATTTTAAAAACCTGGTACCCGGATTTCTTTTTATTTTTTAAAGTTCATATTTAATTAAATTTAAAAGCATAAATTTTTTTAGTAAAAGCCTATATTTTATTAAAGGTTTTTCAAGAAAAATCCATACTTAAAAGCATAATTCTTTTTATGTAAAAGCCTATATTTATTTACAAATTTTCAAAACAAAAAATGTTGAAAATCAAGCTGAAACACATAATTTCAAAACAAAAAATTTCAAAGCATAATTTTTATTTTATTTTATATAGAAGCTTTTATTTTATTATTATTATTATTATTTTCCTGAAAAGTCAAGTTGAAACGCATAATATTTGTGTTCTAAATACTAAAATGCATGTAAAACAAAAAAGAATCCAATATTCATCTATGCATGCAACACAATGCAATCTACTACATATTACATTATTTATTATTTATATATTACATTATAAAATACAAAATTATAATATATGAATAACAAAATCAGTAGCATGTCTTCCATCAATAATTTAATCTCACTCCAAATATCAGCTTTTAAGTGATTGGAGAACCTGCAAAAAACAAAAAAGTTTTGAACAACTTTCAATGTCTCATACATGTACAAAACTGGAAAGTAGAGAGTTTGACAGAAATCTGAAAGCAAATGACAGGCTTAGAAGAAAGGAACCCAAGCACATTACGGTATCAGAGAAAGTCAGTAACAAATGCATAAAAGTAAGTAACCAAATTAAAAAAGAAAAAAAAATCCTTCAATTATCAAATGCATAATTCAAGCAAATGCATATAATAATAAATTTTATTCTTTATTTTAACATGAAACTTCCATGACTCTAGTTTTTCTTCTACCTCTTATATTTATTTATAATTTTTTTTGATACATAGATGAGGGGGATTCGATCCTTAGTTCTCTATGTGAGAAATCAAGGTGTTGCTAATTGATCGATCTTGGCACCTTCTATATTTATTTAATTTTGAAGTTAGAAGGCAACAATGATTATCCATCGACATTGTTCTTCAATTATGGCCATGAGATATGACATTGTTTTTAAAGCTTCAATTGGGTTACTTTCTTCATCACATGGTTGATGCCAGTGTTTCAAGTCAAAAAGTGCTCAATAACAAAAGAAATATTTCATTCCAACTACCTTGTAGTCATCATGCTTCTTAAAGAACATTTTCAACAAAAAATGGGCGGAAACCCACCCTTTGACTAATAGGTTGCACCGGTTCATTTATCAAGCCAAACAATACGGTAGGTACTAAATGATAAAAATCAAGTATATGGGTAAATCTGAAAGGATGTACAACTACAATGGAATTAGTAACTTGGTGGAATACACAAAAGTGAACTTTTTGTAACATACTTGAATTTTAACAAAATCCTGAGTTATTATGGTTAGCAAGGGTGTGTGTAGAAGATTAAAACTAGGGTCAAAAGGACAGAAATAGGCCAAGTAACTACAAGTCCAACGTAATTGCGTGCCACGATATTGGGTTTAACAATATATTGTTCTGACGAATAACACTATTTAATCCTTTGAGCCATATCAATCCGTAGAAATATTCAATAATAAAGATCTCATCCACCAAAATTAATTTCACGAAATCGTCATTGCTAAACTTGATGGTTTCTGCATAACAACTACGCACACTTTCTTCGTTCAACTTTATGGCATTTACTAAAATCTCCACGTTGAAGTCAATCCGTTGCAAGAATCTCTGAAAATATTTCAATTTCAATTTTTCCATGGTTTCTAGTCTTTTGGTGCCATGGTGAAAAGGCCCTATCGATATAACCTGAGGAGTGTAGGCTTCCTCATTCAATTTGTGAAGCCAAGTTGGAATCTTGTAGATACAACACTCATCTGATGATAAGGGAGGGTCCAAGCTTCTTTCACCCATTTCTTTGATGCTAATTACCAACTGATCTCTACGTTGATTTCCATTAATTCCACTACTCGAAGTCTTTGCTTCAGCCTGATCCAATTGATGAATTTCTTCATCATTTTGATTTCCATTTGTGACTGAAGTAGTAGTTGCCACTTTTTGTTGAATTGTTGATCTTTCCATCTCACAATTAAGCTTCTTATAATATAATTAATTGGCTTCCACAACCCGGCCTGCTTACACAAAGAAGAGTACTACTGACTACAATAGAACTAACGAGTTGAGTACTGCATTAGCAAATGAAAACTATGTACACATAAAAATGTCAACATCCTAATAAATTAATATCTCAATATTCAAAACAAAGAGGTCGAGATCATATCATATATGCATGGAATTAGACCCATATAGATGGTGCTAATTAAGACTATCTTGAATTGGGTTATCTGATCATCATTATGATGAGATTAGATCAGTAGTCTGAGAATAGTTACAACATCAAATTAATCAGTGAATAATAATATAAAAGATAATTGATGGTACTACTGCATGCATGGGTAAGTTACTATATAGAAATTAATGCAAAGTAAATGTTTTGCTCTCATAGCAACATTTCATAGATGAAGTGATAGTCTATTTCAAAGTGCTTGATTTGGCCAGAAAATTAAAAGAGGTTGCTCTTCGGTGACAGTTAATTAGTAAGCCTAAACATGTAATAAATGATTCTCAACAAGCTATATACAAAATGGAACAAATTAAAAGAAAGAAATAGACAGTGATAGTGAGTGTTTTCCTTATCCAAACAAACGCTTTTGCTTATGTAGGGGTGGACAGTCGGAACGTCCACCTCTAACCTCTGACTCCGATTGGAGTTGAAGTCCAACTCTGATAGAGTCGAAGTTAGACTTCGATTGGACTTGCTGGAGTTGGAGTCGAGACGTTGGAGTCGAGGAGAGAATTCTCCCACAGAAAAAAAAGAAAGAAAAAATCAATTCAACTGCAAATCCAAAGCTCTGATTGCCAAAATACCCACAGAAGCAAAAACCAATCCAAATCTGATTGCCAAAATCACCCACAAACAAAAACCAATCCAAATCAAATTGCAAGAATCACCCACAACAAGAAATTTTATGCACAAATCAAGCTACAGAGAAACTTAGAAAGAGTGACTGAATCTTGAAGAACATGCGCATGACGTCCTTGTAGCAACAAAACACTTGGGATGAAATCTGAATCTTGACGGAGAAGAGATGAGTCACGACGGAGAAGATGAAAAGGTTGAAGCTTGAAGGGACAACGGAGAAGATGACGCATTCAAAACCAGCCAAGAGGAAATCTACTCTAATGTGTTCAAGAGAAGTGCTTGATTTATATGCAAATATACTCTATAATAAAAAAAGAGCTTTTTCAATTTAATGGATCACATTAAGCTACGCCAGAGTGTAAACTTTCTTGTGTAGATTTACGTGTAGACTAAACATTTTTATTAGGACCGCGCCCTCCTGCACCTTGCCCCCGCTTGGGCGAGGAGTCAGCTTTTCTCCCACACACCATCCTTGCCCTATAAATTTTTTTTTATATATACTTATTTTTTTATGATTTTTTAATCTCTTTCTATTATACATGAGCATGTCATACATGGCAGAAAAATTAGTCATCTCGGACAAATTGTTGATTCTGCCATTGCCCATAAATGAACCTCTAAATCCGTAAAATAATAAAAGCACTAGAGGAATAGAATTTCATGTACAGAGCTTCCCTACATCTGCACATGAATACTCCAATAAAAATTAAACAGTATGTAAAGGAAATTATAAAATTATAAATTCAAAGGCAAACTAAACTAGAAAAGTTGGGATTCGAATAGAAAAATTCTATACATCACACCATCATATCACTTTCATTCTACCATACATGATGTGACACATTTATTATTATTGAATGATCATTTTTTAGATATTTTTTATCATCTAATGATGATAAATATATCACATTTTATATAATAGCATTAAAATAAGATGGTGATATGTATATAGCAGTACTCATTCAGACAATACAATGACTTAAGATAGATATGAAACTGTACGCTAGCTTTTAGATTGACTTGACATGTGAACAAAGGAAGTGCCGTAAGGAAAATAGGCTATAGCGGAAAAGTAGGAACAGATACAAAGTAGGGGAGATAGCTTCGAGAGAAAGAAAGGATATGGATAAAAGGAAGAGACTTCTACAAACTAGGGATTCTCTCTTACGAACTGTCAACTTCTACACCAACAATATCTTCTTCAATCTTTTTTCAGCTTTCATTTTCACCATTGTATTAAGACTAAGGTGAGTTGTGAGGGACTATAACATCACTAAACCCCATAGAAAAAGTTGTAGAAGAGTGTCCAAGCACTGCACCACATTGTTGGCTTCGGGCCTTGGCAAAAGGTTGCATCAACAATACATACATATGAAATTATTCGAGTCTACCCGAGTTTATATATGAGTTTAATCAAAGTGATCTCGAGCACCTTGTTTATGTCCTACTATACTCTATCTCTAGCTGAGTAGTGAGTATACGTTTCTCAAAATACCATGGGCTATGTGAACCAACCAAAACTGACATTTTTACACCAACGAAATTCTACTTATAAGACCCATTCATTCTCAACCCAAAACAATAAAAGAAAAAAACAAATTCAAGCTTGATATTTTGGTGATGAAACCAAAATCGAAAGGGCTATCCAACTATGTTTGCAAAATTCAAAACCTATATATATCCTCAAGAAAAACTTAATTTTAAGCTTCTCTTGTCTCTAAAAATCTTGACAAAATATCAGTTTTTTTTTTAATCTCTAGTTGTACCACTACGTTGCTGCATTTCCCAAATGAAAATATTGAGGTAGTGAAAGTGGGGTTCTATTATAAAATGCGCCAAAACAAAAGATCATGTCTTTCTACTGATTGTAGTTTCAAGCAACAACCAATTAATCCACTCGTTAGATCAAAGCAAACTACCTTCGATGGTCATTTCCCCAGTTCAGCTAGGGAACATGGGTCCGAATCTATGTTTCATTACCTATTTCTTTTTATCTTATAATCCTTTTTCCCTCCGAGCATTGAACTCACCGTATGAGGATTTTGTATGGGGCATCATAGACATCCATTCCTCTTGCATTTTTTATTTAATCAAGCAAAATGAGACATTAAAGGAAAAAAAAAAACAAAACAAAACTTGCCCAATTATTCACATGGCCAAGAGCCCAACAATTTGGCAACACCAATCCAAAGCAGATTGATGAAGCAATAAATTTTTAACTACAAAATATTTGGTCACAACCCCAAAACCTCAAGCTGAAATCAAAACCCACAACCATACAAATCTAAAAATCAAATTAATGAAGCAAGTTTATCACACACAATGTCATTCATCTCCTCCATCCAATTCAAAGTTGAGACTTTGGAGGGGTATTATACCTGAATGAAAGGATTAGACTGAGCTCAGAGAGGTTGTCTAGGTGTGGCGGCAAAATGATCGAAAGCTAGCTAGGACAAAGAACAAATAGAATTATGAAATGCAATTAGGGATTTCTCAAAGTTGTGCCCAAAATTGGGCAAAATTGAGTTTTGACTATATGATTATACAATTTTGTCATTACAGAGAGAAGTATAAGATATGAAGAGAGGAAAGACTAACGGGAGCAAATTTGAGAGCTGAATATTTGGAAGGAGAGAATAGAGAAATCTTGGGAGAAAGTCATGGAATAAGAAAAAGAAATGAAATGACTTGGGTTTTGGGGAAAGGAATAAGAAATAAAGGTAGAGGAAAAATAATCAATTTGCCTTTTAGGGGTGGGGGATTGGTACTTGTTTGCATTTCTTGGGTTAAGTATATAATCAGACTAAGATGTCTTCCCAAGCATTTAACACCCCCAACTAATACAAAGGTCTCAAAACTTATCACAACAATACACATGGCAGATTATTATTAAGTCTCGATTGTTCAACTGTATTACAGATGTTGGTGAGGCCCTTAAACAACGAAGGCAAGGTGGGGAGTTGATGACTTTCCCCACTGCAAGGGAAGGGGACAAGTGATTGGGCTACACGCAGTCCACCTTACAAGTGTAGGGAGCACCACTTGATTGTCCTAGGATATCAAGAATGTTGATGGTATCAGGAGCTTAAGTCCAACTTAGAAAACACCACTGAGCCATACATTTCGTCTAGCAGTTCATCAATCACTGGGATTGAAAATTTGTCCTTAATCGTCTCTTGTTAAAAGCACGATAATCAACATACATCCACCATCTTTCATCTGCCTTGTGGACCAACAAAACTAGGGAGAAAAAGGGTTGGAGCTAGGCCTAATTACTCCTGAGTTCAGTAACTCAGTGACAATTTTTTCAATTTCTATTTTTTGGTAATGCGGGTAGTGATAATGTCTAGTTGATATAGGTTGGGTCCCTTCGTTGAGTGTGATTTTGTGGTCATGAGGACGTGGTGGAGGCAATCCTTATTGTTCTTCAAACACTGTTTGAAACTTTTTGGTTAGGCTCTTCACTTCCTCGTTCACATCACCTAGAACTTCATTGTTTTTTCCAATCAACAATTGCACTAACAACCCCTTCCCTCTTTTGATTAAAGTCACCAAGGACTTACTACTCCCTTCAACAATGAATTTTTTAAAGCTTAAGCCCAACAATTTAACTTCTTTTCTGCAGTGCACAAACTTCATAGTTCTTTCTGAAAAATCCCACACAATTGGTCCTAGGGTCTCTAGCCAGCTCACCCTCAAGACCATAACACAACCCCCAAGTGAAAATATATGAAGAGAGGAGTTAAATGAAATACCTTGTATCTTTGTTTTCATGGCCTTGTAAAAGCCTTCACTCATAACCATCTCCCCATTTGCAACTCTAACAACAGTTTTCTTTGACTTGTCTATCTCTAACTTGGCTCTTTTGGTAATGGATAGGTCTAAGAAATTATGTGTACTCCCTGAGTCCACGCGTATGATCGGCTACTCATTCCCAATTCTGCCAATTAACCTCATGGTGTTGGAGCTAGGAGTTCCTATAATGGCATTTAGAGATATTTATGCTTCTCCTTCCAACATGGTGTTCTATGTTTCCACTTCATTTACATTTTCTGTCACTGTTTCCCTTTCTCCACTAACTTCATCCCCATCCTCTTGGGCTTGTAACAAATAAACTTTGGGGCTTTTACACACATGGGCTGGGTTTCATTTCTCGTCACAATGGTAACACAATCCATTCTGTCTTTTCTCATCCACAATAGTAGACGGTATTTTCCTTGGGTTAGGACTAAATTTCTATATTTTGCTGTTTCCCTCACCAAATTGCATCCTTACCAAAACAATCCCTATTTCTAGAGATTGTTTCTGGGATTTTTTTATGCTCGCAAGGTATTTTTCTTGTATCCTAGCCAAACCAAATGCAACATTTAAATTTAAGGGCTTAAGCATGCGGATAGGTAACCTGATTTCTTCGTTTAACCCACTGAGAAAACAACTGAGTTTGTGGTGATATGAAAGGCCCCTCAATCTGTTAGGTAGTGCTTCGAGTTGGACTTTATAGACTACCATGGTGGTTGTTTGTTTAAGGTGAGTTAGGGTCTCCATTTGGTTGTCATACGTTGTTAGGCCAAAGCGTATTAGCATAGCCTTAATGAGGGTGTCCCATGTTGTAAACTGCCCGGATTCAATTGTATCTTGGTATCACACGAGTGCTTCTTCGTCCATATGGTAGGACGCCATTAACATTTGTTGAGGAGGAGCTTGGTGGAGCTCAAAATATTAGGTAGTTTTGAATATCCACCCAAATGAATTTACCCCTTCAAAGTGTAGGAACTCTAAACGAATCCCCCTTGTAAAATCCCCTCTGTGATTTGGTTGATCTGTTTCATTCATCATTTGCAGGTCCTTGTTGTGGAGAGTATTCTGGTTGGCCACCAGCGTGCGTACCATATCAATCAACTGTTTCATTTTGTCTCTCATTTCTTGTAGGCCTTCATCGAGGTCATCAACCTGTTTCTATAAAACCTCTTGTTACAGTTTGTAGCGAGTGCCCTCAGCCATAAGGATCGACAGCTCAAGATACCACTTGTTAAGAATCCAAAATACCAACCTAGAAAACAGAGTAACAATGGATGATATTACATAGAAATATAAAACTTCATTGAAAGATCGAAGCTATTTGAGGTAGCTCATGTGGCGCCCCCAATCCCCCTTATAAAAATACACAGGGATCGAGACGCCAGGATGGTGACAACACGGTCACACATCCCAACGAAGTGCCAGTGTGTGTACATGCAACAGTGTTCAAATAAAATAACGCAGCGGATAGTCAACTAATTACCAGAATTTAATTACAATCAAACATCAGTAAAGATTTAAATAGCAGTTATACAGTCATCCATAAAATAATTTACAATAGTTTTAAATGTACAAACGAGTGATCCCAGATCACTCCTCAGGCGGAGCCGTCTCCTCAGGCTCGCCCTCCTCCTCCTCATCAGCATCAAAATCTGCGACACCACAAAATGGTCTCGCAGGTAAGTATAACCCAAACAACAACGTAATACAAAATGCATTAAATGCAACTAACATGCATGCACATGAAAACATGCATTTTTCCACAAAACATCATTTTTCCGAAAATGATAAATTTTCCAACACACACCGAAATCTCATTTGGGTCCAAATTATCCGTAAATCATTTTCTCAGAAAATGATTTACCCAAAAATCAACTCGCACTATTTTCCCAGAAAATAGTGCATTAATCCCAAATGCACCATGCATTATTTCCATATGCACCATGGTCTCCCCTATGGACCATCCGCACGTCCTGGCTTCGCAGCAGTGCTCAGTTCCGCGCCCAGCGCATACGTGGCCAAGCACTCACACTACGCAACGAGCGATGCCCTGTTCCGCGCCCAGCGCGTACGTGGCCAGACATCCTCTAGTCCCCGCCAGCAGAAGGACCACGGAGTCGGCACGAGACCATCTCGTCCGATCCCATTGTCGCCCGGCGACAATCCAGGGGACGTTACTCAGTATATTCCGCTCCCGAGTAACCAGAGGAGCTCCACCGAGTTAATGCCCCATCTCGGCTTGGGGTCGTGATACACACGCACCAAAAATATTATCACATAAAATCATAGCTTTTCAAATCACATGAACATGAATGCAATACACGAAAATCCAGTTTTCTTTTACAAACATGATCATGCATGAAATAATGAAATGCACATGTACCAACAAAATATCCAAACCAACAAATCCAACCAACCCATCAACAACAAATATCCAATTCAACCAAATCAACCAAACAACTCTAATCACAAATCCATCCGACCCCCGAACTCCTCGGACTCAGTCCGGCATGCCAAAAATACAGTGAAATGAGTTAGTGCAAAAATACATTTAAATTACGAAAGTTCTTTGGAGAAATACTTACAGTGCAATATAATAATTTTCCGAGGATCGCGAAGTTGAAAAAGGCGACGTTTGAGCAACACCACAGTGTAAAATACACTGTGGCCGTGGGTCACAAATACCAACTTTTCAACGAGGACATACGAAGACCCAAGATTGATAGGGTAGGGCCTAGGGAGGTCGGTGAAGCTAGTGGTGGTGGTGGTTTGCCGTGGGTGGCGGCGCAAGGGGTGGTTTTAGGCCAAAAAAGTGCAAATCGGAGATGGACTTGGTGGGGCTTCACCGGTGACGGATCGGAGCTGGGGTTGGGTCCAATGGGTTGCCAAGAGGCCGGGGATGAAGTGGTAGGAAGATGGTGGCCGGAGGTGGCGCGACGGCGGCGCAGTGGTGCATGGAACGCCGCGGCTTCAATGGGTTCGTGGTGGTTAACGGCGACGATGGAGGAGCTGGAAATGGAGGGAGGTGATCGCCGGCGGCAGGGGGAGCAGTGGAGCCGGGCGGTGTCGACCACCGCCGGCGCACGGCGGCGGGCTGGGGAGGAAGCCACGCACGGCGAGAGAGAGAGAGAGAGAACTCGCGCACCCCGGGGAGGAAACCGGGAGAAGAAAAAGAAAAAGAAAAAAAAAAGAAAAGAAGAAAAGAAAAAGAAAAGGAAAAGAAAAAAAAATAGAGGGAAAAGAAATGAGGTCCAATCCTCATAACTTGGGTGACGAAAATGATCCAACGGAAACGATTTTAAAACCACAAGTTAAATGAAATAATTTAAACGTAATGGTAAAGTCAAATTGAAATAATTAAATCCCACGGTAATTAATTAAATATGAAAAACAATTTAAATGCACAACAATAAATAAATATTAAGAAAGTACATAAAAATTAATTTCCACCAATTAAAATCATAGAAATAAACTCACTAAAAATCCAACCAATTTAAAATAAGAGAAATTATTTTAATTACATAAAAATA
Organism: Juglans microcarpa x Juglans regia; assembly: GCF_004785595.1. NCBI lineage: Eukaryota > Viridiplantae > Streptophyta > Magnoliopsida > Fagales > Juglandaceae > Juglans > Juglans microcarpa x Juglans regia. Next base: position 24,721,618 of record NC_054601.1, on the reverse strand, counting down.
ATTCCTTCAGTAAAAATACACTAAAATACGGGGTGTTACATCCTCCCCCCCTTAAATAAAATTTCGTCCTCGAAATTGGCAAGGTCAACATTAAGACTAAGACAGGAATAAGATTCAACTAAGAGCGGACTAAGAACATACCGCCAAAATAGTCCGGCAAGGCCACTCTATAAGCAACAAGCGCAACCTTCTCTACGATCTGAAAATGACCAACATATCTTGGACATCAACAATCGCCCAAATTGAGTTCTTCCCACTAGGAGTCCTCGGCAACTCTACCACAAAATCCATAGAAATATCATCCCACTTCCACTCTGGAATAGGGAGAGGTTGAAGTCTACCTTGATGCTCAACCTTAACTGGACGGCACGTGGCACATTCCTCAATGAGCATGGCACTATCCATCATACTCATTTTAGTCCCCCAATGACACATCACGACCAGTATTCCTAGAGTGACTGCTATCCAAAAATCTCATTTCCTCAAGAACCTTAATACAACATCCAATAAATTCCAATAATCAAAAGCCCTTACAATAATATGTGCCAACCGCAATCAACTCCTATGCTCCAACTTCTAAACCTTTATTGAATTCTACTATTGGAAACCTAATAGCCACTTCCAATGTTAACCATCAGTAACAGATTTTGCACAACCAAATGATTAATCGCCAATCACAAGTATCTTCTCAAAATTCAAGTCACCATTAATTCTTCAAATCAGCACAATTTGAACTCCTGACTACAACAAAAATACCACGCTTCTGCTGCGCACTCAGATATTCGCCACATGCATAAAACTTACGTCCTCATGAAACTAACACCAAGAGTACAAGGTGGTTCCATTCCTACTAACCAAAACCCTTATCATAATTTGGTAGAAAAAACACTCTCTCTCCCAAAACCACGAGTTATAACTCAAATTCCTCAATTAACTTCTGCTGCCTTGATCAAAATCAAATTCTATAAAATACAACCATGATCAAAGACAGAAACCCAATATCAAACAACCTCAGCATCCCAAATTGAAAATAAACAACCTCAACCCAAAATACACTCATCTCCTCTAAGATAAGAAACATACTTTAAAAGACTCAATTCCAACCTAGCGAATCAAAAAGAGTGCCTAGAGACTTCTACCTAACAACCTAAACCCGAAAGCTCACCATCTACATTCTAAACATCATCTAATCTAACGGTGACTAAACTCACAACGAACCACCATTGACTTCACCAAAACATTAACAAAACTTCCTCAGTAACTCGCCCACCTATTTCTACTCCAATAAGCTAGTATTAACACAACTAGTTCCTTCAATAGCACATCACTATTAAACCTCAGGGCAACCCATACTGATCAAATCTTCAATCTACCAAAAGCCATTACAAAGCACCCAAGGATCCTAATGCTTTATTACCCCCACATACTTGATCATATCATTCATCGCTAACGTCTAAACTTCAACTTCCAAGATCTTATCATATACCATACGTGACATCCTATCAATCTCTCTTCAAGTTAAATAACAATGTCCTTCATTCAACCAACTAGATGCTCAAACTCCAAAAGAAAGTATAACCTTAAAATTTAAATTCCTAGGTAACCTCAAGTCACAATTAATTCTTGAAGATAATCACAATAACTATTCCCAACCATGATTCATTGAGTAACCCACTTCAATTGCACACTTCGATCAACTCCCCAAAAACTCCAAGCCAAAGTCTCTTGAATTACTACTATTGTGTTGACTCCTCTTCCACACCAACCAAAACCACTTCTTTCAAACCAAATGAGACTAGGACCTATACTCTCCGAAATCCATAACCACTCACCACTACCATACATCAATCTTACGCACCCTTAGCCAAAACCAATAATCCTCCAAACGTGCAGGTGGTCATCATTACCATTCCATCACTAAACCTATATCCTCGAAATCAATAAGAATCATTTCTTTAATCGTCACCATCTATTATCCTTAAAATTGATATGGATTAAATCCTCAACCTGACACTGTAACCTCAAGCTAAAATCAATTATTAACTGAACTAGATCAACATCCTCCATCTCCAAAGAAATTCTCCCCAAAAAAAAAAAATTCTCATATCAATAACTCAACTCAGATCAATCCTATTTTAATTCAGCCATTCAACTCTGCAATTCTAAAACCTTAACCCAAATATAAATCATTTCCTGAAATCCTCAAGATCGATGAACTCAAATCTAAAACATTCGCCTTATAAAACTTGTAAATTCTAAAACCCCAAATGTTATCAAATTGCTTATCGAGGTCGGCAAGATCAAAAACTTCTAGTCTAAGTAATCTCTTAATTGCTTGTTGAACCTACCAGCTTAAATCCCATTAACTTATTTTCTAAAAAAAAAACTATGGGGCCACAAACCTTAGATGAACTTCTCATAAATCTAACATTGACATTCGTTGAACTTACAACCCCTACCTCAAAGACTCATTATCTAAATTCTACGGAACCTAAATCCTCAATTATCCTAAGCAATTAAAAACTATTCCCCTCCTTAGCAGCAACTTGAGTACCTAATCCAAAGAGTTCTCCCAGACCCTGATGTTCGAGCCTTGATATTAAAACAACCAATCACCAAGAGTTCAGGCCTACTATACCAATGTTTAAGCCTAACAATGGCCTTCTCAGTCGTACCATCTTCCTGTCATAACATAACCCTTAACCCGCCTTTCAATTTCGAACAAAACAAAATAAAATTCCATAAATAAAATAACATACGACAAAATGCATAAAACCAATGAAGTAGTTCACCATAGAATAAATATAACAATAAAATAATCCGCCATAAAATGAAACAATTAAATTAAAATGACATACAAATAAATAAATAAACAACGAAATTATTATACAATAAAATAAATAAACAACAGAATTATTATACAATAAAATAAATAAAGCCAATAAAACCATACTCAACCAAAGGTAAACACTAATTAAAGCAATAAAATCAAATAAATCAAATAACATCAATTAACATAAAATAAAATAGCAATAAACTCATAATATAAAATAAATAACTTAACTTACACCACTTAAACAAAAATTTTATTATTTTAAAATAATAATAAAAATAATTTTCTGGTACTATCCTAAGGGACATGTGGTTTTACCCAGAGCCGAACTGCTCTGATACCACCTGTGGCGCCCCCAATCCCCCTTATAAAAATACACAGGGATCGAGACGCCAGGATGGTGACAACACGGTCACACATCCCAACGAAGTGCCAGTGTGTGTACATGCAACAGTGTTCAAATAAAATAACGCAGCGGATAGTCAACTAATTACCAGAATTTAATTACAATCAAACATCAGTAAAGATTTAAATAGCAGTTATACAGTCATCCATAAAATAATTTACAATAGTTTTAAATGTACAAACGAGTGATCCCAGATCACTCCTCAGGCGGAGCCGTCTCCTCAGGCTCGCCCTCCTCCTCCTCATCAGCATCAAAATCTGCGACACCACAAAATGGTCTCGCAGGTAAGTATAACCCAAACAACAACGTAATACAAAATGCATTAAATGCAACTAACATGCATGCACATGAAAACATGCATTTTTCCACAAAACATCATTTTTCCGAAAATGATAAATTTTCCAACACACACCGAAATCTCATTTGGGTCCAAATTATCCGTAAATCATTTTCTCAGAAAATGATTTACCCAAAAATTAACTCGCACTATTTTCCCAGAAAATAGTGCATTAATCCCAAATGCACCATGCATTATTTCCATATGCACCATGGTCTCCCCTATGGACCATCCGCACGTCCTGGCTTCGCAGCAGTGCTCAGTTCCGCGCCCAGCGCATACGTGGCCAAGCACTCACACTACGCAACGAGCGATGCCCTGTTCCGCGCCCAGCGCGTACGTGGCCAGACATCCTCTAGTCCCCGCCAGCAGAAGGACCACGGAGTCGGCACGAGACCATCTCGTCCGATCCCATTGTCGCCCGGCGACAATCCAGGGGACGTTACTCAGTATATTCCGCTCCCGAGTAACCAGAGGAGCTCCACCGAGTTAATGCCCCATCTCGGCTTGGGGTCGTGATACACACGCACCAAAAATATTATCACATAAAATCATAGCTTTTCAAATCACATGAACATGAATGCAATACACGAAAATCCAGTTTTCTTTTACAAACATGATCATGCATGAAATAATGAAATGCACATGTACCAACACAATATCCAAACCAACAAATCCAACCAACCCATCAACAACAAATATCCAATTCAACCAAATCAACCAAACAACTCTAATCACAAATCCATCCGACCCCCGAACTCCTCGGACTCAGTCCGGTATGCCAAAAATACAGTGAAATGAGTTAGTGCAAAAATACATTTAAATTACGAAAGTTCTTTGGAGAAATACTTACAGTGCAATATAATAATTTTCCGAGGATCGCGAAGTTGAAAAAGGCGACGTTTGAGCAACACCACAGTGTAAAATACACTGTGGCCGTGGGTCACAAATACCAACTTTTCAACGAGGACATACGAAGACCCAAGATTGATAGGGTAGGGCCTAGGGAGGTCGGTGAAGCTAGTGGTGGTGGTGGTTTGCCGTGGGTGGCGGCGCAAGGGGTGGTTTTAGGCCAAAAAAGTGCAAATCGGAGATGGACTTGGTGGGGCTTCACCGGTGACGGATCGGAGCTGGGGTTGGGTCCAATGGGTTGCCAAGAGGCCGGGGATGAAGTGGTAGGAAGATGGTGGCCGGAGGTGGCGCGACGGCGGCGCAGTGGTGCATGGAACGCCGCGGCTTCAATGGGTTCGTGGTGGTTAACGGCGACGATGGAGGAGCTGGAAATGGAGGGAGGTGATCGCCGGCGGCAGGGGGAGCGGTGGAGCCGGGCGGTGTCGACCACCGCCGGCGCACGGCGGCGGGCTGGGGAGGAAGCCACGCACGGCGAGAGAGAGAGAGAGAGAACTCGCGCACCCCGGGGAGGAAACCGGGAGAAGAAAAAGAAAAAGAAAAAAAAAAGAAAAGAAGAAAAGAAAAAGAAAAGGAAAAGAAAAAAAAATAGAGGGAAAAGAAATGAGGTCCAATCCTCATAACTTGGGTGACGAAAATGATCCAACGGAAACGATTTTAAAACCACAAGTTAAATGAAATAATTTAAACGTAATGGTAAAGTCAAATTGAAATAATTAAATCCCACGGTAATTAATTAAATATGAAAAACAATTTAAATGCACAACAATAAATAAATATTAAGAAAGTACATAAAAATTAATTTCCACCAATTAAAATCATAGAAATAAACTCACTAAAAATCCAACCAATTTAAAATAAGAGAAATTATTTTAATTACATAAAAATAATTCCTTCAGTAAAAATACACTAAAATACGGGGTGTTACAGCTCAACCTCTAGGGTAATCCAAAACATTCAACAAGACAAAAGATACATTTCCTCTACCCAATTTCCTTCATATACCAAAGGCACTTCCCCTACAGAATGATGCCCCATTACCCATAACAGAAAGTAAAAGACTCTAACATGACAATTGAAATTAAAGTAAAGCTCACAGTAACTAAATGCAGTGTTTAGGATGGCCTAAACACAATGTTTGGGACATCTCCCCAAAAACACAACATATACTCGACTTGAATAAAACAAGGCTTCTAAGGCAAATGCAGCTTCCTCCTCTCAAAATGTAGCCTTTCACTCTAATTGCAACAACACTATTTAGAAGTTCAGATCAGTTAACTTCAGCTTAACTGGTATCTCTAATCCTCAATTCTTTTGTTTAAACTTCTTGAGATCCAGTGTTCTAACATTTCCCCCTTTCTTCCCACCACCTTGCCCACAAGGTGGGGAAAAAGTTGTTGAAGATCCCACAATTTCTCCCAGTTGTTGTCTCCCTTTGTAGCTCCCCCCATTAATTAAAACTTCTATGATAGCTTGGTTTCCATGGCACCTCATATGACGGTCCATAATGGTTTCGAGTTTTGGACGGAGCTCTTTGTGGCTGTTAACTGGAGGAAGAGTAGTTAGGGGTTGGATCTGGGCACCAAGCTTCCTTTTCAAGCATGACACGTGGAACGATGGGTGGAGCCGAGATGTGCTTGGGAGGTTCAGGCAATAGGCAACCTCTCCCACCTTTTGTGCCACCAAAAATGGCCCATAGAAGGGTGGGGACAACTTCATGTTGCGGCAGTTGGCCAATGACCTTTGCCGGTACGACTGTAACCTCAGGTAGACCCAGTCCTGTTCCTCGAATTTGCGCTTTGTTCAGTGTTTGTCTGCTTGCACTTTCATGTGATTCCTTGCCTATTTTAGGTTTTCCTTGAGAATTTTTAAGATTTGTTCCCTAGTTCTTACGATTTGATCAAATGAGCTGTTGCAGGCACATAGGATAGGAGTTTGGGTGGAGGATACCCATATAAAGCCTCAAATGGACTGAGTTTGGTTGCAGAATGGTATGAAGTGTTATACCACCATTCAGCAAGTGCTAGCCATTGAGCCCATCTTTGAGGTTTCATCCCTGTGTAACATCTGAGATAGCCCTTTAAGCATTTATTAAGGGCTTTTGCTTGGCCATTTGACTTGGGATGGAAAACTGAACTGTGATTAAGATCAATCCCCTGCAATGAAAAGAAAACCTTCCAAAAAGAGCTTAGGAACACTGGGTTCCTATTTGAGACAATACATCTAGATAGCCCATGCAACTTAAATACATGATTAATGAAAGCGTTGGCCACAACTGTAGCTGTGTAAGGATGGGATAGAGGGATGAAGTGACCAAATTTAGTAAACCTATCTACCATTACCAGAATCACATTGTAGCCTTAAGGGGTGGGTAAGCCCTCTAAAACTCCGTAGACACATCAATCCATACTTGTTGTGGCACAGGTAAGGACTGTAGCAGTCCTACTAGTGGTATTGTCTCATACTTCATAGCTTGACTAGTGTTGCATTCCTAAATCATCTTCTTAGTGTCTTTCTTCATTCCCTTCTAGTAAAAGTTCATCCTAGCCCTTTTATATGTCTTCAAATATCCCAAATGTCCTCCCATTGGATTGTTATGAATGTATTGCATGATCTTCTTCATAAAGGATGAGTTAGCCAACAGAACAATCCTTCCTTTTTTTAGGACTAGTCCTTACTGTAACTAATACCCCCTTAACATAGCTCTAGCTTCTCATTTAGCAATCAATTCCTTCTAGCCCCTTAACATAGCTGACTCACAATAGCTGACTATAAGTTATTCTACCCATTTAGGGGTAGGAAACAAGATCATGGCTAAGGAACCTTCTATCTCCTCACCTTGTTCCCCTCTTCTATCTTATTTAATAAATTTACGGTAATACCTTATCAAGCAAAGGAACCTTTTAAGGGCCACTCCAGCATGGTTGCCACCTCGTTAGGATAAACTCCTGTAGGATTAATCACATGCCCCAAATAGTCAATTTCACTCACCCTCAAACTTAAATTTAGACATATTTGCATAGAGCCTATGTTTCTAAAGAGTTTCTAGCACCTTCTCCAAATGCCCCAAGTGTTCTGTCCATCCCTTACTATATACATTAAGATGTCGTCAAAAAATATCAACACAAACTTCCTAAAAAAAGGCCTGAAAATATCATTCATCAACCTTCAAAAAGTTGAGAGTGCATTGGTGAGCCCAAAGGGTATCAGTAGGAACTCATAGTGCCCCTCGTGAGTCCTAAAGGCAGTCTTCTCCACATCATCCGGTACCACCCTTATTTGGTGGTCATTTTATAGTCTCTTATAGCCTCACATATCTCTCAATACAATGGAGAAAATTAGAAGATCTGGAGGTTGAAGGAGATGCCCTCATTCTGAGGAGGGGAGATTTTGGAGTCATCATGCATAATGGAGTCTAACCAAATCTGAAGAGATTTTGTGAAGCCCAGCCCATTTCAACCAAGATCCATAGGGGAGGCAACCCTAACCCCCACCAAAACGGCGTCGTTTTGGCCTCAAACACACAAACCCTAAAATATTTTCTCCCTCTCCCATCCTCTCTCTTTCTCTTCCACTTTTTCTCCTTCTCTCTATGCCTTTGTGTCATCCCCTTTTGCGCACCCTATCCCTTACCTCTCTATCTCTCAATCTCTCTCTTACTCACATTCTCTCTATTCTCTCTCACCCTATCTCTCCCTCTCCCTCTCTCTGTGATTTATGTTCCGCCGACCCCCATGCCATCCCAACCTTAGTCGCCTCATGCCAGTAATCTCCGTCAATCCATATATGTTTCTCTATTTCTCTTCCATCACCCTCTTGCATTCTCGCTGTCGCTTTCCCCCTCTACTGAGACTTCTATTTCCTTTGCATGCAACACGTCACCGCCCCTGGCATGAGAACAATCGAGAACAACCATAGTCAATAGTAGGACGCCTCGATCATCCAGAATTCCTACCTCCACGTTGTAAGTAATTCTTAGACTAACATTTAAAATAACCGCTGTTGGAAAATTGTGACATTAAGAATCGTGCAGTTTGGTTGTGAATTTGAGTGGTGGCCAAGGGCCATTGTGAAGCGTTGGGATGGAAACTATAGTTTGGTTATGAATTTGTGTGGTGGCCGAGGGCCTCTATGAAGTGTTGAGACTGAAACTTGTAGTTGGTTGTGATGTTGGGATTGTATATGCTTTTGAAATATTTTTTTTTATCTTAATAAATATTGTAATTGTTATGTCATTCACTTATAAATTGTTGCATTTTTTGATGCATTATAATTTATAGCTGTCGTTGATAATTATGTCATTAAATTTTGATTTTGTATGTGTATATGCTAAAATTTATAAAACTATTGGTTTTTGGGTCAAAGAAATTTTGTGGCTATGCGTGTAGCACTACCGCAAGTCAATATGGGGCACTATGTCAGTGGAGCTCCTCTGGTCACTTGGAGATTGTAAAATTGAGTTACATGGCCTGGGTTTTCGCTGGGCAACAATGGCCTCAGGTAATACAGTAACACTCTTGAGTCGACTCCGTTGCCTCTCTACCGGCGAAGGTTAGAGGGTGATTGTTCACATATGCACTGGACAGAAAGCTGGGCATCGCTTGTTATGAAGTCACACGCAAGGTCGTTACTTGTGGTATGATGAAGGGAGCCAGAGTATGCGGATGGCCCATAAGGGACACCATGGTGCCTACATTAATAAATTGATTGTATGGATTTTATGTTGATCATGACTCTAAGCCGAAATAGGGTATTATCTTGGTGGAGCTATTCTGGTCACTCGGGAGCATGCAAAACTGAGTGACATTCCCTGGATTGTTGCTTGGGTGAGACAATAACGCTCTCGGGTCGAATCCATTACCTCTCTGCTGGTGGAGGCTAGAAAATGCCTAGTCACGTATATCTCGGGTGCAAAATTAGGCACTGCTTGTTACGAAATCATATACACAGTCATTACTTGTGGTGTGACGAAGAGAGTGAGAGTGTGCAGATGGTCTATAGGGGAGGCCATGGTGCATACCTTAATCAAATGGATGTTTTCAAAATTAAAATGATATTTTAAGGTGCTTAGTATCTTGTGTGATAAATGGGTACATACTTGAGTTTGGTAAATTGAAAACGTCATAATTCTTGATAATTTCATATTTTTTTTTTATAATTTCATATTTTTTCACTTGCATCTATTTCCAATATTAGCCTTGGTTTGACGTACTAAGATTTTGTGTAATGTCACTATGGTGTCCCCACCTACGGTTTCGTTTAGCTTAACTGTAGATTTTGATGCAGATGATGGATACAAGTATGAAAATCCAACTCTGCCTAAGGAATAAAGATTGGAGTCTTTTTTTTCATTTGTTATTAAGTTTATTTATTTTTTGCTTTCTACTATTATGTGATGACTGTTATAATTTTCTTGGCTATGGTTGAAGATTTAGGACTTATGGATTATTTGGAAGGTGATGTTTAAATTTTTCTGGTCCTGTTAGATTGTAAAGACTATAATTTTCATTTTCCCACTAAAATTAATTGCACACCATTTTATTGCATGTACGCACACACTTTGTACTCAAATTGTACTAGGGGTTTATGATTTGAGTGGCCAACATCCCGGTGTTACGACTTTTCCCCAAAACACAAGCGGGGTCGAGAGCACCACAGATTCCCTCTCTTTATAGAGGTTCATTTCCTTCCTTGGAGTGATTGGTCACACTTTCCTTATGCAACCCTTTCCTATTACGTCTAAGTTAACTTATCTTATCTCTAGGCTTGATTCTTGGCCTTATCCTTGGGCTAAATTCTTGGTTGTTGACTTTATACCCAATAAATGTTTGCGATTCTTAAGTTCAATTTGTTCAACAAGAAGGTCTTGAGAATCTTCAACTTAACCGTGATAGAGATAATTTGTCGAAAAAAATAAATTCTAGGAACTTTGTTTGCATGAATGTTTTCCTAATAATCAACTGCTCAGATGGTCACATATGACTATTTATTGTGAGCAAAGAGTGAGTATTTCCATATTTAGAAACAATTTTTATTTTTGTTTGATGCTAATGGATATTTTGCCCCTTGAGGCAATTTGTTGTTTGCTGCTAAAGGCGTGTTTGTCTTAACTTGCAATCTTGAGGAGTTTTGTGGAAAATACCTTTACAAACTAAATGTGTTAGTACAAAAAAATTCATACAGTATGTGACGAAACAACCTCGAGCTATTTGGCTCTTCATTCCGTTAGGCAGAGAGTGGTCGCTAGTGAGAGTATTGGAGAGTTGTGCATGTGTCTTTTTGCCACTTTGCCTTTGTCTTCCTTATTTTTATTTTTATTTCTGTGGGGATTTCTCAATGGATTAATCCAAGTATGCGTTCGTGTGCTTGTTGGGATTTTGAGTGGCTATGCGTGGTTTCTTGCTTGATCTTTGTTGCTCTAAGGAAAGGCGAGATGGTCTGAGCACACTGCACAATTATCATTTCATTTTATTAGCAACGTGCTGACTTTGAACATATTATATGAATGAAAACTGTTAAGGCTTATATGTGTGTTTATTATTGCAATTGTAGTGAAATTATAATTTTAAAGGAAAAAATGTTATTTATTATCTTTTTAGTTATGATCGATCCTTTTCTCATCTCCGATGTAATATTAAATGATTGAAAAAATATTTATAATTTTTTACTTCTCTATCAATCATTTCATGCCATATCGTGGGATAATAAAAACAACTACAACAAAATTGCTTTTTAGGAACAAGAATTTTCATCCCAAGAACTTTACATTTTGTCTTTTGGGACGAAATTCAAAGTTTTGTTTAAAATCTTTGGGACAAAAATTTTCCAATCCGTAAAAAAGGCATGTGATTGGATTTTTTTCATTTGAACAAATATATTATATTTAAATTAAAAGAAATTTGATCCTCAAAGCTTTATTCCAATAAATATTTTCATTGTACAATTATTTTTACATTTCAAAATTTTATTGTTAAAATTTAGATAGATAATAAACATAATGGTTTTTTAACCATTATTTGAATGGCCTCACTTTTTATGTTCAAATATAATAGACAATAAAAAGAAGTTATTATATAGAAATACAACAAGATAATTAATTATGAGAGAAAATATAAATAAATTCTCGTGAATACAAGCCCATTATCCCAATAGTATCAATAACAACAAAGCTATAAATTGTATGTTAATAAGAAAAAAAGATACAAAAATCACTTCATTCAAATCCCTCGGGTTGATAGCATGACCTCCACTATTGTTGCATGAAATTCATCTCATCTATCACTAGCTTAATCTCCTCTTGATTTGCTCCATTCTCAGCCAATATAAGTGTTCCTGCTAAAAAAAAAAAATCATAATTTAGCAATTGAACTCTAAATGCTCTTTGACAGAACTCGTTTTCATATAGTAAATCACAAAATTTTCCAATTGAAGCAACGACAATTTTCACACAGACCTCATTTGTATACACTCGCAGCCATAGAACTTGTCTGAGTAACCAATAAGAAAAACACGACTTAACAACAAAGAAATCATCATAGTCTCATAGAATCCAAGACATCACGTGGGGTGCTATCAAATGCAAAGCATTTGGAAAATCACAAAGCAATAGGTAACTCAACAAATTAAGAACAGAGCAAAGAATGGAAATATGCTGAAATTAGAAGATATTAGTACAACGTATGTTCTCATGTACATAAGAGGGTGTATTTATACAGCATTCAGAGTAGAGGCTCTGTACTAATAGATGAAGAATGTGAAATAAGGCATACTATTTTAAACAGTACTTATCTTTGTGCATGTTAGGTTCAAATTTTCCAAGTTGTAGCTAGACATCTAACAAATTAATTTCTAAATGTGAGCAATAAAATAAAATGTTATGTCCTACCAGAATTTCATGCACAAAGCTTCTTCACATCTTCACGACTTGGATGATAGAGCATATGGCTTGTATGAAAGTGAGTAGCAACAATGTAACAGCAGCTATAGTAGAAGCTATTTTCCAAGGAGTGCCGAAATAATCACGTTTCAAGGTAGCCTTCCAAACATGCTTAGTGTTCTTAAAGAACGCATTCAAATCTCGAAACAAATCACGATAAGCAGAATTCGAAGCATCATATACAATATACGTGCCCAGATTATTGAGAAGAGATGCCACTGCATCATTGTTGCTAAGGCCATTTATGATGATTCCTTTTCTAATAAGTAATTCTACGTCTTTGGGAGTGTTGATTAGCAAATTCAATAGCACAATGTAGTCTGTAAGATGTGAATCACGTGGATAATGGCATTGCTCAAATGCTATGACGTTTCGATAAATAGTCTCCGTCTCATTATCAGGATTAATGCATGGAATTTCCAACGTTCCGTTGGTGAATTTCAGGTCAAGTAAGCATTTGCTTGAGCTCACCTTAAACTTCACTCCAGCCTCGTACAACTGGCTTGCAGTATATAACTGATCAGCACTAGGAAGATCATTTCTTTCATCTGATAACACTGGCTTACTAGATGATGGAAGGAAAAATGCTCTGGCCAAATCAGCATAGTGTCTTGTTAGGTCAAGCAAGCATTTGCATAATCTCACCTTAAACTTCACTCCAACCTCGTACAATTGGCTTACAGTATATAAATGATCAGCTGATCTAGTAAGATCATTACTTTCATGCGGTGGCAATAGGTTTCTAGATGATGGAAGTAAAAATGCTTTGGTCAAATCAACAAAGTGTCTAATTGGTTGCTCTCCAAGATTTCTAGGAAATTGCTGATCTTGAATGTCCACAAAGACCTTAAATGCAAGCGAAGTGAAGGAAGGATGCACTGGCACATCTGCAAGGCTGAATAATATCTCAAGAGCAAAGAAAGGAAGTTGATTTTCAAGTAACCTCAAGTCCGACATAATTGCCTGCCACGATATTGGGTTTAACAGTATATGGTTCTCACGTATAACCCTATCTGATCCTTTGAACCATATTCCGTGGAAAAATTCAATAATAAAGATCCCATCCACCAACATTAATTTCACGAAATTGTCACTGCTAAACTTGATGGTTTCTGCATAGCAACTACGCACACTTTCTTCATTCAGCTTTATGGCGTTTACTAAGATCTCCACGTTGAAGTCAATCCGCTGCATGAATCTCTGAAAATATTTTAGTTTCAACTTTTCCATGGGTTCTAATCTTTTGCTGCCATGGTGGAAAGGCCCTATCGATATAACCTGAGGAGTGTAGGCTTCCTCATTCAATTTGTGAAGAAAAGTTGGAATCCTGTAGATACAACACTCGTTTGATGATAAGGGAAGCTCCAAGCAGCTTTCAGCCATTTCTTTTATGCTAATTACCAACTCTCTATGTTGATTTCCATTTCCACTACTCGAAGTGTTTGCAGCTTCTTGATCCAATTGATGAATTTCAGCATGATTTTGATTTCCATTTGTGACTAATGAAGCAGTTTCCATTTTTTGTTGAATTTCTTGATCATAACTTGTTGATTTTTCCATTTCGCAATTTAGCTTTTTATATAATAAATTGGCTTCCAGCTTCCGGCCTGCTTACACAAATTAAGAAGAGTACTCACTATAATACAATTATATTATTTGTAGAGCTAGCTAGAAAAATAATACCCAAATCAACAAGCAAGCCATGCATCAATTTTTATGCAACGATCGAATTGAGTGCATTAGCTGATGAACTAACTAGCTAGCTATACATAAAAATGTCAATATTCTAATAAATTAATATCTCAATACTCAAAACAAAGAGGTCCGGCCGGATAGCACATATATATGCATGGAATTAGATCCATATATATATACATATATAGACGACGGGGCTAACTAAGACTAATTTGAATTGGGTAATGTGAACATCATGGTGAGATTAGATCAGTAGTCTGATGATAATTACAAAATCAAAGTAATTAGTGATTAAGATAAAAGATAATTGATGGTACTGCTGCATGCATGGGTAAATTACTTTATACAAATTAATGCAAAGGAAATATTTTGCTATCCGAGCAACAACTTCATAGATGATGAAGTGATAGTCTATTTCAATGTGCTTGATTCCGCGAGAAAATTAAAAGAAGTCGCTCGTTGTTGGGTGACAGTTAATTATAAGTCTAAAAATATAATAAATATGATTCTCAATGGGCTATAAAAATAGGAAATTATGGAACAAATTCAAAAAGAGATGAGAAAAAGATGGTGATGGTGAATGCTGTTCTCCTTACCCAAACAAACGCTTTCGCTTTTGGTCGATCGTCGAGGCCTTCTCCAACTTCTCAGACATGCAGATCAAAGAACCGATGAAGCAAGTCAATTGATCAAAAGGAGACAAATTAGACAACGAAGCTCGTCTATTTTATTTTTTTTGGCACAAAAGTCGTACTGTTAGAGTGGAGTCAACGATCAATAAAACTGATTTATATATATATATATATATATATATATATATATATGCGAATAGAGGTGTCTGCTTATCCATAGATAAATTTATAATTATCCATCTTACAACATCAAAGTGTGTAAATAGTTAAGTTGAAAATTTCTATCAAATACTGATCTCTGCATGTAGAAAAACTACAAGAATTCGCATGCAATAGAAGAACGCAAGTGTTGACTATGTTTTAATGATTTACTATTTCATTTTTTTTCTCAAATCCTATATATATCATCTATAGCTATAAAGATTAAAATAACTTACTAGAAATGAAACTATTGTAGTAGCCATGGGATCATTTTTAAGTGATTTTGGTGCAGATCAGAAGTTTCTAATATAATATAGAGTAGTAATGATTTGTGTAAGGTCTAAATATATAAGCCTAACATAGTTCTTTTATAAAAAAAATAGATTCTATTATGAAAAATTATTAAAAAAAAAAACTACTGTTTTTAGTGGGATGACTTATTTTTTTTACGAAGAATCTGCACAATACTTGCCCACTTTAGGCTTGCATTACTCTATATATTTGTGTGCGCGCGTGTGCGTGACTTACGATAAAAGCTTGGAAGACCAATATATAATTTATCTAGAGGTGTATATATTTTTGCATGCATACGTATATATTTTGTAGTAATGTAACACGTACGTAGGCACTCAAATTGATATTGTAATTAAATCCGGCCTTAGATTAAAAATAAAATAAAATGATTATGGGAACCTTGACCCGTGATCATAGGAGAATGTTATGTTGTGTATATTGTCCATATTTTGTACAACTTTTATTTTTTCCATATTTTTACAGCTTTGATTCACACTGTATAGGACTGTACCATTTATCAATATAAAGAAAACACACTGCACTGCTCCAGCGAGCAGAACATTCCATAATCTTGTTAACGTTTATAATGGGTATGGGTGCACGTTGGTGCGGTCTTGGTTTCGCAGTATGGCCGTCTTGCGACTGTTGAAGGAGGTTAGGCAAGGCGTGGGTGTTTGTACAAGTGTCTGGGTCACGGAAACACGGCAGCGCACGGTGGTTTGTGGCGATTTTCTTATGGGTCGGGGTTGTTTGACATGGACAAGGAATTGTCGTGGTTTGCGTTTACAGTGGAGGAAATGAGCGCTGCTCTGTTTTCTATGGTGTAAAGCAGGGGTTGTTGATGGAGCAAGTGTTTGGTGCAATGATGGGGGACTCACAGTGGCTCCACTGCAGGTCGCAACATGGCAAGCAGTGAGGTGTGTTTCATGGAGGATCAGTGCAACTGGTTTGGTGGTTAGGTTGTGGTGGAGACAAACTGTCCCTTGTAAGGGCAATGGCGAACCAGCAATTTTTTTGAGGGGGCCAAATTTTCTAATATGTCACACGTTAGAGATTCAAAAATCATAAAAATATAATTATATATAAAATTAGATATCGATAATTTACAATATACTCGCAGAAATAAAATTCTAAAAATACATCCATCTTAATATATGTTTTAGATTTTTTATGACTATTTTTTATGACAATGTTTCATGAAATAATATTCCTTCATTATTATTTTTGTAATGAAATTTTTTAAATTTATTTAATTCATAAAAACTATTAAGTGATCTTTTAGAATGTCCTATTTCATTCTAGTAAGTAAGCTAATTTATTAAGTTTCATGTACATTCTAGATATTTTTGTGTCACATTAAGCATATAATACTATAATTGAAACATCAAATAAGTTTTTTCTTGCTCAATGAATTCTAGAGGATAAAACCTCTCAACTATTTTCTACATAGATCACCAACCTTAAATGATTTTTCTTGTATTTTTACTTTAGATTCTATATTAAAAAATCTAATATTGTATAACAAAAAATTTTAGGATCCATATTAATATGTCTATTATTTCTCCTAGAATTAGTTTTGATTTAATTTTGGTGAGACCATACTCTTAAAAATAAATAATATATAGAAATTATAAAACATTCCGGGATTATAGAAAAAAAAATTGGAGAGACATTTTTAAGTATATTAGAATCTTATAAAAATTTGAAGAGCACATGGAGATTATAAATTTTTTGGAGTCATTTTCTATATTTATAAAATTATGATTAAAAACTAGGTATATTTTGATTTTTCAAAAACTTTTGGGGGCCATGCCCCCTTTAGATAAACGTAGGTCCGCTACTGTTTACGAGGTTGCTAGTTTTGCCTTGGCTGTGGGCTAGCAGGACAGAGTTGCGATACCGACAAAGGGGCAACATAGGGTTAGAGAGAAGTACACCAGGAGGACTTATTGGCGATGTAGAGAAGTTTACCTCCAACACCTGGGCTGGGCCGGGTCATTACATCATCTCATCTATCACTAGCTGCTATGTATCGGATCAAACTCATCTCCATCTACCTTAAACTAATCATTGATAAAATTCATAACTTTTTCAACTTCTCATAAAAATTTAAACATATCTCAATTTATTTTATACATTCAAACACATTTCTTTAAGACACACAAAACACTTCTAATCACAAATCAACTCAAATCACCTAAAATCACCTCAGCACCCAAACACATCTTAATCTCCTCTTACTTTGCTCAATTCTCTTTCCATATAACCTTTTAGAAAAATCATAAGAATGCTTAGAGAGTGAGATAAGATGAGAATTTTATGAATAGTAATAAAATGGTTTGTAAATAATTGTGAGATAGTTTAAGTTGAGTATTTTTTTGAGTTTTGAGAAAGATGAGAGAAAAAGTTGAATAAAAAATATTATAAAGTTAAAATATTGTTAGAATATGGTTTATAATACTATTTTTGTTTGGAGATTTGAAAAAGTTGATTTTTTTTTATTTGAAATTTTTTAGAAAAGTTGTAATGATTAGTTGAGAAAGTTGTAAAACTTAGATTTAAAATATTTGTATTTAAATGATATTTGGGAAAGAAATAGAACGAGATGAGATGAGATAAGAATTTTGGAATAAAAACTTTTTCCAAACATGCCAGTCTAGATCCTATTTGACCGAACTTGTTTTCATACAGTAAATCGGAAATTATTCCAAAGCAAGCAATCAAATGTTGAATGCAAAGGGAATATTGATATCACACAATTCACTGGACATCATGTAAATCACGGATGGGAGGGATAACATTGAGCTTTGAGTTTGTTTATTCTGAGCGTATGTTGTACACAGCCTTGGTTCGGGCATTGCGTCGAACAGTTTATGTAGACGGCCTTGCTTATTCTGAAGTTGGAATATATTAGTGCAGTGTATGTTATGGTGTATTTATACAGCATTCAGAGCTGAGGCTCTGTACAAATAGATTAAGAAAGTGAAGATGAGGCGTATTATTTCAAACAGAACTTATCTTTGTGCATGTTATGTTCAAAGTTTCCAAGCTATTGCTAGCAATCTGACAAATTAATTTCTGAACATGAGGAGTAAAATAAAATGTTATGTCTTACCAGAATTTCATTCACAAAACTTTTTCACATCTTCACAACTTGGATGATGGAGCATATAGTTTGTACGAGAGTGAGCAGCAGTAAGATACCAGCAGCTGCAGTAGAAGCTATTCTCCAAGGAGTGCTAAAATAATCGCGTTTCAAAGTAGCCTTCCAAGTATGCTTCGGGTTCTCATAGAATGCATTCAAATCTTCAAAAAAATCACAATAAGCAGAGTTCCTGCCATTATATACAACATTGGTGCCAAGATTATTGAGAAAAGATGCCACTGCATTGCTGCTGCCAAGCCCATTAATGATGATTCCTTTTCTAATAAGTAAATCCACGTCTTTGGAAGTGTTGATTAGGAAACTCAATAGCACAATGTAGTCTGTAAAATGTGAATCATATGGATAATGGCATTGCTCAAATGCTATGACGTTTCGATAACTAGTCTCCGTCTGATTATACAATTTTATGCATGGAATTTCCAACGTTCCGTTGGTGAATTTCAGGTCAAGTAAGCATTTGCTTGAGCCCACCTTAAACTTTACTCCAGCCTGGTACAACTGGCTTGCAGTATATAAATGATCAGCACCAGCAAGATTTCTTTGTCGCAACAGCTTTCTGGATGATGGAAGAAAAAATGCTCTGGCTAAATCAGCAAAATGTCTTGCATCCGCTTCAAGATTTTGAGGCAATTTATGAGCGTGAAATCTCTCAAACAAATCAATGGCAAGTGAAGTGAAGGAAGGATACTCATCATCCGGTGCACATGCAAGGCTGAATAATATCTCAAGAACAAAGAGAGGAAGTTGATTCTCAAGTAACTGCAAGTCCAACATCATTGCCTGCCATGATATTGGGTTTAACAGTATATGGTCCTCAAGAATAGCACTTTGTGATCCTTGGAAGCATAATCCATAGAAAAACTCAATAAGAAAGCAACCATCCACCAAAATTAGTTTAACGAAATCGTCACTGCTAAGCTTGATGCTTTCTGCATAACAACCACGTACACTTTCTTCATGCAGCTTTATGGCTTTTACTAAAATCTCCACGTTGAAGTCAATCCGCTGCAGGAATCTCTGAAAATATTTCAGTTTCAACTTTTCCATGGGTTCTAATATTTTGCTGCCATGGTGGAAAGGGCCTATCGATATAACCTCAGGAGTATAGGCTTCCTCATTCATTTTGCGAACACAGGTTGGAATCCTGTAAATACAACATGACTTGTGCGATATCGAGGGAGGCTCCAAGCTTTCAACCATTTCTTTGATACTATTTACCAACTCTCTATGCTGATTTCCATTTCCACTACTATGAGTGTTTGCTTCCTCCCTTCGATAGATTTTAGCATTTTGATTTCCATTTGTGAGTACTGAAGCAGTACTTGCCACTTTTGGTTGAATTTCTTGATGATCACTTATTGATTTAATCATCTCACAGTTAGCTTCTTAATTGGCTTCCTCCCGGCCTGCTTACACAAGAAGAGTGACTACAATAGAATTAAAAAATCTATATATAGGAAAATTTTGTGGGCAATTTTTTTTTTTTGATACATGAGACTGGGGAGGGGGATTCGATCGTTGGGTCTCTTAGTGAGAAACTAAGGTGTTGCCAATTGATTCAAAGGATCTTGGCAATTTTTTTTTTTTTTTTTTTTCGGTGGGCAAGTTAATAGTACATACGTACGTTAATGCTAATTTTTATTTTACAGCAAACAAATTAATTAAGTGTACCCACCATGACCAAAAACCACATTATCAGCCTTTAAAAGTAATTTAACCATATCATATATATTATTTATAGGCCTAGCTAGAAAAATAATACCCAAATAAGCAAGCAGGCATGCATCAATTTTGTATGTAACGAGTTGAGTTCATTAGCTGAAGAACTACACATGATAAAAATGACAATATCATAATTAATTAATATCTCAATCAAAACAAAGAGGTCCAATCATAACATGCATGAAATTAGATCAGCTAGGGTCAGAAATGCCACTGAAACAATTGACCCTTATAGATAATATATATATATATATATATATATATATATATATATATGTATGTATGTATGTATGTATGTATGTATAGACAGGTTTAAAACTAAGTACTTGGGTGATCATGATAATGGGCGCTACTACATTGCTTGGCTCACTTAGAAGCACCTCGCTAAGAGAATCTAGATTCGATAACGCTCGGTTAAGCTTTTTTTTTATTATTATTTTATACATTGGGCAAGGGGATTGGATCCTTAGAGCATTGGCATTGGCTTCATTAAAAGCCTAGCCAAATGTAAAATTTGATGAATTTCATCAAAATAGGGCTGCATTGGATTAGTCAAATAGATAAATGTGAAACTTAGAGTTACAGTAAATGTATAAGTTTCTTCAAATTTGAAGATCTACTATTCATTCATCAAATCTATTTTTTATTCATTTTTAATCTCCTAAGGTCTTTTTTATTCATGTTTAATCTCCAACCGTCTTGTAATAATAATGTAAGAATCAAATTAAATTATTAATCAACATATGATTAGTGTGATTGTAAAATATAAAAAAAATAAAAATATTTTTATTAAAAAAATAATATTATATTATTATTTTGATGAATTCAATGGTTAATTCAATGTGGAGTTATGGCTATAGAAGTTTTGGATTTATAGAAATTATGTACTTTTTATCAAATTTTAAAGATAACTTTAATGAAGCTAATGTCAATACTCTTAGTTCTCTTAGTGAAAAATCAAAGTATTGTCAGGTGATCGAAAAGACCTTGACAGCATGGCTAAGTCTTGAACAAATTAGATGAATAGTCTGACGATAATTACAAAATCAAATTAAGTGAATAAGATAAAAGATAATTGATGCTACTGCATGGCCGGTAAGTTATAAGTAGAAATTAATTAGCACCAACTCCGGTGAATGACATTAATGCAAAGCAAATGGATCTCCGAACATCACGTTCACATGAGATGAATCATAAAATGAAATTTCAATATGATTCATTCGTCTTTATAATAATAAAGGCGAAAAAATTGAAAGAGGTTGCTCTTGGTTTGCATGCAGTTAGCTAAACATATAACAAAAATATCATTCATCATCTAGTAATTATCATTCTTTCCTCGTTTCTTGATATAAACAATAAAAAATTAATGATTCTCAATAAGCTCTAAATTAAAATACGAGATTATCGAACAAATTCAAAAAGAAAGAAAAAGAAGGTGATCATGGTGAGTGTTTTCCTTACCCAAACTGCATACGCTTTCGCTTTTGGTCGCCGCCGTCTGTCTCTAATTTCTCAAACTGTCGGACAGATAAATGAACCGATCGATGAGGCAAGCTGCATCTGATCAAACGGAGACAATGAAGCTCCTCTCTGTTTCTTTCTTTTCTATTCTTTTTTTCATAAAAGTCCTACTGTTAGATTGGAGTCAACCATCAAGAAAAGAGATCATCGCTGATTTCACCTACCACACAGCGCATTACTACGTACTCAAAACCTATCACGGCATCACACGCAGGGACTCATTATGAAAATGTCTAAACATCAATCGCCTATCTAAGAAGACTTGGATGGCCACGTTTTCTGACTAAAAAATTATATATTAAATTATGATTAAATCTATTCAACATTTTTTTTTCATCATCCCATCATGATATGGTATTAGATGATAGGTTTACAAGTGAAATATAATAACTAGTCTCCAATCATCTAATACAACATCATGAAATGATGAGAAGATGATAAAAATTAGGATGATGAGTAGTATTACTTTTAAATTATATATATATTATATAATATTAAATTCTGAATAATTTAAAATATAGATAATTACTCGTGAAACATTACTTTTTTGGTATTAATGAAAAATGAAAGAATAACGTTTGAAAATTTGCAAATAAAGGTGTTGGCCTGCCTATCACAAGATAAGCTCGTGATTATCCATCCGTGGCAACGTCAAAATACATAAATAGATAAGCTGAATATGTCTATCAAACACCAATATACATGTAGAAAAATTAGAGAGTTCACAATGGCAAAGTATCTTCTAATGATTATTTTTACTATTTATGTCGTAGTCATGAGATCATTTTTTAAGTGATTTTGGTGGAGAATAAATCAGTTTATTTAATTTCTATAGACATTTCTAATAGTAGGCGGCTTTCTTCGAATCCAGCCATTATTTACCCATTTTATGGAATCTCCATTTTATTATATATGATAAATATTAAATATTTGAATTTCATAAATGTTAATTTGAAAAACTCTTTGTCATTCAACTTTAAAACAATAATTAGGATATAGAAAGATTTATCAGTAATGTTTTGGACATATTTCACCGCTAATTGATTTTGACCATTAATCTGTGACAAGATGGTGGCCCAGAATGCTTGGAACCGTCAACTTTGAGGGCTTCGTTGAGAAGGTGACCCTTACTGCTTGTGCCATTTCTCATGGGTTATGGCTCACTTTCTGTCCATCAGTGCGTGACGTTCTTGACTACTTGAAGTTGGTGTCGGCTAAGCTTTACTCTAACACTTGGAGAATTCTAATGTGTTGTTACGTTGCTTGGAGAATGGTTTTGGAACCTACTCAAAAGGAGTACCCCAATTTGACTGCCCGAGAATTCCTTGCTACCCATGCAGTCAGGGAGTTGGAAGGCAATATTTGTAGCTTTCGTTCTCGCCCCCGATATCATCTTACTCAATTTGAAGGTCATGTTTATGTTTGAATGGTGTTTGGATATTGAGATGAAATTAGATGAGATGGGTTGAGACTATCTGTGAAACCAAACGGGGCCTAAGACACATTGTAAGAGAAAGTCAGTGAAAATCAATGAAAATATTATGTGTCAATTTTCAATTGGCAAGTGTAAAAGGGGGCTTTGCATCCCATCTAGACTAAAGTCACTTCGTAATTTGTAACGAGTCTTCTTGAAAATTAGATCACAAGCAAAAATTGAACCCCCAATTAGGGACAATGCCAGGATTATAATTTTTTTTTTTTTTATAAGTACCAAGATTATAATTGAGGGGGCGCATATTTTAGATAGGAAATAACTTCTTCAATTGTAATTTTTTAGGGGTACAATTAAAATAACAGAGCAAAGATATACATATAATTTATTATATAATTATTTTCACAACTCAATTTTTGTTTATATATATCAAAGTAGAACTTTATTGCAAAAGAAAGGTTTTCAACCTATTATCAACCCAGATAACCTAAGCAATATAAAATATCCCCACCAAACACAAATATCAGTTACAACTCAATTTTAATCGAGTGATACTTGTGGAGCATCTTAAATTCAAGTATGTTTAGGAAGTTGTATTGTCACATTAGTTAGTTGTAAAATAGTTATAAAATATTATTATTACAAAAATAGGTGAGAGAAAAATAAGAAAGAAAAATAAATTCAAAACCAAAATAAAAGATGCATTTTACAAAAGTTAAAGAGCAAAAATGTTATCGCCCCGTTTAGATTGAGAAGTGATCTCAATTCATCTTGTCTTATTTCATTTCATATAATAAATAATTCAATTTTTTCAAATCTTAAAATAATATTAATATTAAAAAATAATATTCTAATAATATTTTATTCAATTCATCTAAAATTATTTCATCTCATCTCACTATCCAAACAGCAAGAATCTTATCTATGAACTTTATTCATAGCCTTGTGGGGCCTCACCCTGCTTGGTCCGGCCTACACCCTCTATCTATTTCCCTTATTTTATTTTATTTTATCAGCAATGTCTTGACTTTGAACAATTTATATAAATGAAAATAATGAAGTATTATACGCGGGTTTATTAATTTCTATTATAGTAAAATTAGAATTGTAAAGAAAAAAACTCTATTATTTATCATCCTTTAATCATCTATGATCTAGTATTAAATAATTGAAAAATTATTTATTATTTTTTCTTTACCTTGCGATCATTTCATGTCATATCGTGGGATAATGAAAACCATTACAACAAAATTTCTTTCCAGGGACGAGTATCTTCTTCATCCCGAAAAATTTCCATTTCGTCCTTGAAATTAATTTGCAACAAAAAAAAAAAAAACTCCATCCCCAATTTATCCCAAACGATTCATGCAAAAAAGTCTTATGCATCCCAAAAAATTTTCTTCAAAAAGCGTTCGAACGGATTTTTTTTTTGGATGAATTTATTTTATTGTCTAATATGTGTTCAAACGCCAACAATACCATTCAAACAGAGTTTTTTGAGACGAAATTTATTATAGTTGTTTGAACACCAATAATTCCATTTAAATAGATATTTTCCGTAAAATAATAATAATAATAATAATAATAATAATAATAATAATAATAATAATAATAATAACAATAATTTCGTCCCCAAAGCTTTATGCAAATAGATATTGTAATTGTACGAATATTTTTACATTTGAACATTTTCTTGTTAAAATTTAGATGATAATAAACATTCGAATGGTTTTTTAGCCAATATTTGAATGGCCTCACTACTTTTCATGTTTAAATGTAATTTTTGCCAATCCATCATTAACAATAAAAAAGAATTATATTATATAGAAATATAGCACAATAATTAATTATGAGAGAAATATAAATAAATTCTCGTGAGTACAAGCCCATTAACATCCCAATAGTATCTATAACAACAAAGCTAGAAACAAAGACACAAAAATCACTTCATTCAAATCCTCCGGGTTGATAGCATGACCTCCACTTTTGTTGCATGAAATTCATCTCATCTATCAGTTACTCTTCTCCAATCTCAGCCCGTATATGTTCCTGAAAAAAAGTTCATAATTTAACAATTGAACTCTTCATTCAAATGTTGAATGATGCAAAGAGAACATTGATATCACACAATTCACTGGACATCATGTAAATCACGGATGGGATAACATCGAGCTATGATTTTGTTCTTCATTCTAAGAACTTGTCTGAGTAAGCAAAATGAGGAAAACACAACTTAACAACAAAGAAATCACCATAGAATCCAAGACGTCACATGTGGTGCTATCAAATGCAAGGGGTTTGGCAAAGCACAAAGCAATCGGTAACCCAGCAAATGAAGAACAGAGTAAAGAATGAAAATGTGTTGAAGTTGAAGATATTAGTGTTTCGTATGTTCTATTATGTACATATGAAGGTGTATTTATACAGCATTCAGAGCTAAGGTTCTGCACTAATAGATGAAGAAAGTGAAGATAAGTCATAGTATCTCAAACAGTACTTATCTTTGTGCATGTTATGTTAAAATTTTCCAAGTTGTTGCTAGCAATCAAACAAATTAATTCATTTCTAAACATGATGAGTAAAATAATTATGTCCTACCAGCATTTCAAGGACAAAGCTTCTTCACATCTTCACAACTTGGATGATGGAGCATATAAATTGTCCGAGAGTGAGCAACAATAAGATACCAGCAGCTGCAGTAGAAGCTATTCTCCAAGGAGTGCTGAAATAATCACGTTTCAAGGTAGCCTTCCAAATATGCTTAGGGTTCTCATAGAATGCATTCAAATCTTCAAACAAATCACAATAAGCAGAGTTGATGCCATATGGGACATTTGTGCCCAGATTATTGAGGAAAGAAGCCACAGCATTGCTGCCTCCAAGCCCATTAATGATGATTCCTTTTCTAATAAGTAAATCCACGTCTTTGGGAGTGGTGATTAGGAAAGTCAATAGCACAATGTAGTCTGTAAATTGTGGATTATTTGTATAATGATGGCATTGCTCGAGTGCTATGACGTTTCGATAAGTATTCTCAGTCGAATTATACAATTTTATGCAAGGAATTTCGAACGTTCCGTTGGTGAATTTCAGGTCAAGTAAGCATTTGCTTGAGCTCACCTTAAACTTCACTCCAGCCTCGTCCAACTGGCTTGCAGTATATAAATGATCAGCATAAGCAGGATCTCTTCCATATGGTGGCAGCTTTCTGGATGATGGAAGAAAAAATGCTCTAGCCAAATCAGCAAAATGTCTAATTTCATACGCTTCATGATTTTGATGCAATTTCTGATCGTTAATGCTCTCAAAGGTATGAATTGCAAGCAAATTGAAGGAAGGATGCTCACAAATCGGTACACGTGCATGGCGGAATAATATCTCAAGAGCAAAGAAAGGAAGTTGATTTTCCAGTAACTTCAAGTCCAACATAATTGCCAGCCACGATATTGGGTTTAACAGTATATGGTTCTCACGAATAACACTATATGGTCCTTGGGACCACAATCCGTAGAAAAATTCAATAATAAAGATCCCATCCACCAAAATTAATTTCACGAAATCATCACTGCTAAACTTGATGGTTTCTGCATAACAACTACGCACACTTTCTTCATTTAGCTTTATGGCGTTTACTAAAATCTCCACGTTGAAGTCAACCCGCTGCAGGAATCTCTGAAAATATTTCAGTTTCAACTTTTCCATGGGTTCTAATCTTTTGCTGCTATGGTGGAAAGGCCCTATCGATATAACCTGAGGAGTGTAGACTTCCTCATTCAATTTGCGAAGCCAAGTTGGAATCCTGTAGATACAACACTTGTTTGATGATAAGGGAGGCAGCTCCAAGCAACTTTCAGCCATTTCTTTGATGCTAATTACCAACTCTCTATGTTGATTTCCATTAATCCACAACTCAAAGTGTTTGCAGCTTCCTGATCCAATTGATGAATTTCAGCATGATTTTGATTTCCATTTGTGACAGTTTCCACTTTTTGTTGAATTTCTTGATTTCTAGTTGATTTTTCCATCTCACAATTAATCTTCTTAATTAACTAATAGGCTTCTAGCTCCCGGCCTGCAGCTTACACAAATTATGACTCAGTACTGACTACAATACAATTATATTATAAAAATGAGAAATGATACTTACAGTCGTGAGTGTGCAAGCGCCGTGCAGTCGCTTTGAAAAAAGTGAATAAATATGAGACCCACATGAAAAGAAATTAATTTTTTAACAGTGGACCCTACTCTTTTTCAAAGCGACTACATGGCGTCGTTTGCGCATTTCACGACTGTATTTAGCATTACTCTATAAAAATATGGGCCAATTTTGTGGGAAACTTAATTAAAAGAAAGGTATTAAAATAAGTACCCAGCTAGCAAACAAATTAAAAACCCATTATATATGATCAGTCATTCAAAGTAAAATAACCATATCATATTATATTTTATTTGTAGAGCTAGCTAGAAAAATAATACCCAAATCAACAAGCAAGTCATGCATCAATTTTCTATGCAACGAATTGAGTACCTTAGCTGATGATCAACTAAGTACTATATATAGAAAATGTCAATAATCTAATAAATTAATATCTCAATACTCAAAACAAAGAGGTCCAGATAGCACATATGCATGGAATTAGATCCATATATATATATAGACGACAGGGCTATTTAAGACAAAGTACTTGAATAAGAAAAGAAGCTGAGAAGGGAAACCTTGCGAGAAGGTGCAGCCCTGCGAGCAGGATAAATTGAGGGAGAAAGAAGAGAGAATTAGGTTTTTAACCTTCTACACTACGTATATGGGCGGGCGGGTAACCTAACCTGCTTGCCACTCATCTCGCTAATTTTTATTCATCTGCTTGTCTGTCTGTCCATAAATACCGGACGGGTAGTCTACCCAGTACTTACTAAAAGGAGTAAATCCACTATGAGTAACATGTGCATCATCTAGACAATGTCATTGTTCAAAAGCGATAGTGTTCTGATAAATCGTCTCTGTGCCGTTATACAATTTTCTGCAATGTTCCATTGCTGAATTTTAGGTCATATAACTAACACGTGTTTAATATGCACTTTTAACTATCAAAATTAAAGCAATGCCCTCCAAGTAATGCTAGCTTCACCACTTAATTTAATGGTAAAATGGATGCATGAAAGATAAGTAAGAATTAATAGATGACTTGATCATCCAATCATGAGAGTCATGATAATCAGATACACATTGACAAAGGGCTTTTAAATATAAGTGAATGAGTATGGGAGTTGAATGAACTAAAATTGAATAAATTCTTTAATTGGATATATATATATATATATATATATATACACACACACACAAATATAGAGTAATGCAAGCCTAAAGTGTGCAAGTATTGTGCAGGCTCTTTGTAAAAAAATAAGTCGTCCCACTAAAAAAAGTAGTTTTTTTTTATACTTTTTTATAATAAATAGAGTCTATTTTCTTACAAAAGAACCATATAAGGCTTATATATTTAGACCTTACACAAATCCATATATATATATATATATATATATATATATATATACCCTTTGGGAAGGTTTAAGCCTCACAGAGGAGGAGGAGCATGTTATTAATCTCCCAGAAAGTGTTATTCAAGCTTCAGAGAATAAAGGGAAGCAACTTCCCATAAAAATTTAAACATATCTCAACCTAGCTATTTCATACATTCAAACACATCTCAATGGAACACACAAAACACTATTAATCACAAATCAATTC
Organism: Juglans microcarpa x Juglans regia; assembly: GCF_004785595.1. Taxonomy (NCBI): domain Eukaryota; kingdom Viridiplantae; phylum Streptophyta; class Magnoliopsida; order Fagales; family Juglandaceae; genus Juglans; species Juglans microcarpa x Juglans regia. The sequence goes on along the minus strand of NC_054601.1, from coordinate 24,692,791 downwards.
AAATCATTTGAGATCACCTCAACACACAAAACACTATTAATCTCCTCTACTTTGCTCCATTCTCAGACCATATAACGTGCAAGAAAAGAAAATCATAATTAAAAAATGGAAAACTAGTCTAGATCCTATTTGACCGAACTTGTTTTCATACAGTAAATCGGAAATTATTCCGAATCAAGCAATCAAATGTTGAATGCAAAGAGAATATTGATATCTCACTGGAGATCATGTAAATCAAGGATGGGATAACATTGAGCTTTACAGTTTGTTTATTCTGAGTATCCAGTGAATGACATTAATGCAAAGCAAATGGCTCTCCGAACAACAGTACGTTCACATGAGATGAATCATAAAGTGATAGTCTATTTTAATATGATTGATTCGTCTTTATAATAATAAAAAAGAAAAAATTGAAAGAGGTTGCTCTTGGGTTGTATGCAGTTAGTAAGTCTAGCTAAAAATAAAACAAAAATATCATTCATCATCTTGTAATTATCATTCTTTCCTCGTTTCTTGATATAAAAAATACATAAATTAATGATTCTCAATAAGCTGTAAATTAAAATACGAGATTATCGAACAAATTCAAAAAGAAAGAAGAAGAAGGTGATAATGGTGAGTGTTTTCCTTACCCAAACTGCATACGCTTTCCGCCTTTGGTCGCCGCCGTCTGTCTCTAATTTCTCAAACTGTCGGACAGATAAATGAACCGATGAAGCAAGCTGCATGTGATCAAACGGAGACAATGCAGCTCCTCTCTGTTTCTTTCTTTTCTATTCTTTTTTTCATAAAAGTCCTACTGTTAGATTGGAGTCAACCATCAAGAAAAGAGATCATCGCTGATTTCACCTACCACACAGCGCATTACTACTCAAAACCTATCATGGCATCACACGCAGGGACTTACCCATTATGAAAATGTCTAAACATCAATCGCCTATCTAAGAAGACTTGGATGGCCACGTTTTCTGACTAAAAAAATATAAATTAAATTATATATATTACATAATATTAAATTCTGAATAATTTAAAATATAGATAATTACTCGTGAAACATTACTTTTTTAGTATTAATGAAAAATGAAAGAATAACGTTTGAAAATTTGCAAATAAAGGTGTTGACCTGCCTGCCTATCACTAGATAAGCTTGTGATTATCCATCCGTGGCAACATCAAAATACTTAAATAGATAAGCTGAATATGTCTATCAAACACCAATATACACGTAGAAAAATTAGAGAGTTCACAATGGCAAAGTATTAGTGTTCTAATGATTATTTTTACTATTTATGTAGTAGTCATGAGATCATTTTTTAAGTGATTTTGGTAGACAATAAATCAGTTTATTTAATTTCTATAGACATTTCTAATAGTAGGCGGCTTTCTTCGAATCCTAGCCATTATTTACCCATTTTATGGAATCGCCATTTTATTATATATTATAAATATTAAATATTTGAATTTCATAAATGTTAATTTGAAAAACTCTTTTTCATTCAACTCGAAAACAATAATTAGGATATAGAAAGATTTATCAGTAATGTTTTGCACATGTTTCACTACTAACTGATTTCAACCACTACCTGTGACAAGAAAAGATGGTGGCACGGTGTGCCTGGGCTTCGCTGAGAAGGTGGCCCTCACTGCCGTGCCCTTTCTCATGGGTTACGGCTCCTTTTCTATCGGCCGTTGCGTGATGTTCTTGACTACTTGAAGTTGGCGTCGGTTTAGCTTCACTCTAATGCTTGGAGAATGGTTTTGGAACGCGCTTGAGAGGAGTGCTCTGATTTGATTGCCATGGGAGTTCCTTGCTACACATGCGATTTGGGCATTGGAAGGCAATCTTTGTAGCTTTCGTTCTCACCCCCAATATCGCCACACTTGATTTGAAGGCCATCATTCTAATGCCAAACAGTGGTAGAAAAAATTGTTTTTTTATTTTTGGCCAATGATGGGAGTTTCCTGGTAAGAAGGGCGAGAAGGCGAACTTCCCAGTCTATGCCATATAGGGGAAAGTCCTCGACGACAAAGCAATAGCCATTGCACTCTCTCAACGAGAGTAAGTTCTCATTAAGAAGGTTTATTCTTGGGTTGAGCACAACCAGGAAGCTATTTGGATGGAGGCCCTATTGACGAGGGCCCATATTTACAAATTTTTAGAGATGCATGATTGTTCTCGTGCAAGTGGTCGTCACCTTCCAAAGGAACTGGCCATTTCCCAAGACAAGAAAAGGCTCATCGCAACCCTACTAGAGAAGAGCATGGTACAGCTAGCACATTGATCTCCTTAGGTGGTGCGGTTTCGTGGTGGCATGCATACGGTACAACTGTGGTCTTTCAATTCACTAGGCTCCCTGAATGGGTCTCATTCGGTATCATTGGGCTCATATGGTGAAGATAAATGAGTCCATCTAGTTAACTTGTAACTTCCTGTCATGTTGGTATGGCAAGAATTTAATAATTGTGAACGATTTTTGTCCATCACGTCATTGGTTTTGATTGGTTGTTTGTGCTCTCGTGTCCAGGGTGGTTGTAGCATTTGCACCTAGCCATGTCACCAGATCATGGATTTGTCCATAGCGATCACGCTGTTAGATTGCTCGCATTCTCCTTGGGGTACTTCAACCTTCACGTCTCTTTTTATAAATTAATTTCTCCTTCCTCTTGTTGCCTCTTTCACTTTTTCTTACTCATCTTCTTCATTGTCTGTGTTTTCTATCGAAACCCTAGCTTCTCCTCCCTCGTATCAATCATTTGTGTCAATGGCTCACCAGAAAATTCCTCGACTACCTTTTCATGGATCACCCCCACTTACGGGGTCCTCGTCAGCACTAAAGTCCTCCTCTGTTGGCAATGTGCCCTATTATAAAGGTCACAATTGGTCGTCTGTCCTCACCATAGCCGACCTCAGGAAGTTGAGGAATCCCTAATTCGGTGGTTTTGAAGGCGCCTCCCAAGGGTTCTTCGACTTTGAAGGCTTTACTGAGAAGATGACCTTCACTGCCTATACCCTTTTCTCATGGGTTACGGCTCTCTTTCTATCGGCCAGTGCATGACGTTCTTGACTACTTAAAGTTGGCATCACCTCAACTTCAGTTTAACGCTTGGAGAATTTTGATGTGTTGTTTCAATTCTTGGAGAATGGTTTTGGAACCTACTGAAGTATCCCGATTTGACTGCCAGAGAGTTCCTTCCTACCCACTTGGTCAGGGCATTGGAAGGCAATATTTGCAGCTTTCATTCTTGCCCCTATATCCCCTCATTAGATTAGAAAGCCATCATTATAATGCCAAACAGTGCCAAAAAAAATCTTTATATTTTCTGGCCAAGGATGAGAGTTTCCTAGTAAGGAGGGCGAGAAAGCAGACTTCCCATTCCACGCCATATAGGGAAAAGTCCTTGACTACAAAGTGATTGCCATTACTCTCTCTCAACAAGAGTAAATCCATGTTGAGAGGGTTTATTCCTGGGTCGAGCACAACCAAGAAGCTGTTTAGATGGAAGCTCTATTGACGAGGGCCCATATTGATCGATTTTCAGTGATGCATGATCATTATTGTGTGAGTGATTGTCACCTTAGAAAAGGCTCATTGCAACCCAACTAGAGAAGAGTAGGGTACGTTTACCATATTGATCTCTTTAGGTGGTGCGATTTTGTGGTGGCATGCATACAAAACGCCTGTGGTCTTTCAATCCACTAGGATCCCTGAATGGGCCTCATTCAGTATCGTTAGGATCTATGGTGAAGATAAATGAGCCCCTCCAGTTACCGTGCAAATTCCTATCACGTTGGCATGGCAAGAATTTAATAATTATGAATGGTTTTTTTTTCATCACGTCATTGGTTTTGATTGGTTGTTTGTGCTTTCGTGCCCAGGGAGGTTGTAACGGTTCTACGTCTAAACCTAGTCATGTCACCAAATCGTGGGATTTGTCCACAACGATCACGTTGTCAAGTTGCTCGCATTCTCCCTTGATATTTCAACCTTCACGTCTCCTTTTATAAATATATTTCTCCTTCCTCTTGTTTCCTTTTTCACTTTTGCTTACCCATCCTCTTCAGTGTCTATGTTTTCTGACCCTAGCTTCTCCTCCCTCCTATCACTCATTTGTGTCAATGGCTTGCCAGAAAATTTCTTGACTTCCTTTTCATAGATCACCCCCTCCTACGGGATCCTCTTCAGCACAAGAGTCTTCCTCTGTCGGCAACATGCCCTATTACGAAGGTTACAATTGGTCATCTGTCTTCACCACAGCCAGTCTCAAGAAGTTGAGAGATTCATATGGAATCCCAACTTCGGTGGTCCTTAAGGCTCCTCCCCAAGGGTCCATCAACTCTGAGGGCTTCGCTGAGAAGGTGGCCCTCACTGCCTGTGCCCTTTCTCACGAGTTACAACTCTTTTTCTGTCAACTGGTGCGTGACGTTCTTGACTACTTGAAGTTGGCGCCAGCTTAGCTTGACTCTAATGCTTAGAGAATTCTAATGTGTTGTTGCATTGCTTGGAGAATAGTTTTGGAACCCGTTCAAGAGAAGTATCCTGATTTGACTACCTAAGAATTCCTTGATATCCACGCGGTCAGGGAGTTGGAAGGTAATATTTGTAGCTTTCATTCTCGCCCCCGATATCGACTCACTCAATTTGAAGGTCGCCATTCTAATGCCAAACAATGGTAGAAACAATTCTTCATTATTTTTGGCCAGGGATGGGAGTCTCCTGGTAAGGACGGCAAAAATGTGGACTTCCCTGTCTACACTATATGGGAAAAGTCTCCAACAACAAAGAGATAGTTGTTACTCTCTCTCAACGAGAGCAAGCCCGCGTTGAGAGGGTTCATTCCTGGGTTGAGCACAACTAGGAAGTTGTTTGGATGGAGGCCCTGTTGACGAGGGCCCATATTGGTAGACTTTTAGTGATGCCTAAGCATTCTCATACAAGTGGTTGTCGCCTTTAGGAAGAACCGGCCGCTTCCCATGAAAAGAAAAGGCCCATCGCAACCTTGCTAAAGAGGGAGGGGAAATGGTCTCACCGCGAAGCTGAAGTGGTGCCTGAGCCTCCCATGTCCCAATGTGCTCTAGAGCAGATTTGGAGCCTCCTCGCTCGGGCGATCATTATGTATCGGCTCTAGTTACTGTGGAGGGGAATCTCCCGTTGGAGAAGCTTCTCATGACTCGAACGGCCTAAGCAATTTGATAAGGCAAGCTCTCTTAGATTTGGCCACGACCCTCGACTTTGAGTTCCCTTCCTAGGAACTCGAATCTGCCCAATCGCCAAATTTTGCTCTTCCATTGACCCCGCCAGTCGACCTAGAGTTTGTTGAAAAATAGGTGGATGCGAACATCATCGTAGCTTTCTCCCGTGGTCTTTTAGACTCCTTTCCAATATTTCCCATGACGTGACCCCGACCGTGGAAGTCAAGGTCCTGACTTGATTGATGAGTTGCCGATTGAGTTTGACTCTTAAAGGGAGGTAATCTGTGATGGTGAAACCCCTATACTCCCCAGAACCTGGAGTTGAGCGGGGGTAGGATTTTGATTTCCTCTATGCCATTTAATGCCTCTTTGGGGGGGGGGGGGGGGGGCGAGGAGGGACCTTCTTCACTCTTCATCCTTGTTTAGGAAAATAAGACCATGGCGAGTTCCTTCCGAGTCAAGGGGAAAGGTAAGGGTCAGTCACCAACAATTGACCCTACCACAGGGTTCATATCAGCCCACCAATATAAGGTAGGGGCGAGCGCCCTCAACAATTCCATAGGTTGTTTATCTTTGGTTGTTGAGAGATTTATTCTCTTCAATAGGTTGTTTGTCTACTTTGCCTTCTACTTTTCTTTCGTTTTGACTTGGATCCTTATGTGCGTGTGATTTTGGTAGGGTGTGGATCAGCTGGTTGCTTGGAGCTTCAAGAAACTGGCCGACTTGGAGGATGAAGTCTGGGCCAGGCATATGTTCACCTTTTGGGCGCGAAAGGAGGTCACGTAGCTCCAGACTGAAGAAGCTGAATTAGAGGTGATCCTCGATCAGGCCAACGACTACATACGATTGCTAGAGGTTGACCTGGCTGGTCTACGTGAAGATGCAATCAACCTCAGCAGGGAGCTCGATCATATGAGGAAAGAAGCCACTATGACCATTTTGAGCTGAGAGTGCTTAAGGAGAAAAGAGCTTCAAGACAAGAACGGTTGTCCTATCTTGAGGCAAAGTTGGAGGAGGCCAAGGGACGCTTCCATGAACTTGACAAGGTTGTGGCAAAATTTGAGGAGGCTCGTCGTCGCCTGGGGCTTGACCTAGATGAAGCAAGGTGAAAGTTGAAGGAGCTGTCTGGTTAGCATTATAGGATGAGGAAGGATCACGAGTTGATGGACAAGAGACATAATGAATTGACAAATTCTATGTTACGTCTCGTTAGGAGGATCAAAGTTCATCACCAACATATCAAGGTCTTGGAGTCTGAGCTGACTACTTCTGGCTAGGAAGTCATTCACCTTTCCCCTCAACTCCTAGTGGCCAAGTCTGTTCGCAACAAGGCTTTCAACTATGGCTACAAGGCTAACTTGGAAAGGTTAAGGACCTTCTTGCTGGCAACCCTTCAAAATAACTTGAGAATGCTGAACCTTAAGTCCTTCAAGCCTGACCATGCTTCCAGTCAGTATGTTAATTCATTGTGAATGGATACAATGCTTGACACATTCCTGACTCCTTTTCCTCCTCCTCCACCTCCCCCAACTCCTCTAGCTCATTTTGTTGCTCCGTTGATGCTTATGTTCTAGGCATTATGATTATGAGGGTCGCACAGTATAAGGACTTGTGCACCTGTGTCATTACCGCAAGTCTAAGGACTCGACCTCAGTGGGCAGGAGTCGTGCAATCTAAGGACTTGCACGCCCGTATCAGCACCGTAAATCTAAGGACTCAACCTCAGTGAGTGAAGGTCGCATAATTTGAGGTTTTATGCGCCTATTTCATCCTCACGAGGCTAAAAACTAGACCTCAATGGGCGGGGATTACACAGTCTAAACACTTGCACACATGTATCATCACTGCAAATCTAAGGACTAGACCTTGGTGGGCGATGATCGCGCAGTCTAAAGACTTGCATGCCCATTTCATCATTGAGAGTCTAAGGACTCAATCTAGATGGGTAAAGGTCGCGCAGTCTGAGGACTTGCACACCCGTATCATCACCGTGAATCTAAGGACTCGACCTCGATTGGCATTGGGATTCACATTGGGAGAAGCATAAGAGGGAAATAATCATGTTTATTCATTGTTCTTCACTGCTTAGTGATACAAAGTCAAGGATGGTATTTGTGGAGATCACGACATAGGGTCCTTCCTAATGGGGACCAATTTTTCCTTCTTGCGTGGTTATTCTGGTTTCTCTTAAGACCAGCTCGCCTATCTTGAAGGTTATGGGCTTTACTCTTTTGCTGAAGTAGCCATCGGTTCTTCTTTTCTTAAGGGTCACTTGGGCCTCGACATCTTCTCATTGTTCGTCTAGCAGTTGAGGTGCTCTTCCAATGCTCTGTCATTCTGCCTTTGACCGAAGTGTTGAATACAATAGCTTGGCAACCCAATTTCTACAGGGACCACAGCCTCGTTCCTGTATGCCAAGGCAAACTAGGTCTCCCCTATTGGAGCTTTGACTGTGGTTTTGCACACCCACAGAACTCCTGGGAGTTCTTCCACCCACTCTCCTTTTCTGTATGTAAGTTTCTTCTTTATGATCTAGAGTGGGATTTTTTGGTCACTTCTACTTGCTGTCCTGGGGTTTCTTGGGGACAACTACTTGAATTTGAGTTCCTAGCTCTGTACACCATTCTCGATAATGCGTTGAGTCAAACTACATCCCATTCTTCAAGATGTTGCTCTGGGAATTCTGAACCGGCATACAATGGTATTCCATAAGAACTTGGTGATATTTTCTCACCAGGATTGTCGCCAGGATTTCTGCTTCTGTCCACTTGGTGAAGTTGTCTACGGAGACAAACACAAATCTCACTCCTTTCCCTGTAGGAGAGACTCTTGGTCAACTCCTCATTGCACAAATGGCCAAGGGGACATTATAGAAGTTAGCTCCTCTAGCGAGTAGTGTGATATCGGAGTGAACACTTGGCACTTCACACACTTCTTGACCAATTCCTTCGCGTCCCTGAGGGCATGTACCTATACTAGGATGTATTGGGTTTTTTGTGTGGAGACGCACCTCAATAAGGGGTAGGGCTAAGCATCAACCAAGTCGGAGTCGATATGCCCTACCTCCAACTTTGTCAGAGGTCGAATCTGACTTTCGACTTATAGGAGCGAAGTCAGATTTTGGACTCTTTTTTTTTTGGCTTTTTTTAACTTCATATTTGGCCCAATTTTAAAAATATATGTGGACTTTCAAATTTCAATTTTTTTAAAAATTATAATCTAAACTAAATAATTCACTTCTACTTCAATTTTACAAAAACATAACAACAAATAAAACTAAATAATTCTTTTATTTTGTAGGTTTTTGTTCTACCTTTTCTTTTCTTCTTGTTGTCATTACCTTGCAGATTATTCAGATAGCTCCCTCCCACTCTCTCTTCATGTTTCTGTTATTTCTTACTCATTGTGGACAATGCTCATTTTAAGTTGTTGGTGGAGAAAGTTTGTTGCTAAGTGTTTTCATTGTGTTTCTTTGATGCTAAACTAACTTGATTGAATCTTAAGCTTTTGCTTTCATAAAAATGCTTAACTGAATTGCATAATGGCTGTTTATAAACTTCTATGCTTAAGAAAGGATCGTTGGGATTATAGGTTACATCACTTTCCAATAGCTTAGGTTTTAGCTTAACATAGAAGTTTATCAAATAATCAGTTACTCAAGCAATGGAAATGTTTGATTAAGTTGCTGATTGCTAAACTCGAATATACACAAGCAAGAATACCTCGGTTTCCTTTCTATTTCACTAAGTTAGGTCCAACATTGCAGTTGATAGGAACTCTAATGAACCATATCTTAATGGTTTCAAAGGGAAAAAAAAAAAAACAAACAAACAAACTAGTGTGCAAAACAATTGAGAAAAGGGACAAATCAACAATCAAGAAAAATCTTTGTGTGCTTTGGAAAAGCCTACCTATTACTAGTGCTTTCAACTAAAAAAAAAAAAACCTTTTAAAGTGTGATAGCGTGAAAGCCACCATTACAATATTTTTTAATTAGAGCAAGATTAGTTTTCATCCTTCTTGACAAGCTGCTGATATTGGGAGTACTTGATGAAATTTTACAACCAGCCTTGATAGTCTTGCCACGCACTTGCTACACTTAGTGAGCTGCAACCTTTTTACACATTTCCTTTGTTCAAGTGCTTGAGTATTTCATGAGCTTTTGCGAAGAGCTATAATCTGATCTACTTTAGCTTTAATACGTATACTTTTGACAATCTCCAGTTGTGGCATAGATTTTTTACCTCGGTAAATTTGGAAGGAAGCCAAGTTTCTTCTTCTTTCAATCGCTCAATTTGCTAGAGACTAGCAAAAGGCTAGTTGGGGGGTGTGATAAGGTGTTAATAATGTATAATTAAGCATTATGGTTAAGTAAAATGTCGAATGAAATCTTTGACAAATGCTTAATTATGCATTAGAATGGAAATAATTGCCGAAATTTAAATCTGGTAACATTTTGGGGTTTCATTTGCTTAAATTGTGCTAGAGCCATATTCTAATACATTAGCAGGCAAAGGCATCCATGTGACCCCTTGCTTATTTCACCGTGTGATAGCATAGTGGGCTTCAAGAATATCAAATTCTATTTATAACCTTGCAACAACACTAATATACACCTATTTTACCATAAGGTTACGGCTGGAATGGGGGGAATTGTAATCAGAAGGGATCCTGAGCTGAGTTGGAGGAAAGCTGAAGAATATTTGGTGGTCCAAGGGAAGGAAGTTGGTTACCACAGCAAGGCAAACGGGAAAAGCATAAAGAGGAGAGCAGAGGGAGATTTGTAAGGGTAGAGAAACACGGCTGGAAAGGATTCAAAGGAGCAGAGTTTTTCATCTTTTTCTTTTTCATTTTCTATTCTTCATGTTAAAACTTTCTGCATTAGTTAAACAGAATTTTACATTCGTCATGCAAAAGTAATTATGTGACTAAGCTCGGGAGTAGCTCGGATTGGGTTGTGAGTTTAATAAATTGATTTTCCTTTGGTTTCATTTCATAATCCTATGAAATTGTAAATCAGTTTACACTAGGTTCAACATGGGTTCTTCATTCGAATCCTTGGTTTATTGTTGACAAGAGGCACAATAGATGCTTGGGTTTGCAATAAGAGTTCAGTGTTAAAATGTTTATCCCAAAATTGTTTAGCAACTCAGTAGGAAATCTTGGTATTGATTGGAAGTTGGATTTAATTGCTGAATCTTCGGAATGTTAATCTTGACAAAGATAGTATTTGATGGGGTTAAGGAATCAATGTTTATTCAAGCACAATCCATAAAGAGTGAACCCGCAGCTTAGATGTTTGATCTTCTGCTTTTTAGACATAAATTTGTATTCAAATTCACTTTTCTTCTATTATTTATTGTTTGGCATCCACAACTTTTCATACAAATATGAGAAATTTGAGTTGGAATAATTCCATCACATACACTTTTCATTTGGTACATTCTCATGTGTACATAAATAATTAGCTTAGTTTTCTTTTAAAGCGTAGATTAGTTTTGCACACTAATTTGTTCACATAGTTTTTTTTTTTTTAAATTTTTGTATCCTTTTCTGAATTCAATAGCATCCTCAAGCATTTAAAACTCAAGTGATTTTTCTGATCATCGTTGTCCCTATGGAATGGACATCGGGACTCTCCCTTGAATCAACTTGACAACTTTTGCACTTGGAAGGTAGCTTTATTAGCAAATCAGTGTACCTTGCACAAGACCCTAAAAAATGGTAGCCATTTATCCATGGATCTGGACACAAACCTATTCAGTGCTGCTACTCTGCCAGTCAGTCTTTAGGTCTCACCAATGTTCTGAAGGGCTTCATATCTATGATCTTCTTGATTTTCTCCATGTTGGCTTATATTACTCTCTATGACACTATGAAACTCAGAAATTTTCCTGAGTCGACACTAAAGGTGCACTTGGTTAGGTTCAGCTTCATTTCGCATTAGCATAACAAGGCGAAGGTTTCCCTCAAATCCTCCAGGTGCTGGGATGGCTCTTTACTTTTAACCCACAGGTCGTCGACGTAAACCTCCATACTTCCTCCAATCTCCTCTTGAACATTCAATTCACGAGTCTTTGATACGCTGCACCAACGTTCTTCAACCCAAAGGGAATGACTTGATAGTAGTACAATCCTTGGTCTGTTATGAACGAGGTGTTCTCCTCTTCTTCTGGGTTCATCCGGATCTAATTGTACCCCGAGTAAACGTCTATGAATCTCAGCATCTGATGTCCCACCATAGAGTCGGCAATCAAATTAATCTGCGGTAGTGGGAAGCTAACCTTTGAGCGCACTTTGTTAAGGTTGATGAAGTCTACACACATCCTCCATTTTCCGTTGGACTTTTATACTAGTACAATATTGGACAACCACTCGGGATAGTGAGCCTTTCTGATGAATCATGCAACGAGCAGTCAATCGACTTCTTTGGCTATGGCTGAGTATTTCTCTGTATTGAACGATCTTCTCTTCTAATGGACCTTCCTACTGGCAGGGTCAACACAAAGGTGATGCTTGATGATTGCGTTGTCTATCTTGGGCATGTCTTCGTAGCTCCATGCAAACACATCCCTATGTTCGACCAGGAGTTGCTTCAATGCCTCTCGAATCTTGGGCTGGAGCGTGGTCCCAATCTTTGTTGTATTCTCCAGTTGTTTTGGGTGCAGCGTTACTAGCTCCAATAGCTCATTTGGTTCTGCTTGCTACAAGCTTTCTTCATCTCTTGTTTCCACATAACGATCAAGGAGGACCGGTGGCGGGTTGAGACTTTGCCTTGATTCTAGTTTTCCATAGAACAGACATCTACCCCCCTTATTTAAGCTCTTGCAACAAGCACTCCCCAGGAAGGGCTTGCTCGCCTCGAACCTCTCTTACTCCTACCTCCGTTGGGAATTTTATCATCAAATGATAGGTAGAAGTGATAGCTCTGAGTCTGTTCAAGGTTGAACGCCCTAATATAGTGTTGTAGGATGATGGGGCTCTGACTACTAGGAAGTCAATCATGGTAGTGGCAATGTATGCTCCTTTCCTAACTATGACAAGTAGGATTATGGTGCCTAGGGGTTGTACAGCATTCCCGGAGAAACCTTTCAGTAGCATGGGTGATGGTTTCAGTTTACTAGGATCAATACCCATTTTGGTGATGACCTCCCATAAAAGGATGTTAGTCAAGCTTCCGTTATTGATAAGAATTTGTATAGTAGTGTAGTTGGTGACCAACAATGTTACTACAAGCGCGTCATCATGGGGGTACAGGACCCCTTCGCAATCTTCTTCCCCAAAAGAGATGTTTTTTTAGCTCTTATGCCTTGGTTGCTTTGGAGGTCTGTCTGTCGTGTAAACTTCCTCATATATTGCCCTACGAGCATGTGCTTGTCTGTTGGATGCAGAGATCCCTCCTCCAGCAAACCCTATGCTATCATACGAATTTCCCCCAAAGGTGCCTCACCTTGACTTGGGTTCTAGAGAGGGGTGTCTCGATCATCTTTCCTCGTTGGTCGTCGCTTTTTTGGGCTCATGTTTCATCAGACATTTCGATCTCACTCTGTTCTCCACCTAAGCACTTGTTTCAGCGGCTTCGAACGTTCTGCAACCAATTGCTCCGACTCGCAGCTTCCCCGCAACTCTTCGATTCTTCTTTTCATCATATAGTAGGCCTTCGTCCAGTGACTGTCTGGCTAATGGCAAGTACAAGAACGTCATCCTCTTCTAACTTGGTCACCTCCCCCTTGATCTAGTGACTAAACTGTTATTAGTGAATCTTGGACTACGTTCGCAAGGAGGCGCTCGCCTTTCTAGCCTTTTTTCATGTTGGCTTCCCCTAGTTTTCTCAAAGGTTCTTCGGTCGCTTGATCTCTAAGGGTCCTTAACTTCTTCCTTCATCTCCACCTTCTGTGGTGGAATTAGGGTTTGTAGTGTGTTTTCGACATTGACAAAGTCGTCGGCCCTGTCCATGAACTATCTGTGTTGACGGGTTCCTCCATGCTAACTCTGCCTTGAATGAGCTTCAAGGCCATATGCCCCCCAGAAGGGAAGCCAATGTAATTTTCCCGTCTTGATCATCAATGGTTAATCGCTCCTTGTTTAACTGAGTGAGGTGTGCCTTCAGGTTCTCTTATTCTTTCTACTTAATGCTCAAGAGGTATATTGTGGGTTGTCTTCACCTCCTGCTAGCCATGAATTGTGTCAGGAATTACTTGGCAACCCTTCGACGTCAATGGGAAAGCCCACTCTCTCCGGGGAATCCGTCAAAGGTCATGTGCTTTAAATTCTCCAAATGATCTACTGGATTTTAGGACCCATCATATAACTCTATCTGCGAGACCTTGAATTTTGGCAGGAGCAACACGATCATCACCTATGTGCTTTAGGGAAAATCTGTGCAGTTGAGCACCTGGTCGACTGAGGATGACCCCCCCTCCCCCAAAAAAATCTCCTCATATTTATCGACAAGACTGTACAGTTTGTCATGCAGCTTTTCCTTGTCCACCTCCTCAGTATTCATTCCACCCGCACTGTGTGCCTTTCCCTCTGGTTGTTCACTATGATTTGCATGGCACCCTCACTATATTCTTGCTATTTCCATCTAAGGCTCTCATTTTCTCGCTGGAGAGCCTCCATTGCTACACCCATCTTCCTCAATTGTTCTTCAATCTCCAAAAGTCGTGCTTCCATATTTGTTGAAGTGGTTTCCTAGTCACGGGTTGTGTGGGAGCGTGTCGTAGCAGGTATGTGAAAACCACGTTGAGATGTCGTTAGGAATTTTGTACAGATCCCACAGACGGCACTACTAATTTAGCCATGTTTCATCGCCAACTAATCTCGGCCGCAAACCTATGACAAGAAATGATGGTGACCTGATGTGCATGATGCACCTTCGATGCCTAAGTTAGAAATATATCTTTTGACTTGCAATGAGGGATCAAAAAGTTACCTTAGATTTCTAATATAGGCTCTTTATATAAATGTGAATCATTGCTAGTAAGAATAGTTCAATTATTTCCCTAAATCTCGAGGATTTTATTGTCACATTCCCCGATATATTTGATAAAGGAAGGGGTTACTCGCAAGCGAATATATTGTTGTTTCCTTAAGAGATAATATCTTTAATTAGTGATGGTTACCACATTGATCTCCTTAGGTGATGCGATTTTGTGGTGGCATGCATACGGTATACCCATGGTCTTTCAATCCAAGAGCTCCCCGAATGGGCCTCATACAGTATCGTTGGGCTCGTATTGTAAAGATAAATGAGCCCCTCCAAGTAAATTAGTGTAGGATTGGACAATGGGGCCTGCTGACCAAATCTGCTTCATGTGGACTTAGACAGGTGGATTGTGTAAAAACTGGCCGAGGTGGGTTAGGCATTTTTTTGTCCTAAATATGATTAATTTTAATATATTAATGCTAATTTGTTCACTAAAAGTGCTAGATTTACATGTAAATCTTACAAAATGAAGTTTTTACGCTAACGTGATTTAATGTAATACAATATATCTACTATTAAAAAGAAACTAAAAATTTAATAGATCATATTAAACCACGCAAGTGTGTAAACTATCTTGCGTAAGATTTGCATGTAGACTAAATATTTCTATTAGGGTTGCTACTGGCCCTACATGAGTAAGCAGTTACCCATAGAGAGCGATTATTAAAAAACTGAAAGAAATCGCCATCATATCACAACCAAAAGCCATATCATAGCCATTGTTTTAGAACCAACAAAACAAAAAACATATAACATCTATATGCATTCAGAGTCCAGTTAACAAAATTTGCAATTGGAGCCCTACTAGATCTACTCTTGGAGCCGACGAACGGGGATGGAAATGCAGGAGTTGGTTTGGTAATACAGTGGAACGTTGAGGGGGGAGAGATGGGAACTGGGGGCACAGGAGAGAATGAAGAAATTGAATTAAAAAAACAAGCTTAACTAATGTTCTACAGTGATCGTGTTTGTGAGATTTCTTTTTGTGTATCTAATAATATTTTCAAAAAAAATCCTAATTTTTACCAAGAGTTTGACTTTGACCTCTTTCACTTCTTCAACTGTGGATGGAAGCATTACACGTATGGGATCCGCTTGTGTGTTTTGACAAGTGAATGTCACTCCGCCACGCCTCGCCTACGTCGCTTCCCTCTCTCTGCATCTTACTCACCCACCCACCGAGTCACCAAACTCCCCCAACTTCGCCCCCTATAACTCCCTCTCCCTCTCTCTCTCTCTCTCTGAAACTCAATCTCTGAAGCAATGGGTCAGGACGAAACTTCCGAGCCAACGATAGAGATCAATGGTTTGAGGTTCACGTACCCCGGAATCGACGGCCACCCTCCGCCGGGGTCCACTCCTCTTATTGACGACTTTTCTCTCACCCTTCGCGCTGGTCATCGCTGCCTCCTTGTAGGATCCAATGGCGCTGGTTCGTTTCACTTCCTTTTGTTTTCCACCTTCGGAACTTTCTTTTCATACTCTGTTTTCTTTATTCTCGCCGTTTGGTTTATGCAAAAATGCGGAAAATTTTTTAAATCAAGGTTAATGTTTCGTATCGTTAAATTGTAATGGGTTTTCTCTGCAATATACTTATATATACGATCCGTAGCTCAGATTGTTGTTTGATTCATCGGTTGCTGACAAAACTGAAGACAATTTAATCAAAGCTATATCACTGAGTCAATAAATTCTGTAGTTAATTTCGAATGGGTTTAATCGGCAAGGAGATGGACAGAATTGAGCCCCCAATACGATTGTTCGTTTGCAAAATGGTTATATTCTATCATAGAAAGAAGAATTTCGTTGCCCTCTATTTGGTTGTTCAGTGGACGGAGCAAAATAAAGCAAAATAAAGTCCCAAGAGATTTTTTCCCTTCATCTCATTTTATTAGCAACCTAACTAGAACGGTTCTGAATGAAAACTCTGATGGTTTGTGCGTGTGTTTATTAATTGTTAATGTAGGTAAAACTACAATTCTGAAGATATTGGGTGGGAAGCACATGGTGGAACCCCATATGGTACGCGTACTTGGAAGATCGGCTTTTCATGACACCTCGTTGACATCTTCTGGCGATCTCAGCTATCTTGGTGGCGAGGTTTGTGTTTCATTTATTTAGTTATTGTGTTAGAAAATATATGTGTTACACCATAAAACATATGCTGGTATTTTTTTTTTTAATTTATTTAATAGAGCTGATTAATCTGTTTTGTGGCTTGACCTGTGAGTTTGACTTAGACGTTCTTGGTCTTTTGAACTAGATATTGAGGAAAACGTGCATGATTGGCTAGGATACTAAATGTATTTGATTGTCACATGGATAATTCAATGAAAATCTGGCATAACAATTTTTACTGGACACATGTAGGCAATTCATCAATCCATCTGGGATCAAACTCATCCAAATTTCCATTACACACGCACATGCTAAATTTTACACAACATACCAAATTTTACTTGAACATTCAGGCAAAGTTTCCAAAGATTAAAAAATACAAGCTTTTTTAATCCTATATTTTTCGCAACTTTCATCCATCCTTTCTCGATTATGTTCATGTACAATTTCATTTGAACCTGAATTTACATGCCCAATTGTGCTGAGCAATTTTATGTTACCATTACTTGGATAGGTTGGAGAAATCTTGTAATCAGATTAAATTAGTTTTCTTTGGGAATTATTCTTTTGCAGTGGAGGCGAGAAGTCGCTTTTGCAGGATTTGAGGTTCCGATACAAATGGATGTTTCTGCAGAAAAAATGATCTATGGAGTTGCAGGGATTGATCCGAAAAGAAGAGCTGAGTTGATCAAGGTATGATGCTCTGTGTTCTTTCATTGTGATGCAACAACTTCCTAAAAAATTGCCCTGATATTCAATTTGGTAAGTTATACAAGCTGTTAGGTGGGACGGCATCCTGTGTCAGATTTATGCCTCTAAATCTTCTTATATCATTGGCTTCAGTGTAATAGTCAATAGTTTCATTCAGTGCTGTTTTTTGTAAATATTTGTAGCCTAGTTCGTAGAGACAGTAATTTTACTTTGCGTGATTGAGCAATACTGTTTTGTTGTGTTAAAAATTCATGCGTCAGAGTTGTTGTTCTGAGGATGCACAATGTAGCTAGTGTTCAGAGAATACTTATGCAAATTGCATTTCTAAGTTTGTGCTGTTGCCGAATGCCAGGGCTTTCTTTATGGAACTTGTTTCCTTAATAATGTAGGTACTCGATATTGATCTATCATGGAGGATGCACAAAGCATCTGATGGTCAGAGAAGACGAGTGCAAATTTGTATGGGTCTTCTCAAGCCATTCAAGGTATTTCCACAATGTATTGATATCTGAATACAACCACAATATTTTCCCACCCTTTTTTTCTTTATGCACAGTTTTTTTTTTTTTCCCCTCTTTATGCACACCCCATTATGGGTAAGTTCTTCGTAATCATGTATGATGTGTCTAATTATTATTTTTTAATAATCTCGTCTCCTAAATGTATCTTAGTTTGCCTCCTTGGTTATCTAGGTCCTTCTTCTTGATGAAATAACAGTCGACCTTGATGTACTAGCGAGGGCTGACCTTCTGAGGTTTCTAAGAAAGGAATGTGAAGAACGAGGTGCCACAATCATCTATGCAACACATATATTTGATGGTCTAGAGGACTGGCCATCTCATATTGTATGTCCACGTTCCATTTTTTCTCGTTAAGGGTTCTTTCCCAATATTTGTATGAGTCTTTACATCTCCTTAGGGTCAAAACTATTATGTTTTCAGGTTTATGTGGCTCATGGGATGTTGCAAATAGCAATGCCTATGGAAAAAGTTAAGGACATCAGTAAATTGTCATTAATGGTAGGTTTTTTTATTTCAAACTTCAAAGTAATTCCGTGCTTATAGTAGATATTGAAGATTCATTTCATATCAATTATTGAATTATGAGAGAGAAAGTGTGTGTGCGCGCGCGCGCGTGTGAGAGAGAGAGAGAGTGAGAGTATAACTGGGATTGGACTTGCGGACGACAGTTTCTTGCTTTAGTTGGTGCTTATCTGGTGAGATTGGGTTTGCAGAGAACTGTCGAGAGTTGGCTGAGGAGAGAACAAGAGGAGAAGAGGAGAAGAAGGAAAGAGAGAAAGGCATGTGGTCTTCCAGAATTTGATGAACAGATAGAAGGTAGCCGTGTGACTGGTGATCCAGCCCGTGCTGCTGTTCGTGTTATTAACAATGGTTGGGCAGCTGGACGCCTGCATTCCACCATTGCTGGAGAAGATAACTTTCTCTTCAGCTCAAATAGAGTTCTAAGGTAAATGGACGAATTGAACATAAAGGAAATTCCCCAAATTTGATCAACGGCTTATAAAACTAGTTTGGGGTAATCGATCAGGATATATGCGTTGTTGAGGCTCCTATCAATTGCAACAACAACAGAATTTGTTTCTTCATGTGCTGTTGTTTATAAGCTGTCTTTTGTTTGATTATTATTTAAGAAATAACGGTCCAAATTGGTTTCTTTTCTATGCTAAATGGTTTCGACCACCATTCAATTATGTGCAATTTGTTTGTTATTTGTTATTATTCAATGAAGAATTTTTTGATAAGTTATTATTCAATGAAGAATTAGTGTGTTTATGACCTTTCATCCATAATATATCAGCACGGTTATTCTTGAGATCAAACTTATGAAAGATGGGTGATTATTTGGTAGTCAAATCTACCAAATGTGGAAGTGTAAATCATTGGTGTCAACTCAATTCAATTCAGATCAAATGGTCTCGTTTGATTGAGAAATCATTTCAACTCATCTCATCATTATAACTTTCTCAAGTTCTCATATAAAATATAATAAACAATTCAACTTTTTCAAATCTCAATTCAACTTTTTTAAATCTCAAAACAATAATAATATTAAAAAATAATATTCTAATAATATTTTATTCAATTTTTAACTTACATCTAAAACTATCTCATCTCATCTCTTTGTTAAACGGGGCTCATTCATAATTTTTCAACATTGTGAGCCATCAAATTCAGATTGGTTAACTTTTCCCTGTCCCAAACCTAGACATAAATGTAGGAAGTGATGCATTCCATCCGATCCGAGCTCTAAATGGATTTCAGCCTTTGCAGTTGGCACCAATTGTTTAGTGGTGCACTAACAGCTAACCGCCTTACATCCTATTCATGCTCGATGCAGTGTTGTCACTAGTGGGCAAGTACTACCAAACGAAATTCCAACCAAAAATGATAAAGACAGACATTACCATTAGACAACTTTTATACAACCAACAAATAAAAAAAAAATTATTAATTTTTAAAGATTTGGTTTGACTGTTGCTTTGATTTTGATGTGTTTGAATTAAAAAAAAATTATATTATTTTGTTACGGAGTTTAGGGAAGTAATTGTGAATTAGTATCACCCTCCAAGTTCAAATATCAACAGATTGTTGTTTGCTTTACGCCCCAACTTGGGATACAGTTTTAACTGGCAGTCAGTTTAGGGTGATACTAATTCCTGGGCGGTTTAGAACTTCGAACCCAAACCCTTCGGAAAATCCCACCCAAATGGGTTGAAAAGCTCCGCTAAAAGGCCTAAAACCCATCACGTCCTTTTGCCATCCCAAGAGATAGTACCTTAAATCAACATGGAAGCATTTGAATGTAATTGTTTATGAAAAGACTAAATCAACTGCACCATAATGAAGCTCCAGGAACCAAGGCATCGCTACTTCCATGCCCGCAAGATACAGTGGAGACTCGAAAAAGCTATATGTCAATGCATCTACTAGTTACCCATAGCATTCAGCAGATGAAATTATTGGCCTTGGAGTGCGGGATATTTAAGTCATTTCAAGCATGAAGAGGGAACCAATTACAAAAAGGATCATGTATAAATTGTGAGTCAAGAATTATTTAGAATCTACAATGCCAAATGCCCCTATCATATTGTAGTAAGAAAGATCTAAACAAACGGATACATTTTCAGGAAAGGAACAAGTCAAAACGCATGATCGCCAAATAACAAGGGTAACATCCCTTTGACAGAGATTGCAGCCCAAAAAGTTGCTGAATATTTAAGGATCTCTTAAGCCTGCAAGACCCAAAAAAAAAAAAAAAAGGAATAATTAATGCATAATTATGAAAACTACATCAGGGCCGAGTTCCAACAAAGCATTAGAGCCTTTACCTTGTTGGCAATATTGTTGGAAAGCCAGTCTAGTCCCTCATAGAGACCTTCCCCAGAAGTCGCACATGTGCTCTGGATATACCTGCAATAGTAAGACCAATTAGCAGATAGTAAAGATCCTATACATAGGGCACTGTATGTGTGTGTGAATGTGTGTGTGTGTGTGTGTGTGAGAGAGAGAGAGAGAGAGAGAGAGAGATCATCATTATACCAGTGGCGTTGGCGGAGGGAGTGAAGACCAAGCTTATCGGTAATCTCAGCAGCATTCATAGCATTTGGAAGATCTTGCTTGTTTGCAAATACAAGTAGCACAGCATCCCTCAATTCATCCTAAAAATCAACCAAAATAAATCAACACACTCGGACGTGCTACTTTTTTATTGGTCGATAAACAAATTTTTTTTTTTTGGATTGGTGATCAAGAAGTTTTATTATGGAAGTAGGCAAAGCCCAAGTACACAGAGAGTATACATGAGGGGAAAAAGAAAATTATTGAGCATGAAATAGACAAATGCCTTGAGTATACAGGAAGAGGCCCGAGTAAATATCCTAGACAAAGGCCCGAGTACTCGAACATGTGCTACTTATAATTAGCAATGCCCACTTGAGGTCTTTTTTATTTTGTAAAATGAGCATGCCTTCTAATTACCTCATTCAACATCCGGTGCAGCTCATCCCTAGCCTCAACCACACGGTCACGATCATTGCTATCAACCACAAAAATAAGACCCTGAGTGTTTTGGAAGTAATGTCTCCACAAAGGTCGAATCTGTACATAGACAATATAACACTCAGAAAAAGGCTTGACACAGCACTTGACTATATGATAGTATATGATAAAGCTTTCCATGAAGCTAACAACTCAATGAATTACAAATCAAACAAAGATCTACTTTTAAAAAAATAAAAAATAAACTCAAATTCATACAGATAGGCACATCCTATAAGCCACAACAAACTGGCTTTCCCAAATATAACTAAAATAACATGATTGAACTAACAGCTAAGGACTAATATTAATGGCTCACCCCCAAGCTTGTCATTTATAATGCATGAAATGCACCATATACTCATCAAGAACTGTATACAAAATACAAGGATTCACAAGGTATGGTATGAAGATATTTATGCCTATATTATTATATATGCCACAGCATGGATAGTCTTTCCTCATACAAGGAAAAAACCAAAATACATGGTGGCAAAAGTAAATGTAGCTTATGATTATGTTATGTGCTGATGGACGAACAACTAATCAGCACAAGACCGTCAATAAGCACATACATCATGAAAAAAATTGACTGTACAGAATTCTTGCAAACATAAATATTTAAAATACATATATGAATACTTATTTGTCTGTCACAGCATGGGTAGCCTTTCCTCAAAAGAACAAAAGAAATATAAGGTGGTTCAAATTAATGTAACTTATGCTTTTGTTGTGTGCTGACGCCTGATGGGCTAGCATCCAATCAAGAAAAACATACAAGCACATTAATTCCAGCAGCTGTAACCACACATAACTCAAGTCATGCAAACAACTCAAGTCATGCAAACATGTTCACATACACATGAAATGCCTGGCTCAGGATGAAGTGCTTTTCATCACACATCAAGGAGAAACTAAAAAATAATATTTGTTTGATCAGTAAACAATATTTTTTATCATGAGAATAGGCAAATATGCACTAAGAAATTAAAATTAAATTCTGTACATACTGTCCCAGGGTTGGAGGCCCCATGGTCTAAGAGGTGCCCGATATCTCCGTTCAGTTACCACTACGTGGAACTAAAAAATCTTATAATAGGTCATCATTAAATGACTTGATTCATGATTGTATGGTTAATGTTATGGTCGTTAAAGAACTTATTCAGTAATATCACAAACCTTGTCCTGGCCACCAACATCCCAAACGGTGAAGCTAATGTTCTTATATTCCACGGTCTCCACATTGAAACCTGAGTAAAGGCAAATAAGTATCACTTACCAGAGTCTAAGCAACAAGAGAGTTAATCCAATCACCTGTAACAGTAAAATAATAGCTCATCTACAGACTACATATAAGCAATGTTGAGAAAAAATAAAATCATACCAATGGTGGGAATGGTTGTTACGATCTCTCCCAGCTTGAGCTTGTACAAGATGGTGGTCTTACCAGCAGCATCAAGACCCACCATAAGAATCCGCATCTCCTTCTTGGCAAAAAGCCGGCTGAATAGCTTGGTGAAAGACAGCCCCATCTTTTTATCTCAGCTGAAATCCCAAAATTCCAGGTCAGA
The DNA here is from genome assembly GCF_004785595.1 of Juglans microcarpa x Juglans regia. Taxonomy (NCBI): domain Eukaryota; kingdom Viridiplantae; phylum Streptophyta; class Magnoliopsida; order Fagales; family Juglandaceae; genus Juglans; species Juglans microcarpa x Juglans regia. The sequence goes on along the minus strand of NC_054601.1, from coordinate 24,670,153 downwards.
CCAAATCATTAACACTAGGCAAATCACGTAACTGATTATAGCACACGACATTCAAAACATCTTCGATTGAATAGGAGGAAAAGCAAGAAATAAGTCGGTTTGGTCATCAGAGTTATTTGTGCATCAACATAGAGAGCGATTATTAAAAACCTTGTAGATTCTTCAACAAGACCTATGGGACGATGGATCTTAATTTCTCCCCTAGTAGCTGAAAATTGTTTGGTTTGTTAGCTTCAAGTAACCGAAGATTTGGAAAAACCCAATTTATCTCAGAAATGACATTAAATCCAATCCTTTTTGTCAAAGAAATCCATATTGCATCCTTCAACATTATACACCATGAATCAGATCTATGCTCTACAATTACAAACCAACCTAACAATATGAAAACAAGATCTCGTATTTAACATCAAAGAATATGTGATTTTGTGAAAGAAAGGCACCGATTGGGTTTTAGAGATTTTCTGAGAACAGAGAACGTTGTAAGCAAAACAAATCCAAATCAGGCTCTTAATAAATTACATCTAAACGGGTCCTATATGCAAAAGATCTGCGAGAACTTCAAAACCAACACAGAAACACATCGTCCAAAGCCTACATCCAAATGGGTTTCCATAAACCACTTCAAAACTGTAATATAAAATGCGAAAAACCGAAATCTCACAAACCAAAAGGAAACAGGCTCAGATCTAAACCCAAACCGATCTAGTCGATCTACGCATATTATATATTTCGCAGAGAGAGAGAGAGAGACTCACACAGCAAAGACCGGACGCCTTTGGGCAGATCTGAGAAATGGGGACGAAAAGAATGGCGTGGATGTAGAGGTCTTATATAGTGGTCGTTCATAACGGTCGTTTTGACGGCGTCTATAAACATTTGGGTGACGTCTGCTAGGGTTTGGTACGGAGAAGGTATTGGCTGTGATGATGTGGGAAATTATCTCAGAGAAACTGATTTCTCACCAATCACCTTAGCAATTGAATTGAATAGTCCACATATAATTTATAACAATAAATAACTCAAAAAAATAAATAAATAACTCAAAAATGATTATCTGAAAACAACAACAATAATAATAATAATAATAATTCTACTCCTAAATAATTATAAGTCTCGTGAATATTGGCACTCAAGAATTAGAGAAAAAATTAAAAGATCTTAATAATTCAATTTTTCTTGATTAAAACATCTTACAATTTAAATTTTAGGAGAAAATGTATTATTCCTTCTTGGAAAAGAAAACATACCAACTTTTTATTATATATAGCTATATATTAGGTCAATTATGATTTATGGTTCGTTCGGATAGAAAAATCATTTCAACTTATTTTATTTCATCTCATCATTATAATTTTTTTAAATTTTTATACAAAATATAATAAATAATTCAACTTTTTCAAATCTTAAAATAATAATAATATTAAAAATAATATTTTTACAATATTTTATTAAATTCGTTTAAAATTATTTCATCTCATCTTACTATCCAAACGAGTCTTTAATTTGTTTATAAAATATTGTTATTTATTGATTCATTACAAAGAACATTTGGTTGTACGTAGAACTTCAAGGCAGTCACATCATGCTTGCATTGAGCCACTTGATTGCTGCTTTTGCATCCGTGTAGTAATTTCAAACTGATCTAACACGGTCACGATCACTTGAATAATTTTTGTTAACAAAACATAAAAGTTTCAAGGCTATTATGAAATAAAGTAGAACCTATTTAAGAAATATTAAACCTAATGTCATTAACAAAACCTCACTCCAAAAAGAAACTAGTACGTAAATAGCCATTATCTAAGATAAACCTAGCCCAAATAATTTTTACAAAGTAACATAAGTTTCTGGAGAAAGAATAAAACACTTTTGTGTTTCATGACAGTGAGACCAATTGAGAAGGGTTTGAGTAGTGACTGGATTGTGGGGTGGTGAGAACTTACGGAGAAAGAGAAGAGCGAGAGAGAAAGTTTGGAGGATGACTTGATCATCTAGTAGTGAAACGAACGAGTGGCGTCGTGGGTGAGTGTGAGACTGAGTGAGTGATGGAAGAGAAAAGAAAACCGCCGAGACATGGGGAAAAATGGATTTGAGGTGGATGGATTTTCGGAAGTGAAGAAACTAAAAGAAAAGCAGATAAAAGAAAAAAAAAAGGGTCTGGCAAGAAAATTGCATTCAGAGAACTACCAAAATGACATTGTCGTGGGCTTAGCCTCCCTTCTGATCTGAGCTTAGGCACTGGGTATTACATTCGCCTCCCTTAAAAAAATTTTATCCTCGAAATTTGTTGCACCTAAAGCAAAGTCTAATATTCTTATTCCTCATGATCTTTTCCTATTTAAATCATCCATTGCTATGTCAAATCTAATACTCCCATATTATAACTTTTCAATATTTTCGCATGTGCCTTAAAATACCTTATAATCCTCTTGACACACCCATTCATGCACCTAATGTCGAATTTCATATAACTTGAGAACTAGTTCAAGCCTAAAACATAAATCTCAACAATAGAATTCCAAGCCTACTAATAATTCCCTTAGACTTACATGCTCACGCCCATTGTATCGATTATCATACACTTAAGGAGAGGTTTGTATTCTCAATCCATCTCAACTCATCTCACTACTATTCATTACTATTCATCAACTTTAACTCACAAATTTCATTATTATTCACAACTCATCTCACTACTATTCACAACTCATTTCAACTTATCTTCGAATCCAAACGACACCTAAGTGTGCAATCCAATTCGAAGTATAAACTTTCCCAATGGTTCAATTGAAAGCCTATTAAAACTTTCACCCAACTTCTTAACCTAACTTCATCCAAAATAGTACATAAAAATATTAACCTGAAATGGGTAGCACTAAGAACTCTCCAAAGTCCGAGTCTGTAATCTCATACTTGATTCACGAAGAAACCCAAATTAGCTCGAGATCCTAAACAATATCTCATTTATAAATTCTCAAACTCAAAATCTATAACCACGATATTTAAAACCTATATGATCTCGTGTCGCAACTCAATGATCACCAAGTTTACTCTAAAATTATCATCTTATAAAAGAAAAGAAATCACGCTTTCGTTGTGCACTCTGATGACTTTGCAAAAAAATTTCTAAAACTAGAATCCATAAATATCTCAACACGGAGTTTAATCCATCTCAACACCTACCAAGATAACTTTTACCACACTTTGATAACGAAATAGATTTCTTGTCTACCAAAACCATGCACACTCACTCATACTTTTAGATATCCTCTCTCATTCTCAACTACAATCAAAAGCCATTAAGTACACATTTATGTTTGATGACCACACACTAGTACTCACAACATCCTTACCATCCTTTTGTTTTGGAGTGATCCAAGAATGCAAAAATCCATATGCCAAATCAAACCATGAGGTGGATAGGATTGGGTAGTCATAACGGAATGATTGAAAATTAAAGATGAAGCTGTGAAGTTGGGACCTTCTCACAGTTGGTGAAGAGAAACTAGTCTAATGATTGAAATCAAAATTTAGGCACAAATAGTATGCTCCACTAAGTGACTATGGAAGGAATTGACTCGCACCTAGACTAGGAGGATCGCACGACGTAGTTGGGTTCAAAAATTGATCATATCATTGAAAAACTCTGACAGTTTCCAAAAGATACAAGAAAAAAAATCTTTATTAAAAAAAAAGTTTCCAAAAGTACTATGATAAAAAATGCTAACTTGCGTTGCCAATAAAAATTTTATTAGGTTGGACCAAGAGACTTACCCAAAAATGAATAAAAGAAGTATATCGGCAAAAATATAATACAATATCAATAGAATCATTTCTTGAAGCCAGCAAATGTCTACACCTCAAATCTGAAAATTATTTCCTAAAGCCACAGATATCCATGACTCACATGATATAGTCTACAGAAACTTAAACCTTAGATTTCACCAAACTCCTTATTATAGTATATAGAATCTCAAACATGTATCTGATACCAACTGTAACGCTCTAGTCCAGCACGGATCGAAGAGTTACTTCCTATCACTTACTCTCAAATTTCAATAATATAATTATAGACTCCAAATTCTCAATATCATAAAGAAATTTCGATTCAAACTAATTTCTTCAATATAACCAATTTTTCAAAATGTCAAGTCATCATAACACAGTAAAATTTCTTAATAAAACTCGCCAATACTCATCGAAAACTTTCTATACTTAATTCACTACCCTTAAATCATCTCACCTGAAGCTTCAAAATCTTGATCCCCAGCTGAAATATCCAAAATTATCTGAAAAATATTGTAGAGATAAAGGGTGAGTTATCAACAACTCAGCAAGCAGAGAACATATACTAGCATGTAAACATGAGCATTTATAAAGTTCGATATGCAGAAAAAAACATTTGCTTTCAGAATGCAAAAAAAAACATATTTACTTTCGGAATGCATAAACAAACTTGGTACAAAACATCAAAGCGAGATTTTCAGAAAAATAAACTTGTTCCCAAAAGGAAAATCGTTTGGCATATTTAAACTGAAACATTATATTCATATCATCTCATAGCATCACATCAGGACAAATACCATGTTTAAGCCTCGTGGTAGGATTATAAATCACTATTATACCGTGGATGAGCCGTATACCATGTTTCACCCCGTGGTAGGGTTATAAACCACCATTATACCCATGGCTGGGCCGTATACCATGTTTTACCCCCGTGGTAGGGTTATAAAGTACCATTATACCAGTGGCTGGGCCGTATTCCATGTTTCACCCCCGTAGTAGGGTTATAATCTACCATTATATACATGGCTAGGCCGTATACCATGTTTCACCCTCATGGTAGGGTTATAAACCACTATTATTCCCGTGGCTGGACCATATACTATGTTTTACCTCCGTGGTAGGGTTATTATCACCATTATACCTGTGGTTGGGCCGTATTCCATGTTTCACCCCCGTAGTAGGGTTATAATCCACCATTATACCCGTGGTTGGTCTGTATACCATGTTTCACCCTCGTAGTAGGGTTATAAATCACCATTAGACTCGTGGCTGTGTCTTAACAGAAACAGAATGGAACATCATTGGAATCAGATTACATTCAGATACAGAATCAGAACTTCATGTCAAGGTTTTCAAATGACACATCATATAAAAAAAAATACTGAAAAGTTTCAGATCATTTCACATGTTCGAAATAAATAGAATCCAAAACATCTTCATTTATTCATAGCAAAAATTTTTAGATTTTCATATTCGCTTTTTTTGCATAGTTCAGAAATAGAATGCACAAAATTAGCTCATGTCTACACCAGTCATGACAGAAAATACTATTTCTTATATAGAATTTATGCATATGCAGAATAAACATCTGAGGTCGTTTTCATATTTCTTTTCAAAAACAAACATGCTTATTTTCAAAGTCAAACTCACTTCATTTCTTTTATGCAAAACTAGTATATGAATCTCGCTTACCTAAGCTTCTTAGCTTTTTAGGAAATTCTCCACAACATGAACAATTGTCAATCGTCACCTATAAAAATTTATGTAACTTAAATAAATCTCTAATAAATAGATAATCTCATATTACACCTGAAGTACCCATTTTAATTCCTCAAAAACCTAAAATTTCTTTTAATTATAAAATACAATTATTTCCCAAATCCATCATATTCACTTGATTTCTCCGACTAAGATATTAAATTCTAACTTATTTACAGTTGAAAACAAGCTATAAAATTTAACACTAGATAATATAATTATATCAAGATATTTTAAATTAAACAACAAATTTATTTAATAAAAATAAACTAGATCATATAAGTATTTAAAAATAAATTACATAGGTACGGTTTACTTCTGAAAATAAGCTTTTAAAGATCTTTACTTAACAACAATTTAAAATCACTTGAATAATTTCTGTAAACAAAATATAAAAGTTTCAAGACTATTATGAAAGAAAATAGAACCTATTTAAGAAATATTAAACCTAATCTCATTAACAAAACCCACTCCAAAAAGAAACCAGTACGTAAACAGCCATGATCTAAGATAAACCCAGCCCAAATAATTTTTACAAATCAACATACGTTTTTGGAGAAAGAATAAAACCAGAGAAGAGCTTGACGTCGGGAGGAAAATATTTTACCAAGAGAGAGCGAGACGCACGACAGAGCAGTGGCTGGGCGGAGGTCGAATGTGTCGGCACGACGGAAGGTCGCGATGCTGTGTGGGGTTGATGGGGTCAGCGGTGAGGAGTAGTTAGAGGGGCATTCTGACGTGAGGCAGCTGCAGTGTATGTGTAATGGTTGTTAGAGGGCTTCACGGTGGCTTAAACGTGTTCTAGTGTGGTGCAACCGCAGTGCATCATAGCGGATGGGCTGATGGTGGCTTTGGGTGGTAGTGTAAACATGCTGGAACTCGAAAGAAGGGTGGCAACGACGTGGTGGTAAAACTGCAGCTCACAATGGGGGAAACGCAATGCTCTATTTTGGTGTATAAAATAGAGTGCTTCACATCCAAGCTTATCGATGACTGGTCAAGGAGGTGCAGGGCAACGTGGTGGCAGTTCTCGACGTTTCACGATGGCTTTATGGCTCGGTAAAGCAGCGACCCCAATGTTGCACCTGTGCTTGTTGGAGATCAGGACCTGGAGGCACTAGTTGTGAAACCGTGCTTCTCCCTGAGATGGCCTCGGCTGGGCTGTAGCAGTAGTGGGGCTGTCCCACGGTGGTGCAGGGTGGTGAAGTGAGGCAGGAGAGGTTAACGGTGATGGTGGTTTGCATGGGACGAAAAACACTTCTATGGCAATGAGACCAACCAAGAAAGGCTTGAGCAGTGATTGGATCGTGGGGTGGTGAGAACTTACGGAGAAAGAAAAGATCAAGAGAGAAAGTTTGGAGGATGACTTGATCCTCTAGTAGTGAAACAAACGAGTGGCGCTGTGGGTGAGTGTGAGTCTGAGTGTGTGATGGAAGAGAAAAGAAAACCGTCGAGACGTGGGGAAAAATGGATTTGAAGTGGAGGGATTTTCAGAAGTGAAGAAATTGAAGGAAAAACAAATAAATGAAAAAAAAAAGGGCATGGCAAGAAAACTACATTTAGGGAAGTACCAAAATGACATCGACGTGGGCTTGGCCTCCTTCTAGTTTGAGCTTAGGCACTGGGTATTACAAACAAAATGCATAAAATTAAAGCCATCATTTAAATCTAGTACCATTGTTCATAAAAACACTCAAATATAGTTTGTTCTTTGCAAACTAAAATAGAAATGTGAAATTCAATGTCTCTTTAGGACTCTCTATGAGTCTCTAATTGTGCCATAATTTCTGAGAGGTGACGATCATATTCACTTTGTTTCTTTACCATATTGTTGATATTTGATTGCATAGATTCTGCCCTTTGCACCGACTCCTCCATTTTTCCTTATAAACCTCCATCTCATTCTTGTATTTCTCTACTTGTTGAGTGAGTTGGATGACTTTGGATGAACGTGGAGATGATGGAATAGGCATGACATAATTTCCCAATCCTTTGGCATATCCAAATTTATGCCCAAAACCTCATTGAAAATATCTTCTACAATTCGTGATGATCCGGCAGCATTTCTCTCATTCCATAAATTTTCATTTTATGCTGCAAAAGCAAGAACAAGTTTTTCTTAGAAAAGTAAGTTAGTATATGTATGCATTGTGCTTGTCCAAGTCCAATGCATAACCCAAGTAAAATAAAATCAATTAATGTTAAGAAATAAAATATCATAAAAAAAAAAAACAAACATCAATAACATCTCAAAGTTGAAATTGACTTTTTATTTTTGTTCATTGTTGTACAGTATAGTTTACAACCATGGTTAAAATAAGTGAGCAAGAGGTGTTTCTAATACATTATTTTAAAATAGTCATAATAATTAATAATGCAAGAACATTCTAATTACATGGTGCCATAAAACACCAAATCTAAAAACTAATAAGCAACAATGTAAATACTAAATTCTTGCACATAAAAAATAACTTTGCATATAACGTTTAAGTTACCTATATTAGGTCATCTATGAACTATAGTAAGCAAATAGTGTAAGATGGCATATTCTAACTCTAACTCAAAATGGAATTCTAGATAATAACTTAGACAAAGACAATGACAAAAAAAAAAAAAAAAAAAAATAGATTCCTTAGACCAATAAAAGGAAAAACCTAGAAATATAATATCTATATGCTAGAGTTACGATAAAAAAATCAAGGCTCAACTTGAAGTAATGTATTTCACTAACAAAAATTCATTACTTACATAATTTTCTTCTATTATAGGAGTCGTGAAATAGCCATCTTTCGAGTGTGTGAGTTTATAAAAATCAACCAGAGTAGTATCCTCCCCACACTTCAACAAATTAAAAAAAATTAAAAAAAAATCTCTATTATTAAAAATCACAATGTATAAATGACAATTAAAAAATACATTTTCTTTGAGAAGTTGAGCAAATGATTTTGATCCGTGATTAACTTTCAAGTTGTTTCTATTCAAAGCATTTTGATCACACAATTTCTATAAAAAAAAAAAAAAAAAAAAAAAAAAAAGAACCAAAAAATGCAAGTTAATTCTAAGAGTAAAAACAGAAAGAAAAAAAAAAAAGAAATGCAAGATTTATGAGTAGGTAACAGCTAGCCTCTTTGTCCATCCTAACTTAATATTTTTTTTTTATTTAGAAATGAAACTAGTACCAACCAACTAGTTATACCCTTAACATATATACACATTCTCAAACTCCAATTCCATCACAAGCATACTATATATACAACGTCCACCATAAATTCCAAATTTACATTATTTGTAAATAATATAGACATCAATTTACATTTATTTTCTCATGAAGTTTTTTATGCATACTTGTTAATGACGAAATTGATACTATCTAATACAATAGCTTATGATTGTATACGCGAGAAACTTTAACATTATTTAAAAGTTTAAAAATTTGAGATACCTTGTATTTTGGGTCTGCCCATCGATCACACAATATCTCCCAATCAGCTTGATTCAAATCATCTGGGACATGAGCAATCGCTTCTTCTTTTGTTGAGTATTTCTTGAATATCTTGTGCAATGTATGGTGATAGTCATTGTAGTTTCTTTGTAACTTTGCTTTAACGCTCTCTTTGACTTCATCTTCACTCCAATTAAGGAGGAACTCTCTCTAAAACATAATTGAATTAAACAAATGTATTACATATTTTTTAAACCAAAAAAGGAAAATAATAAATAAGCACAACGATTACTTACGCGAACTCGAGCGTACAAATCCTTCTTATCTATTTCAGGGATGTGCCTCCAGCTTTTGCATGTAATGGGAGCAAAATGCCAAACAATATAGCCTACCCTACTAATAAAAGCAGTACTATTTGTTCAAGTAGCTCCCTTATTGCCCAATTCTATTTTCACTGAAATGAGACCAGTTTTTCTCAGTTTCTCAAATGATATGCACTGTGCTTTACCACAACCTCATTTCACCTTAGAAGTGGTCGAAAAATATAGGAAGAAATTATTTTTAGAATTACTATTTTGTAGCTCTTCTAAAAGATGCATGCATATATAATAATGTTGACATGCAACAACTACTTTGCATTAGATATATATAATACAACAAAATTGTCATTTTCCCACGAATTCTTTTTCTACGATATAAACCCTTTAGGATAATGCTAGTAGTATCGATGGTTAACCGACAAAGTGAATCGATGTAGTGTTAATGTTTTTTTTTTTCTTTTTTTTTAATAATTTTTTACATAAATTTAAATATTTTTAAAAAATATACTTATTTCTTTAATCATTAAGTAAAATTTTAAAATAAAAAATCAATTAATCAATTTTATCGAGCAATTTTATTGGGTCAACTAATATTTTCCTAAAACCCTTAAACCCCAGCCTTTCCACTTTTTCCCCAATCTCTCTATGTCCTTTTCCCTTCCACGACAATCCCCCCACCCCCCTCTCCAACCCCGCGGTACCCTCTCTCTCCCTTCCCTCTTGGCTCAAACCTGCATGATGCAAGGGCTATCGTTGCCGTCAATCCACCCAACGCCATTACGTCTCACCGGCGATAAAAATGCCTCCTCCCTTTTAGCCTTCAGATGCCTCTCTCCTATTCTCTCGGCATCTCCCTTTCAAGCTCTCTCGCCTCTTCTGTGCACAGCAACCCAGCGCCGTCGTGAATGGCAGTAGCACGGCCTCACCAAGAGCATAGGCACGCCGGCCACCCCTACACACGGCAGCCGACTCTTCCTCTTCCCACGGTTCTCCTCCTCCCTTAGCCGAGTACCATCCGTCACACATGAGATCAACCACCTCCAACCCCATAGCTGCTCCTCCCATGTCTCACGGCTGGCCTCCTAAAATCGAGGTCCCCCCCCTCCCGGTGAACCAGCCCTCTTGGTCAGTCCCATGGAAACCCACGCCATTAGCCACCATGATGCAGCACCACCACAAGCATGCCTTTGGCCACAACTTCTGTGGTTGTTTGACCACCCATTGGACACCTCCTCAAGTGGCAACAAGCAACAACTACAACCTCGGGCAACACTGTAGTCACGTCTAGATTGTTTATGGTATAACAACTATTATCTTTATCTCCTCTAGGTTGTTTATGTGATTGGTTGTGTGTTAAATTATGGACAGATCTGTTTTATAAATTGATTGTGTTGATGTTGTAGACTAAGGAAAGCTGGTGTGGTTTGTGATGATGTTGGGTTGTGAAATTATTAGATTATGCATATGGGAGTGTGAAGTGGAATCCTATGAATTGATGCTAAATATTGGAGTAATGTAATGGTTGGATTGTTTGTAGTTGATAGTTTAATATTTAATCTTTAACTTCACTCATATTGGATTTGTGAGGACGAAAATGATTTTTAAATGCGTGATTATGTTTGAGTTGGACTATGTTTATTGATGAATTGTCTTGAAGTGTTAGGATTGAATGATGGAGTTATAGTGAGTTTGTTACTGGTATGCTTGTTTGGTTGGGATTAATTTCACTCATATTGGATGTTGTTGGTATGTTTGGTTGGGTTGTGTTATGCTTTTGGATGTAAGGAAATAAATGGAACTTGATTCGGTACATCTAAAATTATGCTTAAGGCTACAAATATTATTGTGGGTGCTTCAAATCCAATGTGTTTTACTATATCTAGCAGTGTTGAAGAAAAAGTTACGTGGCAACAACTCTGTTTTAGCTTATATTTTATTTGCTTATATTGTTATTAGTTCTATTATTTATTTCTTTCTTTACATGTTTATTTGAAAGGTTTTTAGTTCAGAAATATATGCTTATCTCTCTGTCCCCTTATATGAGGATCAAAATTTACTTTCTATGCAATATCATTCAGTTGATATATTGACTTTTAGGCATTTTAGCTTAATTCAAAGTACCTTTTATATTAAATTTTGAAGGCCTGAATATAGGATAAGTTACTTGACCATTTGAAACTATACATTTAATTATTAAGGTTGTGAAACCAGGTTAAGAGGATCTTGGAGCTGACACTAAACTTCATGCATACACACATAAACTTAGCTAGCAATTAGTCATAATTAAATAAGCATCCAAAACAAAGTAGCATTAAATAAGCACACAACCTGAAAAATCACTTTTGGGATAATGGGATTAGACGTTAACTGCAGATCAAAGACCAGCAGATCATAGCAATTACCCATGACCCCACCTTGTATTTTTAGGAAACACAACACATTCCACTTGGAGTAGTACTAATTAATATTAGACCCATTTCTTAGTATTGACTAGCACTAAGAAATGGGTCTATTCGAGACTCAAGGGGCAGCTCAACATCATGAAAATACATGGAGTAGAATGTCAAACATTCAACATCAATATATGCCTCCGCAACTGACCCTTCTGGACGTGCTCGATTTCGCACATACCTTTTGAGTTTGCCGAGAAGCCTTTCAATGGGATACATCCATCGAAATTGCACCGGTCCTGCAAGCAATGCTTCACGTGGTAGATGAATGGCTAAGCGTATCATTATATCAAAAAAAGTTGGTAGAAATATCATTTCGAACTTGCAAAGAATGATGACAATGTTACTTTCTAGTTGCTTCAAAACCTCTATGTTTAATGTACGTGAACGTAGTTCTTAAAAAAAAGACTTAGCTCAATCAATGACATCCTTATATCTTTTCGGAAATACCCACAGATTGCAACTGGGAGTAACAATTGTAAAAAAATGTGACAATCATGACTTTTCATTATTGATATCCTACGATTAGCAACATTCACACACCAAGAAATATTTGAAGCATAACCGTCAGGGAACTTCACAGATTCTATCCAAGCACAAAAGTTTTTTCTCTCATCACTTGACAATGTGAAGGGTGCACGTGGTATTAGATAAAAACCGTCATCTTCTTTTAAGTATAGTTCCTTCCTGATACCTATTTGACACAAAAATTTTGTGCTTTAACTGTGTCATTTGTCTTTCACTCTATATTCATCAATGTTCCTATGACATTATCACAAATATTCTTCTCAACATGCATGACGTCCAGATTGTGTCTTAATTTCAATGTTGACCAATATGGTAACTCAAAGAAAATACTTTTTTTGTCCAATTCAACTCCTCTACTGCACGTTTTCTCTTATTTATTTTTCCAAATTACATATCTCTGATATTTATAAGTTGTTCTAACACATTATTGCCAAACAGTTCATGAGGTACCAATCTATGTTCTTCTTTACCATTAAAAATAGCTTTTTTTCAGCCAAATATGTCCCGATTGCAAAAGGCAATGATGAGCCATATGACAATGCTTCTGCCCATATTTCAACAACATAGACTCTATCTCCTCTTTACACACTAGACATGCTAATTTTCCTTTAGTGCTCCATCCTGAGAGATTTGCATATGCAGGAAAATCATTTATTGTCCATAATAATATTGTAATCGAAACATTTGTGATACTTATGCATCAAATGTATCTATACCTTCTTCCCACAACTGCTTCAACTCATCAATCAATAGTCTCAAATACACATCAATTTCATTTCCAGGTGCCCTAGGTCTAGGAATAAGTAAGGTCATCATGAAGTACGGATCTTTCATATACTTCTAAGGAGGTAGGTTATATGGCATAAGTAATATTGGCCACACGCTGTAAGATGTACTCATGTTACCAAATGGATTAAAACCATCTGTTGTCAATCCAAGTCGAATGTTGTGAAATTCTTGAGCAAACCAGTGATGTGATTTATCAAATTCTTTACAAACCACAGAGTCAGTTAGATGTTTCAAATTATTCAAATCCTAAACTCATTTTTCTTTATGACATCTCATATCTTCAGCTGTATTTTTTGACATAAATAACATTTGCAACCTTGGCTTCAATGAAAAATACACCAACACCTTATGAGAAATTTTCTTGTCTTTTTTTCATTGTCAATTCATTTTGGATTTTTGCATATAGGACACTTTTGACTGCTAGCATGCTCTTTCCAAAAAAGTACACAATCATTTTTGCATGCATCTATCTTATCATAATTAAAGCTCAAACCTCGTCTCAATTGTTTTGCCTCATAGTATGACTTAGGCAACGTCTCTCTATCGGGAAGTGCCTTTCTCAACAAGTCGATCAACATGTCAAATGACTTATTACTCCAATTATTAATTGTTTTCAAATGGAGCAACCTTATAATGAAAGCCAATTTTGAAAACTTCACACAACTTGGATAAAGTTGAAGTTGAGAATCTTCCCGCAATTGTTCAAAATTTATATTCCCTAATTTTGACAATGCGGGACCTTGGCTATTAGAAGACTCTCCAACATTAGTATCCATAAATGTTCCCATGTAAATATCATCTAACAATTCTTCAACTTCGTCAACATTTTCCGTCCAATAATTCTCATTAACATTGTCACGAACCTAATTTTCATTCCATGTTTCATCTTCTCCATAAAATATCCATTGCATATAATTCTTATCAATTATTTTAATGAATAGATGAACTTCCACCACATTTATAGTCCTATAATACTCATTCTTACACTTAACACATGGACACATGATCCTGCCTAGTTTGTCTACGTGACCACATACAATACTAATAAATTGGTTTACCCCTTTTACATATGTTGTAAAAAAATCTATTAGTAAGATTCATCCAGCTTTTGTCCATTTTGTTGTACCTATAAAAAATTAACAAACAAATCCAGCTCAACGAAAAATAAAAACATCATTGAAAAGTATGTGTGAAAATTTATAAATTTACCATCTCTTAACAATTATATTATAATCTAGAAATTAACTTTCATTATCATGGATTATAATACCATTAAAACTATTTTTTAAAGAAAAATTCTAAGGCACATTCTTTTTCTTTTAAAATAATAAAGTCAAATCATCAATTATATTTGTTAAAATAAAATGAGAAAAAAATAATTATTTCAATTACTTTATTAAAATAAAATTTAAAGTTAAATGAGAAAAAATAATTATTTCGAAATTAGTAAAATATAATGATTAACATTACTTAATTGTGATAAATCTTTATTTAAAGTAGTAAAATTATGCACAATTCCGATATTATCATTCTCAATTGATTAAAATTATTCAAGATCGTGAGAAAATTATGATTGAACCCATATACATAATTTCATCTCTATCAATTGACGTGAAGTAAAAACAATTAATCATTGAACATAAACAATTGGGAAAGAAATCACATCTCATAATAATAAGGTTTCATCTGCAATCTTAGTTAAGAATTCAGATAGACATGTTCGCGAAAATAAACTCAAAAACCTGAATATAAATAAACATTAAAATAATATTTAAAATAATTAATTGAAAGAAAAATAACACTTACAATGCTTCTAGAACGTAAAGATATTAGCAAGACTGTTGTGAAATTTTAATTGTACTTGCAAGTAGACGAATAGTACCGAAATATAGTTTTAGCAAGAATGAGGTCAAACTCACAGGAACTTGTAAAAACATAGAAAACTAATTAATTATAAACCAAATAAATTCTAATCTAGCTAAGAAAGATGAGTTGTAAAATAAACAAAAAATTAAGAACTAAACAATCAATTAATCAAAACAAGAAATAATTGATTTTATAAACTAATCACAATAAAAGAACTAAAATAAATTATGAAGATGCAAATTAATCTAAAAAATGATTAAACTATTAATGGATAATGAACTAAAGTTTCTGAATCCACCTTATTAATTCATAATAATATATATATATATATATATGAAAATTGATTCTTCTGGAATATTTACATGATAATCTAGAATTCAATTTTGTTATCATGAAAAGTAGCATCGTTGAAACCCCTTTTTAAGAAAATATTTAAAGTGTGTATATTATTGTTCGCTCAAAGATATAAAATCAAATAATCACTTATATCTGTTAAAACAAATCACAAAAGACATAAGATTTTATTTTTAACAAAATTATAAATCAGGCTCTCAATTGATTAAGATTATTTTGTATAATGAGAAATACATAATTAAACTCATATCAAGAACTTTATCTCTCAATTAATATGAAGTAAGAATAATAGATCGTTGAATACATAAATAACTGGAGAAAAAATCAGTCTCATAAATAATACTACAATATAATCATCCATAAGGTTTCATCCTCAAACTTAACTAAACATATTGATAAAAATAAATTCTAAAAGTTGAATGTAAAGAAACATTAAAATAATATTTAAAATAAAATATAGAAAAATAAAAATCACATACATAAACGCAGTTGTCGAATTTCAATTTTTCTTCTCTCAAATCCGTCATACTTCCACGCAGCACAACTTTTTTTTTCTTGGATTTCGTTCGGCGTGCAGGTGCCTCTTGCATGTTGCAGAGAAATGATAGATCCACATCAAGTTATACAACAATTTACACAACATCCTACGTGGAATTACTTTTTTCTTTCTTTCTTTTTTCCTCCCTTAAGAGATTAAAATTGTAAAACCTCCAGAATTTTCCTCCAATTTCAAACCTGCACGAGAGCTCATCTCGTCTCCCCTAAAAAACTTTAAACCCAAATCCAGCCACTACCATCCATACCGACGTCGTAGGTAAGTCTCTTTTCTCTTATTGTTCTTTCTCTCTTCCACAAAACCTTGATTTCGGCGTTTTAACATCGACGAAGAAGATGATTTTGGGATATAAAAATATCGTCCTCTCTCTTCATGGCCATGGATGCCTCAACTACCAACTGTGGCTTTGTTGGGCTCAAAGATAATGAGTAAATGGTGGACCCCTTTTCGGTTGAGGCTTTCCATAACCCTCATCACTGTCTCACCGATCAGTACTTTTCTTCTAATTTAAAATTGTATTTTCTCTGTTGTCCCAAATCTCATCTTGCAAACCCAAATTTGGTTTTTATACTTGATCCGGTTTAATGGTGTTAGGTGTTCTATAATTTCTGGATTTTTTATTATCATTTTTACAATTTTTTCTGACCTTGAGGTTTATGGGTTTTGGTTGTTTTGATTGGATAGGATTGGATTTAGGGATTGGGTTGATGGTAATTGGATCTAGTTCTGTTGGGTTTGTGATGTTTTCTGATCTGGGTTTGATTTGAGGGTTACCTTTTGCTTGGTAGCTGGAAAAATTAGTGCAAAATCATAGAGAATAAGACTATCAATCTGTTTATTTATAGTTTTATGCAAAACTGGTTTGTGGGATTTGGAAGTATATGGAAATAGGTGTGTATAGGTGTGTTTGCGAGTCACTACCAATGATAGCAAAGAGACCTACCTACGACAGTATCAATGTAAACGGTGGTGGCCAGATTTATAGAGAGACTTACTTTCGGCACTGGTGTGGATGGTGGTGGCCGGATTTTGGGCTCGAAATTTGGGGTAGAAGAGGCGAGGTGAGGTGTGGTGTGACTCTCAGAAAATTTTTGGGTTTTTTTTTTGTTAAATGTCCCGCTAAGACTTTAGTCCTGCCAAGGCCCTTGTGTGAGGAAAAAAAAAAAGAAAAGAAAAAGTAATGTCATGTAGGATGTTGTGTAAATTGTTGTATAACTTAATGTGGGTCTATCATTTCTCATCTATTTATATATCAATTAGATTCCATTTTCTGTGTCAACCCAACTCTTTTTTCTCTCTTTTCCTTGAGTTATATGCCTCTTTCTTCTTCTCTTTTTCCTTCTTCTTCTTCTTCTTTTTTTTCCTCTCTCTATCACGTCTCTTCGTCCTGACCTTCTTTTGCTCCTTTTTTTTTTTCATTTCTTCCTTTTATGTTAATGTCCAAATTAAGTTTATCTTTTTATTAAATCCTGTAAAAAATAAATACATATATCAAGACTAATAAAAACATAATAATAATTAATACTACAAAGTTATGCTAATGCTTTATAACATCGCTAAAACATTACCTTCTTTTAAGATAAATTGGATAGTAAAAAGTCAATTATTAGACTACAATTGTAAAAAAATTATAATTTCACTAAAACTTATTATTTATGACAAAATGAAACTCGTTGGCAATACTCTACTGCAGCAAAATTATTAGTGATGATTATAGTCGTTGCTACTTCGATAATTATTATTACAATTACTTTCTCATTTGGTGAGAAATTCTCCCGCTAATGTATTTGGGACCAATACAAATGACGGTATAATTTTGGTCGTTAAAAGTGATATCGAGGACGAATTTAAAGTTTTCCTCATTGAAGATAAACCTTTAGTTACGAGTTTTATATCATAGCTACAACATTACCTTTCGCGACTATAAATTAGATCGCATAAAATTAATTATTAGACTATAAAGGACAAAAAATTATATGTTCACTAAAACTTGTTATTTATGACAAAATGATGTTCACCTACTAAAAAGAAATTATTTATGAGAAAATGCAACTCGTTGGCAACACTTAATTGTAACAAGATTGTTAGCGACAATTACAATTATTGCTAATTCTATAATTGTTGTCACAATTACTTTCTCATTTGGTAGAAATTTTTTTCGCTTATGTATTTGTGGCCAATACAAATGACGGTATAATTTTGGTCGTTAAAAGTGATATCAGCGACGAATTTAAAGTTTTTCTCACTGAAGATAAACGTTTAGCAACGAGTTTTATATCTTCGCTAAAATATTATTTTTTGCGATGATAAATTGTGTCACAAAAAGTCAACTATTAGACTAAAATTGACAAAAAATTATAGTTTCACTAAAACTTATTATTTATGATAAAATGTAACTAGTTGACAATACTCTACTGCATCAAAACTATTAGCAACGATTATAGTCGTTGCTAGTTCTATAATTGTGGTCATAATTACTTTCTCATTTTGTGAAAAATTTTTCTACTTATGTATTTGCGATCAATATAAATGACGGTACATTTTTTATTATTAAAAATAATATCAATGACGAATTTAAAATTTTCTTCATTAAAGATAAACCTTTAGCTACAGTTTTTATATCGCTGTTAAAACTTTTGTCGGTAAAAGTGATTTTTCTTGTAATAAGGTGGGGTACTACAAAAAATATATCCCTTTTTGTTGTCGTTTCTTGTACATTAATTATAATCGGCCGGGTACTGGTTGTTCGAGAATATGACCCTTTATTTTGAAAAAAAAAAAAAGAATAGAATTTTGAAATTATATATAGTACTAGGAGTAGGAGATTGTTCAGAAGAAAATTTTACTTGAACTTAAAAGTGGCAAGCAAACTCCTGACATGCATGGCCAAACAAACATTCAACGTACAATATCGAGTTGGATTACAGCTTGGTGTCGTTCATGTGTTTCTGCTGATCTCCAGTCATGACATGATGGTTTCCATTTGATGTTGGATTCAGCTGCAGTTCCAAGTCATCCTTGACAATGTTTTGAATACTGTATCAGAAGTCGTATCGGTTAAAGTACTGAAACGAAATATTTTGATATCGATACCGTTTTAAAATAGTCGATATATGAATAAATTATATATATAAATTATATTCTAAAATAATAATCTATATATGAATAAATTATATATAAATACATATATATATATAAATTATAAATAGTTTAGTCTGAATTGAGGGTCAAAAAATAAGTTTGTAATTTGAAAAAATGAAAAAAAAAAATTGAAGGCTAAAATATAGATCGGTACAGGCCGAAATTGAGGTCGGTACGACTGGTATGAAACGTATATGGTACATGTATCGGCCCAATGGCCGGTACGAAAAATATCGGCCGTACTGACCGGTACGGTACGAAATTGAAAATAGTGATCCTTGATCTCGACCAGCTTATCATCATCATCATCTAGCTTTCTTGATATTGTCTGATCTTCATGAATAGCAGTAGTACTCATCGGTCTCATGATCACCTTATTCTTCCCCCATAGAACAGCATAGAGTCCCATCACAATAAAACAAGACCCTAGAGCACTGATTTAACCACGTACATACTGAAATTTAGTAACAGATCAAGTATACATGCATGCTGATCCAACTAATTAATTCGATCTTGTAATTTACAAGTACACGTTAATATATAACAAATATATATATATATATATATATATTTATAGCTACTGGCATTAAATGTGCATGACAATTGCTTGCCCCTGAAATTATGAAGTTGGGCTTTTTTTTTTTATTTGGCCGAAAGGAGGGCAGCCAGTTAGCCAGTCAAGTCATGAGTAAATTTACCTAACCACGCAACAAATTACAGAGACAGGATAAGATTTTTGAATTCATCTGCCTGTTCAAAGAGATTGCCGCATATCATGTGTAGATATTAAACATTATGCCATTAATGGCATCAACAATGTATAATAAATCTATGCAGGTAAGATGCATGCATATATATATATATATATATGCATGCATCTTACCTGCATAGATTTATTATACATTGTTGATGCCATTATATATATATAGATCTATAGACATGAATGATGACTCACGTTCCAACATGTAATTTCTCACGACGAAGGATGGCCCAGCTAGAAATGGCGACGATGAAAAGCGACAAAGGGTTGAACACCAGGCCGTAGAGAGGACCTTTTATCTGGATAGCCCAGGAAATTAAGGCAAATCCTAGTGCAGAACACAACTCCCTGAAAAGCATCAGCATCAATCATGTGTCTATATATATACAAGGATATATTCATATTGGATCTGTCTAAATTGCTGCTAAACCTTTAACAAGGAGAGATATCAATGCATCTGTGTTATTTTGTTTGAGGGATGTCAGATTCAATAATTTTGAAACAAGTATTCTCGGAATGATCTAATCCTCTCTAACGGATAGACCAGTCCATTTTAATTGTTATCCTGATTTAACACTTGCTCTTGATGATAAACATATTTTAAAATGTTTGACTTTAAACATTTTAAAATCTAGATATGATATGCTTAAGGGAAGCAAACCCCTTACTTTGATTTATAGGATTTATTATCGTCTTTTAAAAACGAATTTAAATCTAAAAGCTATTGCAAAACCCATCCAGGGAAAAACTCTTCTGATCCAGAGTTCAACCCCAGATGCAGATGTTTCAACTCCAAAAATGATTTTTTTGAAAGATATAATTCTTCTCAAAGAATGGATTTTGGAAGAAGAAGTTCCTCCTATCCCTCGAAACCCTGTTGATAGTTACCCAAGTAACATTCAACAGTATTTGGATGGAACTATTAAAATTAGTTTTGATCAGACTAGATTTTCAGGGCTAAGAAAAAATTCTTTTGCTGGATCTAGTTCTTCTTTTGCAGGGTCAAAAATTCCAGTAAGAAGAGACCAAAATCTCAAACAATTTCTGGAAGATTCTGTTAAAACAGTCCAACCTATTAATCCTGTTTTAAAATTGAAAAGACTTTCTACGTCCTCTCAAGTTAATTCTGCTTTTTATTCTGCACAGGATGCTGGATCCTCTAAAGACCAGCCTATTCATAATGAAGCCGATAAAGAGGATGATAACTCATCTTTATCACCCACAACTTCAGATATAGTAGCTCTTGTTGCACTACAAGTTCATCACAGTTTAACTGTATTGAACAAACCATTTGCGTTTGATCCTGTTTATCTTTTTGAAGAATACAAACTTCCAAAAAATAGTGCTAGGCAAAAAGCCTACCATGTAAAGTATTCTGAAAAAGAAAAACAGCGTGTTAAACGGAAATGGAAAGAAGAAATGAATAAGCAGCAAAAGCATATTCTTTTCTTTGACTTTGTTGAAAATATTTATGTTTCTAACAATACTTTAAATATTAAAACTGAAGACTGTTCAATCTAGCCATCCACCTTTGGAGACTGTTCTCATCACCCACAAGAGAGTTGAGATATATGTTTCACCTTTCAAAATCTCGAAAACTGTTTCCAGATATCCCGAGAAGGACAAGGTTCTCAAAGAAACAAAAAAGAAAGAAAAGCGGAAGCTGACTGAAGAAGAAGAGAAGGAAGGGAATGAAAGAATCAGAGTAAATTGCACAATAATTAAATTATGCAAGCACAAAATAAACATGCGGTTAAACCAGCCATATGCATGTATGAATATGCAAAATCAGTTGTAATAAACATATAAGTTTTATTAAAATTAATAAGCTTAAAGTGATTACAGGCACAAGGTAGTGCAGATTTGCACTTACAGAAATCAAGGTAAATAAGGAGACTCAAGATTAGGGAGAGAGGATCAGAAGTGTTTCTCTCGAATGTGAGTTATGCCTTAGCTCAAAGGTAAGGTTCTCCTTTTATAATATAAGGAGTTCTTGTTTACAAGTATTAAAGTAAAACAGTGAATCAATCCGTGAGTGAACAGTAAGAACTGTTTAAGCACGGGGCTCAGGGTGTCATTATTGTGTCTTTCCAGCTGTCTTTGTGGGCGGCTGCTTTTGGCACAAGATGACAAAATATCATTCGGTCGTCTGGTTATCTTCCAGCTGTCTTTGGAGGCTGCTGCTTTGGATACTAGACGACAATTATCTCAAAGTAGACTTTGGTTAGTCTTCTTTGAACTCAAGTAGTAGTCAATCATCTTCCAGCTTTGGAATGCCTTCTAAATCATGACCAAATATGTTACTGTATGAAGCCTCTGAGGATGCTTCTGAATTCTCATCGTCTTCAGAATTATTACTCTCGGACTTAGACAGTTGTTGCTCAAACAATTTTATTAAATCTTTTTTATCAAGTCTATTGAGGATATTATCTTTGGCAGATTTAGAAGATTTCTTTGAGAATGAGCTGGTGGCTTTTCCTCTTGCTGAAGCAGTTGGTGAACTAGGGGCCTAAATCATTAAAGTGTATTCAGGAACAGGTGTACCAGATTTGATTGCTGGAAATTCCTTCTTGTCTTGCAAATCAGGGGCGACTTGAGGGAAATCTTTAATCATCTGGCTGATTACTTTTTCAGTATATCCAAACCTATCCCACCACTTTGTGAAGTAGGCTCGGTCAATTATATTAGCATTTTTCTCATAAGTCCATTTGAAGATCCAAGGTAGTTTGTAGTTTTTGCAAAAATTGAGCTCATAAGGAAACATGACTGAATGCCGGTTTAATTTTGTACCAGCAACTTGTTGGTAGAATGTAAAAGCTCTAGCGAGCTACTCAGGAAGATTGTCTGGAATTAAACCAAATTGGTCCCACCATTGGAGAAACCAGTAAGGGAAAGTTCATTTGAATCTTGTATCAAAATTGATGAACCATGAATGGCTCATATCAAGTACCTGAAAAAACATGAAGCGTCTCCAGGCAGTTATATAATCATAGTAATTATAATTCAGTGCAGATTCTGAGAGTCTTTTAGGAGTCCATGAGTTTGTTCCCCATTCGGCTTCTGTAATGACTCGGAGGATGTAAGCACTATGATAAATTAATTTGGTGGAATCATTCTTATCATAAATGGATTTTATGACAAGAGAGTTGGTGAGAATCAAGATACTGGAATAATAGTGGAGATTTTTGGATAAATCTTCAGGTATCCAGTGGAAATTGGGGGGAAAATAAGAAGAGACTATTTTGAACAGATCTGTTAAATTAGAAAGATTGGGTTCTATATGAAACAGATGGGTTATGAATGGCTTCTTCATGTATTCAGATTTTCTTTTTTGGAGGAAAAACTGTGGAGTAATTAAAGCAGGTACTTTTGATGCCACAGCTTTCGCATATGGATCAAAAGATGTAGAAACCGTAGACGCGAAGGTCGCTGGTTGCACAATTTTACCAAGAGGTGTGAACCTATTGGCAATATCCAGTGTTGTTAATGAGGCACTGGGCACAGTGGTGGATCCAGACTCATTCTTGATGAGTTTTATACTGGGTATTAGAGGTGGGTGGTTCGCTCTCTATTTTTCTTTTCCTTTCTTCTTGCTCACGCTCATGGTTGGGTGTCTGCAAGAACTCTGTGATAAGAAAATCAGGGATAGAATTATTAGTGCCTTTGATGTATTCAATATCGAAATAAAAAACACTTAAAATACCTTGCCATCGTGCGAAAATATGTTTTGATGCAATGTTTTCAACATCTTGTTCTAAAACAAATTTAGCACTCATGCAATCAATTCGAAGTAAAAACTTCTTGTTTAACAAATCAGATTGAAATTTAGAAATACATAGTACTATATATAAAATTTCTTTTTTAATAGTACTATATTTTTCTTGTGCAGGATTCTAGGTTCCGGAGTGGAAACGAACAATTTGTTCAGGAGAACCTGGTGAAACAGATTGTTTCAGAATGCCACCATAACCAATGTTAGAGGCATCTGTTTCAAAAATTTTAAATGAATCAGAGGTAGGGATTACAAGGCACGGAAGAGTTTTGACATGTGCTTTGATTTTCCTTACTAGATTAATATGGATTTTTGTCCAGTGAGGAGGATTGGAAAGGAGACCTTTGAACAAAGGACGACAGTGTTTCCTCATATCATTATAAAAATCAGCAACATAATTGAGAGATCCTAAAAATCTCTGCAATTGTTTTTTGTTAGTGATGACATCAGGAAATTTATCAGCGAAATCAATGACTCTTTGAATGTGCCTGATTTTACCTTCAGAGATATCATAACCAAGGAATCTGATTTTGGTTTGGAACAATTTGATCTTTTTCGCCTAGACGGCAAGACCATTGATTCTAATGATGTTTAGAAACGAATTCAAATGTTTCCAGTGTTCATCAATAGATTTAGAAAAAATAAGGACATCATCTATATAGACGATGGTAAAAGCAGTGAACGAGTTGAAAACATTGTTCATGATATTTTGAAATTCACTAGGGGCATTTTTTAGACCGAATGGCATCACATTCCGTTCGAAATGACCAAAGGGAGTTACAAAGGCTATCTTATACCTGTCTGACTCAACTATCTGGATTTGCCAAAACCCGAATTTGAGATCAAATTTGGAAAAGACCACAGCATCACTCAACCTATGAATTAAGTCATTTTTGTTGGGAATAGGGTACCTAATCCACTGTAAGACTTTGTTCAAGGATTTGTAATTAATGACTAGACGAGGGGTACCTCTTTCTAATTCAGCATTTTTCTGGACATAAAAGGTTGGGCAAGACCAAGAGGACTTACTGTCTCTAATTATGCTTTTTTTTTAAGATCTGCAATTTCCTTTTTGCAGAATTCTAAAGTCTGACTATTCATCTGAATGGGTATGGCTTTAGTGGAAATAGTGCTTTCATCAAAAATTTTGATATAAGGAAGCGAAACAATGTGTTTCTTCCTATGCCAAAAAACATTTGGTAAATCAGAACAAACATAAAAAACAAGACGCTTGTTAAAATCTTCAATTTTTGAAATTAAAATTGGCAAAGATAATTGTTCAAAAATCTTTTTGTACTTGATTTCCTGTTGGAGGAAATTCAGATGTTTTTCTTTTGCAAAGAACAAAGATTTCAAACCTTTATCTTGATCAATCTCTTGACGAGATGCAAATTTAAATTTGACATTTTGACCAAAATGGTCGGTAGGAATACCATATTTTTCAATCAAAAAATGATATAAAGCAGAAATAAATGGTATGCCTAAAATCACTTTATCAGACATGTTTCTGACTAAAACAGAATGGATTTTAAAGCAAACATTGTTTTGACAAACATGAGCGTTGTTAAGCTCATATGTGATTTTCATCTAAGATCCATTTGCAAAAAGAATTTTTCAGAGGATTTTTCAAAATATTTGCTAGGAATGAGTCTTTCCTGAATATAATTCAGGTCTGATCCGGAATCAATCATAGCAACAACAGAAAATTGAAAATCATGGGCAACCACAATGGTAACCCTGAAAAACCATTTTGGAGGAATGATATGATGGATCAAACAAATCTAATTATCAGCAGCTAACTCATGTTGGCTTGAACCAGAATCGTTTGTTTGCTCATTGTCAGAAGGAATATCCTTATCAAGTTGTTTATCAATTTTAAACACTAAAAATTCTTATTTTAAAATCTCATTTTCAGACTTAAAGTTATTAACCTCAGTTCTGAGTTCAATGATTTCTTTTTTAACAAAATTAATTTCGTGTTGTAAATCATTGATAGAAATTTCATTGAGTTTTTTCTTTTGAAATCTCTCCAAGGTTTCTTGAAAACTAATCATTTGCTTAGAAGACTTTAGTTTTTGGCGAGCCATAGTCTTTCTTAACTTAAGAAGATATTCTCCTTTAAGGTCAGGATTTGTTATTTGAGAAATCAAGGTTAGCAATAGGTTTTCTTGTTCTTCAGATTTAGACAAGACATGAACTGTCTTACCTCTTGTCTGGCAACAAGTATCATTACAATTGCAACCTAGCTTTGGACCAGTAGAATCTGGAGATTCAGTTTCTGAGTGATTCTTTGAGTCACTAGAACTGAACTCAAGGATATCAGATGATGAAGACGAAGCTATTTCTAGGAGTTGAAATAGTTATTCTTTATCATTGTTATCAATATTCAACTGATTAAGCTTCTTTTTTAATTTTTTTATCTTTTTTGGCTTTCTTACTATTTCTCATCTGCTCTTTAATTTTTTATCTTTTTTGGCTTTCTTGCTATTTCTCATCTTCTCACGAAGCATTCTTTGATCATTACACATACTAATATCAAGTTTCTTGATTACTGCACAAATATCACCATAGGTGTATGCATCATAATTAAGAGCCCCAGCAATAGTAAGTTCATCCTTCATTTTGTAAGCGAACAAGCGAGGTAACCCATCTATAAATTTTTCCTTCCAGTAAGGTTTCTGGCTATCATCCCGAAACATTACTTTAGAAATAAAAACATCTTGATACCATCTATAATCAGACATCTGATGACATCTAAGATTATTCAACTGGTCACTAATGCGACTAGTTATATCAGATGGTGTTCCAATAAAATGTTTTAAAATAGTGTAAATCAAAGTATTAACTCTATCAGACTGGGCTGATCCAATGGATTCATAAAAAATAGGTAACCCTTCATCTTTACACTTGACAGCGTTCTGAATGGTTTCCTTGGTATCTCTGGTTAGGTGTTTATCCCACCAGTTTCTCAAAATACCAGAAAAGTCTTGTGTCAAAATCTTAACAATATCAGGTTGCCTAATATTGTTATTTACATAGGCATTTGCTACAAGGGACATTTTACTCATGGTATTCATGATTTCTTGTTCAGAGAAACTATCAATATTCCATTCGTAAACCTTGTCGGCAGAGTAAGAAGATTGGCTTTAAAAAACTTTCTCTTCAAACTGTAAATCAGGAGGAGTAGGCCTGGAATACCAATTCTTCGTCAGACTCATTGGTTTGGGTCATTTTGAAGAAAATCTGGCTATTTCAGGTTTTAAAACAATATCTTGAAAATTCTTTTCAAGTAAATCAAGATCATTTTCTTCAGAAGAGTGATCGCTAGAAGACTCATCTGTAGTTTTAACAAGAACTTCTTCTTCTATTTCTTTGTTAGACAAAGCACTAGTAGAAGGCTGTTCTCTCTTCAGATCATTAAGCATTTGATCAATCTTATCAAGAGTCTTTGCCTGCAGGTTTTTAAAATCAATTTTGGCACGATTTTCTGGTAAGATAATCAAAGGTTTTTCTACTGTTTTCTTTGGTTGATCTTTAGTCAAAACCAAAGGAATAGGATCAGGTTTTTCAACCTTTTCTTCAATCCGATCTAACTGTTGTCCGATCGTATGAAGAGCAAGATTCACGAAGTTATTTTGAGAAATAACCTTTTTTGTTTCTTTCAGAATCTTATCCTTCTCAGGATCTCTAGAAACAGTTTTCGAGATTTTGAAAGGTGAAGCAGATATCTCAACTCCCTTGTGGGTGATAAGAACAGTCTCCAAAGGTGGATGGCTAGATTGAGATTTTAAAATAAGAATTTTTAGTATTTAAAATTGATAAACAACTTGATCAGGATATTCCTTTTGACAATGAGCAAACAAACGATTCTGGTTCAAGCCAACATGAGTTTGCTGCTGATAGTCAGATTTGTTTGATCCATCATTCCATTCCTCCAAAATAGTTTTCCAGGGTTACCATTGTGGTTGCCCATGATTTTCAATTTTCTGTTGTTGCTATGATTGATTCCGGATCAGACCTGAATTGTATTCAGGAAGGACTCATTCCTAACAAATATTTTGAAAAATCCTCTAAGAAATTATTTTCTGCAAATGGATCTCAGATGAAAATCACATATGAGCTTAACAACGCTCATGTTTGTCAAAACAATGTTTGCTTTAAAATCTCTTCCGTTTTAGTCAGAAACATGTCTGAAAAAGTGATTTTAGGCATACCATTTATTTCTGCTTTATATCCTTTTTTGACTGAAAAAGATGGTATTACAAACGACTCATTTCCAATCCTCCTCCTTGGACAAAAATCCATACTAATCTGGTAAGGAAAATCAAAACACATGTCAAAACTCTTCCGTGCCTTGGTATCCTTACCTCTGATTCATTTAAAATTGTTGAAACAGATGCCTCAAACATTGGTTATGGTGGCATTCTTTAGAAGAGTGATCGCTAGAAGACTCATCTGTAGTTTTAACAAGAACTTCTTCTTTTATTTCTTTATTAGACAAAGCACTAGTAGAAGGCTGTTCTCTCTTCAGATCATTAAGCATTTGATCAATCTTATCAAGAGTCTTTACTCGTGGATTTTTAAAATCAATTTTGGCACGACTTTCTGGTAAGATAATCAAATATATATAAATATATATATATATATATATATATATATTTAAGGCGATTGGATCTTAATTAATTTTGTCTATCAGCTAATTTGAGAGGTGCAAATATTCTCTACATTCATGTCAAAACTTGAACATCTAAACGTGGAGAGAGATAACATAATGGATTCTACAATATTTATTGACGTTCGTGTAGATTTTTCGACTAGTACTACTACATATTCATTAACAGATCTACTTCATGCATTCTTCTCTCTTTCACTTGATTCAAGTTATTGATATTTTAAGATTGAGAATGTCCTACCTAGGGCTTGAACCAACTAAAACTTCATATATAAATGTGTGTGTATGTGTACTGTTCTTGACAAATTAAGGGCTCGTTTGTTTTCGCAGATGAGATGATATGAGATAAGTTGAGATTAAAGTTAAAAAGTTGAATAAAGTATTGTTAAAATTTATATTATTTTTGTTTTGGGATTTAAAGTTGAATTGTTTATTTTATTTTGTATTGAAAGTTGGGAAAGTTGTAATGATTAGATGAGATGAGTTGTTTTTTGAAAACAAACGAGGCCGAACCATACTGTGTAGAGAGCTGCAATAATCCTCATCGGATCGCTCAATGACCACGCAGAAGCGTTGTGTTTGGAAATAAAGGCAATGATCCCACACTCGATGCTGGCCATGAAACACATTAGTGTGGTGGTTGTGTAAGGAGCAGGAAGCCTCTCGCCCATTCTTGCCTGAAAAATATTCCAAAATAGTTTCTTGCTTTAGTTGGTGCTTATCTGGTGAGATTGGGTTTGCAGAGAACTGTCGAGAGTTGGCTGATTAGGAGAGAACAAGAGGAGAAGAGGAGAAGAAGGAAAGAGAGAAAGGCATGTGGTCTTCCAGAATTTGATGAACATATAGAAGGTAGCCATGTGACTGGTGATCCAGCCCGTGCTGCCGTTTGTGTTATTAACAATGGATGGTTAGCTGGACGGCTGCATTACACCATTGCTGGAGAAGATAACTTTCTCTTCAGCTCAAATAGAGTTCTGAAGTAAATGGACGAATTGAACATAAAGGAAATTTCCCAAATTTGATCAACGGCTTATAAAACTAGTTTGGGGTAATCAATCGGGATATATGCGTTGTGAGGCTCCTACCAATTGCAACAACAACATAATTTGTTTCTTCATATGCTGTTGTTTATAAGCTGTCTTTTTTTATTTATTATTATTTAAGAAATATTGTCCAAACTGGCTTCTTTTCTATGCTAAATGGTTTCGACAACCAATGATGTGCAATTTTTTTTTTGTATGCCCAATGATGTGCAATTTGTTTGTTATTTGTTATTATTCAATGAAGAATTAGTGTCATGTTTATGACCTTTCATCCCATAATATATCAACACGGTTATTCTTGAGATCAAACTTTTGCAGGATGGATGATTATTTGGTAGTCAAATCTACCAAATATTGTAGTACCGTAAATCACTGATATCAACTCAATTCAATTCAGATCAAATAAGGCCTCGTTTGATGGAGAAACCATCTCAACTTATCTAATCTCATCATTACAACTTTCTCAAATTCTCACATAAAATATAATAAATAATTCAATTTTTTTAAATCTCAATTCAATTTTTTTAAATCTTAAAACAAGAATAATATTAAAGAATAATATTCTAATAATATTTTATTTAACTTTTAATTTTTATTTAAAACCACCTCATCTTATATTTTTATCAAACGGGGGCTAATTCATAATTTTTCAACATTGTGAGCCATCAAATTCAGATTGGTTAACTTTTCCCTGTCCCAAACCTAGACATAAATGGATAGTCAGCCTTAGCAGTTGGCACCGATCGATTGTTTAGTGGCGCGCTAACAGCTAACCGCCTTACATCCTATTCATGCTCGATGCAGTGTTGTCAGTAGTGGGCAAGTACTACCAAACGAAATTCCAACTATTAGACAACTTTTATACAACTAACAAATAACAAAATATTAATTTTTAAAAAATTTGGTTTGACTGTTGCTTTGATTTTGATGTGTTTGAATTAGAAAAAAAATATATTATTTTGTTATGGAGTTTAGGGAAGTAATTGTGAATTAGTATCACCCTACAGATTCCAATATCAATAGATTGCTGTTTGCTTTACGCCCCAACTTGGGAGCTAGTGCTTTTCACTAGAAATTTTAACGAGTCCTTCAACCGTTGAGATACAGTTTTAACCGGCAGTCATTAAGGCTGGCGCACCAAAGCTATCTCAATTCTTAGGTGGTTTAGAACTTCGAACCCAAACCCTCGCGAAAATCCCACCCAAATGGGTTGAAAACCTCGCTATAAAGCCTAAAACCCATCGCGTCCTTTACCATCCCAAGGCCAAGAGATGGTACCTTAGACTAAGTTTTGTTATAAGATTCAACTGAACTCAGTTTA
The DNA here is from genome assembly GCF_004785595.1 of Juglans microcarpa x Juglans regia. Classification (NCBI taxonomy): domain Eukaryota; kingdom Viridiplantae; phylum Streptophyta; class Magnoliopsida; order Fagales; family Juglandaceae; genus Juglans; species Juglans microcarpa x Juglans regia. The sequence continues at coordinate 24,639,595 of NC_054601.1, read as the reverse complement.
ATTTTAAGTTGAGTCTAACATTCAAATACCTGTCTACGTTTGGATAGTGAGAATACCTGAGAAATATTGAGAATGTTTGTGAATAGTTATGAATAGAGATTGAAGTAGGTTTGTGGATCCCATTGAGAGTATTTTGAGTTGTTTGGATGTATGAAATATGTTGAGTTATTGACTTTTAAATATATAATTAAAAAAGGTGTGAGTCTCAACAATGATTAATTTTTTTTTAATGATGGTTTTATTTATATATAAAAGTGATAAATATTATAGTGATTTTATTTTTTATTTATATTTATTTTTTATTTATATATAATAGTAAAAAATATTATAGTGATTTTATTTTTTATTTATATTTAATAGTGATAAATATTATAGTGATTTTATTTTATTTTATATTTAATAGTGATAAATATTGTAGTGATTTTATTTTTTATTTATATTTAATAGTGATAAATATTATAGTGAATTTAGTTTTTATTTTTATATAATAGTGATAAATATTATAGTAATTTTTGGAGAGACTTTGGTACGAAAATGGTTCATTGTGTTTGGCATGTGAAGTATTTTCATATGTACGAGAATACTTGGAAAGTGTTGAGAAGACTTTGCTACCCAAACGTACCCTCTCAAATTACTAAACACATCTCAACTCAAAAGTTCTTTACACGTGGAACTCACAACCTTTTTCAACTTAACACATCTTTATAAGTGGGACCTATAACATTTTTTAAATTTTCATAAAAAGTATTAAACTCATATTAACATTCAAACATACTTTAAACTCAGTTTAGACGGGCCCCACATAACTCCATCCACTACTCAACTCAATACTATTCATAAAGAACTGAGTTCAGCTTAACATCCAAACGCAACCTTAAAGTCTAATTAAAATGTTGAGCTGAGTTAAATTCGTTATGAATAATAATAAGTTGAGATAGTGAAATGAATTTTGTGAGACATATCTAAAATAAATTTAAATATATTTAAATGTTAAGATGAGTTTAAATATATTTATAAAAATTTAAAAAAAAAATTATAAATTCCTCTTGTAAAAAAATGTTCAAGTTAAAAAAAATTATAAATCCTAAATGTAAAATAAATTTTGAGTTGAGTAATATTTAGTAATTTAAGAGTTCAATATTTAAATATTACACTTATTTTAAAATTTAACTGAACATAATTGATCGCAATACGTTCCAACATCCAAACCAGACCTCAATATGGAAGCATTTGAATGTGATTGTTTATGAAAAGACTAAGGCTTCGTTTGGTTAGTTAACTCATCTCAACTCATCTCAACTCATCATTACAACTTTTTCAAATTTCAATACAAAATATAATAAACAATTCAACTTTTTCAAATTCTAAAATAATAATAATATTAAAAATAATATTTAATAATATTTTATCATCTCAACTCAACTCACTTCAACATCTAAACACAACCTAAATCAACTGCACCATATTGAAGCTGAAGCTGCAGGAACCAAGGCATAGCATTCAGCAGATGATATTATTGGCCTTGGAGTGCGGGATATTTAAGTCATTCCAAGCAGATCCAGTGAAGGGAACCAATTGCAAAAAGATCATGTATAAATTGTGAGTCAAGAATTATTTAGAATCTACAATGCCAAATACCGATGCCTATCATATTGTAGTAAGAAAGACCTAAACAAACGGATACATTTTCAGGAAAGGAACAAGTCAAAACGCATGAACGCCAAACAACACGGGTAACATCCCCTTTGACAGAGATTGCAGCCCAAAAAGTTGCTGAATATTTAAGGATCTCTTAAGCCTGCAAGACCCAAAAAAAAAAAAAAGAATAATTAACGCATACTTATGAAAACTTCATCAGGGCTGAGTTCCAACACAGCGTTAGAGCCTTTACCTTGTTGGCAATATTGTTGGAAAGCCAGTCTAGTCCCTCATAGAGACCTTCCCCAGAAGTCGCACATGTGCTCTGGATATACCTGCAATAGAACCCACGACAGCCATGACCAATTAGCACATAGTAAATATCCTATACATAGGGCACTGTATGTGTCTGAATGTGTGAGTGAGTGAGTGAGTGAGTGTGTGAGTGTGTGTGTGTGTGTGTGAGTGAGAGAGAGAGAGAGAGAGAGAGAGAGATCATCATTATACCAGTGGCGTTGGCGGAGGGAGTGAAGACCAAGCTTATCGGTAATCTCAGCAGCATTCATAGCATTTGGAAGATCTTGCTTGTTTGCAAATACAAGCAGCACAGCATCCCTCAATTCATCCTAAAAATCAACAAGAAATCAACACACTCGGACGTGCTACTTTTTTATTGATCGATAAACAAATTTTTTTTTTGAATTAGTGATCAAGAAGTTTTATTATGGAAGTAGGCCAAGTACACAGGGAGTATACATGAGGATAACGGAAAAAATAAAAAAATTATTGAGCATAAAATAGACAAAAGCCTCGAGTATACAAGAAGAGGCCCGAGTACTCGAACATGTGCTACTTATAATTAGCAATGCTCACTTGAGGTCTTTTTTATTTTGTAAAATGAGCATGCCTTCTAATTACCTCATTCAACATCCGGTGCAGCTCATCCCTAGCCTCAACCACACGGTCACGATCATTGCTATCAACCACAAAAATAAGACCCTGAGTGTTTTGGAAGTAATGTCTCCACAAAGGTCGAATCTGTACATAGACAATATAACACTCATAAAAAGGCTTGACACAGCATTGACTATATGATAGCATATGATAAAGCTTTCCATGAAGCTAACAACTCGATGCATTATAAACCAAACAAGATCTACTTTTAAAAAAATGAAAAATAAACTCAAATTCATACAGATAGGCACATCCTATAAGCCGCAACAAACTGGCTTTCCCAAATATAACTAAAATAACAAGATTAAACTAACAGCTAAGGACTAATATTAATGGCTCACCCCCAAGCTTGTCATTTATAATGCATGAAATGCACCATATACTCATCAAGAACTGTACATAAAATACAAGGATTCACAAGGCATGGTGTGAAGATATTTATTATTATATATGCCACAGCATGGATAGTCTTTCCTCATACAAGGAAAAAACCAAAATAAACAGTGGCATAAGTAAATGTAGCTTATGATTATGTTATGTGCTGATGGAGGAACAACTAATCAGCACAAGACCGTCAATAAGCACATACATCATGAAAAAAATTGACTGTACAGAATTCTTGCAAACATAGATATTTAAAATACATATATGAATACTTATTTGTCTGTCACAGCGTGGGTAGCCTTTCCTCAAAGAACAAAAGAAATACAAGGTGGTTCAAATTAATGTAACATATGCTTTTGTTGTGTGCTGACACCCGATGGGCTAGCATTCAATCAAGGAAAACATACAAGCACATTAATTCCAGCACCTGTAACCACACATAACTCAAGTCATGCAAGCATGTTCACATACACACGAAATGCCTGGCACAGGTTGAGGTGCTTTTCATCACACATCAAGGAGAAACTAAAAAAGAATATTTTTTTGATCAGTAAACAAAATTTTTTATCATAAGAATAGGCAAATATGCACTAAGAAATTAAAATTAAATTCTGTACATACTGCCCAATGGTTGGAGGCCCCAAGGTCTAAGAGGTGCCTGATATCTCCGTTCAGTTACCACTACGTGGAACTAAAACATCTTATAATAAGTCATCACTAAATGACTCGATTCATAATTGTATGGTTAATGTTATGGGCGTTAAAGAACTTATACAGTAATATCACAAACCTTGTCCTGGCCACCAACATCCCAAACGGTGAAGCTAATGTTCTTATATTCCACGGTCTCCACATTGAAACCTGAGTGTAAAGGCAAATAAGTATCACTTACCAGAGTCTAAGCAACAAGAGAGTTAATCCAATCACCTGTAACAGTAAAATAATAGCTCATCTACAGACTACATATATTGAGCAATGCTGAGAAAAAATAAAATCATACCAATGGTTGGAATGGTGGTTACGATCTCTCCCAGCTTGAGCTTGTACAAGATGGTGGTCTTACCAGCAGCATCAAGACCCACCATAAGAATCCGCATCTCCTTCTTGGCAAAAAGCCGGCTGAATAGCTTGGTGAAAGACAGCCCCATCTTTTTATCTCAGCTGAAATCCCAAAATTCCAGGTCAGACCAAATCATTAACACTATGCAAATCACGTACCGATTAGAGCACACGACATTCAAAACATCTTCGATTGAATAGGAGGAAAAGCAAGAAATAAGTCGGTTTGGTCATCAGAGTTATTTGTGCATGAACATAGAGAGCGATTATTATAAACCTTGCAGATTCTTCAACAAGACCTATGGGATGATGGATCTTAATTTCCCCCCTAGTAGCTGAAAATTGATTGGTTTGTTAGCTTCAAGTAACCGAAGATTTGGAAAAACCCAATTTATCTCAGAAATGACATTAAATCCAATCTTTTTTTTCAAAGAAATCCATATTGCATCCTTCAACATCATACACCATGAATCAGATCTATGCTCTACAATTACAAACCAACCTAACAATATGAAAACAAGATCTCGTATTTAACATAAAGAATATGTGATTTTGTGAAAGAAAGGCACCGATTGGGTTTTAGAGATTTTCTGAGAACAGAGAACGTGGTAAGGAAAACAAATCCAAATCAGGCTCTTAATAAATTACATCTAAACGGGTCCTATATGCAAGAGATCTGCGAGAACTTCAAAAACAACACAGAAACACATCGTTCAAAGCCTACATCCAAATGGGTTTCCATAAACCACTTCAAAACTGTAATATAAAATGCGAAAAACCGAAATCTCACAAACCAAAAGGAAACAGGCTCAGGTCTAAACCCAAACCGATCTAGTCGATCTACGCATATTATATATTACGCAGAGAGAGAGAGAGAGAGAGAGAGAGAGAGACTCACACAGCAAAGACCGGACGTCTTGGGCAGATCTGAGAAATGGGGACGAAAAGAATGGCGTGGATGTAGAGGTCTTATATAGTGGCGTAGATAACGGTCGTTTTGACGGCGTCTATAAACATTTGGGTGACGTCTGCTAGGGTTTGGTACGGAGAAAGTATTGGCTGTGGTGATGTGGAAAATGATCTAAGAGGCTGATTTCTCACCAATCTCCTTAGCAATTGAATTGAATATTCCACATATAATTTATAACAATAAATAACTAAAAATAAATAAATAAATAACTCAAAAATGATTATCGAAAAACAATAATAAAAAAAACAAAAATTCTACCCCTGAATAATTATAAGTCTCGTGAATATCCGCAATCAAGAATTAGAGAAAAAATTAAAAGATATTAATAATTCAATTTTTCTTGATTAAAACATCTTACAATTTAAATTTGAAAAATATTATAAATACAAAGGAATCCCACAATAAGATACCACAAATAGATGTGGTACACTGATGTGTGCCACGTGTCTAATTTTTTTTTTCTTTTTCCCCTTCTCTCTACATCTCTTTCTCTTATTCTTTTTTTTTTTCTTCCCTCTCCACTTCTCTCCTCCTGAGAAATAGACGGGGTTTGTATTAGTATCCCCTGCTCTTGCTGCCAATTGACGCACCAAATTCCCACCTATGGTATCCCCGACAAGAAAGACTTGTGCAAAATCAACGTAAGTCTCAAGTCACAATTCTAAAGATTCATCCCGAGCCACAGCAAGAAGCCAATGGAAGGCAGCGTAAGCTTCATCGCGTGCAGTTGGGAGCTTGTGCTCGAGAGCAAGTGGAAGGTAGACAGAGACACAAATGGTAATACCTGTGTAAAAATGAAAGCTCAAGAATGTGTAAAAATGTCATTTTTACCTCTTAGAACTGACTTTGAATGTGTAAAAATGAAAAGAATACTTGAAAAAAACTAGAACTCAAAGAAGAGGAGTGAAGAAATGGGAATACCTAGAACTCACTTTCTCAAACTCAAAGGACGCCGCCGGCTATAGTACCTGAAAAAAAAAACCAACTTTTTATTATATCTAGTTATATATTAGGTCAATTATGATTTATGGCTTGTTTGGATAGAGAAATCATTTCAACTCATTTTATCTCATCATTATAATTTTTTTTTAAATTTCTATATAAAATATAATAAATAATTCAACTTTTTTAAATCTCAAAATAATAATAATAATAATATTAAAAAATAATATTCTAACAATATTTTATTTAACTCATTTAAAATTATTTTATCTCATTCTATTATTCAAACAAGTTTGTAATATGTTTATGAAATATTATTATTTATTGATTCAATACAAAGAACATTTGGTTGTATGTAGAACTTCAAGGCAGTCACATCATGCCTTGCATTGAGCCACTTGATTGCTGCTTTTGCATCCATGTAGTAATTTGATGTAACACATTTTAAATAATTCACATATATTATAAAAAAATTATTTATTTGTAATCAATTATTTTTAATAAAATAATTATTTTAAGTTAAAATGAGTCTATTTTCATTATAAATAATTATTTTTTGTTACAAAAAAGTCACAAATAACATTTATTCTTGTAGTGACGCAATTAACTACTTAAATGAATAGCTATTTTAAATATATCATGTCAAAAAGTATAATTAAGATGATAAAATCTAGCTAAAATGAATAGCATCTTTTCACTAATCTCAATATCCTACTTTGGACTTTATTTAGGCTTGGCTCTTAATTAGTCCCAAATAATGGATCATATATGCTCTGCATGATAACATTTTTGCGCAAAATTTTGCACTAGTCCGTCATGAAGTACTAGTACTCCATGTACCAATCCAATGCTATTCGAGATAGGTCGAGTCTCCTCTTGATTTTATCAAGGAATACGAAGGTAAGGTACTATAAGAAATATATCCCTTTTTGTTGTCGTTTCTTGTACATAAATTATAATCGAGATAGAATTGTGAAATTATAAATTATAATCGAGATAGAATTGTGAAATTATATATAGTACTAGGAGTAGGAGATTGTTCAGAAGAAAATTTTATTTGAACTTAAAACTAGCAAGTAAACTCCTGACATGCATGGCCAAACAAACATTCAACGTACAATATCGAGTTGGATTACAGCTTGATGTCGTTCATGTGTTTCTCCTGATTTCCAGTCGTGACATGATGGTTTCCATTTGATGTTGGATTCGACTGCAGTTCCAAGTCATCCTTGATCTCGACCAAGTTATCATCATCATCATCTAGCTTTCTTGATGCTGTCTGATCTTCATGAATAGCAGTAGTACTCATCGGTCTCATGATCTCCTTATTCTTCCCCCATAGAACAGCATAGAGTCCCATCACAATAAAACAAGACCCTAGAGCACTGATTTAACCATGTACATACTGAAATTTAGTAACAGATCAAGCCAACTAATTAATTTGATCTTGTAATTTACAAGTACACGTTAATATATAACAAATATATAAGTATATAGCTATTGGCATTAAGTGTGCATGAAAATTAATGCTTGCTTTTGAAATTATGAAGTTGGGTTGATTTATAATTACTACTTAGCCAGTCAAATCAAGAGTAAATTAACCTAACCATGCAACAAACGGAGACAGGATAAGATTTTTGAATTCATCTGCCTGTTCAAAGAGATTGCCGCATATCATGTGTAAATATTAAAGATTATGCGATGAATGGCATCAACAATGGCATATATAGATATATAGACATGAATGATGACTCACGTTCCAACATGTAATTCCTCACGAAGGAGGGCCCAGCTAGAAATGGCGACAATGACAAGCGACAAAGGGTTGAACACCGAGCCGTAGAGAGGACCTTTCATCTGGATAGCCCAGGAAGTTAAGGCAAATCCTAGTGCAGAACACACAACTCCCTGAAAATGATCATCAACATCGATCATATATATATATAATATGCCTTTCAAATGAATCATGGTTTACTGTAGCTAGCTAGGCGAGGTACGAATTAAACATCATCTAGCTAATTAACTACGAATTAAAACTCTCGATAGCTCATTAAGTCTAAATAGATGGTTGCCACTCCAAATTAAAGATAGGGGTCGCCATATCATGCATGTGCTAGCTTCAAGCTGGTATTTGGCACAATTTAAGCTGGCGACTGGATCTTAATTAATTTTGTCTATCAGCTAATTTGAGAGGTACAAATATTCTCTATATTCATGTCAAAACTTGAACATCTAAACATGGAGAGAGATAACATACATGATGGAATGGAATGGATTCTACAATATTTATTGATGTATAGATTTTTGGACCATTAAAAATTCATTAAAAGATCTATTTCATGCATTCTTCTCTCTTTCACTTGATCCAAGTTATTGATATTTGAAGATCAAGAATGTCCTAGCTAGGGCTTGAACCTAGTACTTTTCAGTTTTCATCCTTCCCCCCCCAAAAAAGAAAGAATCAACTGTGTTTGTGTGTGTGTATACTGTTCTTGACAAAGTAAACTGAACCATACCGCGTAGAGAGATGCAATAATCCTCATCGGATCGCTCAATGACCACGCAGAAGCGTTATGTTTGGAAATTAAGGCAATGATCCCACACTCGATGCTGGCCATGAAACACATTAGTGTGGTGGTTGTGTAAGGAGCTGGAAACCTCTGGCCCATTCTTGCCTGAAAAATATTCCAAAACAGTACTTGCAGAAATATATACATACGAACTTCATGTACGTAGTTGAACTAGCTAGAAGTGTATCAAACTCAAATAAAAATTTCTTTGGGAAAAATTTAGGAGTCGTTTAGATTTATAAATTACACTCTCAACCCATCTCATTTATCTCATCTCATCATTACAATTTTTTCAAATTCCTACACAAAATATAATAATAAGCAATTTGATTTTTTCAAACCTTAAAACAATAATAATATTAAAAAATAATATTATAATAATATTTTATTAAACTCATATAAAACTATCTCATCACATATCACTATCCAAACAGTTTAGAGAAGAGGAGCTGAGTGCTTACCTGAAGTATGAACCACATTGCCCAAGAGAGAGAACTACAAATCAGGAGGAAGGGGCCCAAGATGAAGTTTCCCTGGCCAGTGGAAGTTGAAGAACTCTTCTTTTCCATATTCTCTCCATACTTCCAGTGAATGCTGGATTCTCCTATATCTATGGCGTTTCCATGGTAGAATGACAACAAAAGAGCTCCTCCCACGCATAAAATTGTACCAAGTACCTTTGCTTGCCCAGGTCTGGTCTTAATTCCCACATATTCTTGCCTACCAAACATCAGCTCTTGAAACTTCCGATTTATTACCAAAAAAAAAAGAAAAAACTATTCTATATATATATATATATATATATATATATATAACATACATATGTCGTTATTCATGTGAATTTTCCCAGTAATATTAATTAATAACGTACTGCTCTTTAATCATGTACGTACGAAGCTACTAATTCATTAGTCTATATATCTCTCTTTAATTAAACAAAAAGTACTCATGTATGTATAGATTCGAATAAAAATTTGAGTATCTTATTAACCGGACGGAAAATTACTTGCCATTTGCATTAATCTTGTAGGTACCTGAACAGGACAGCAAGGATGAAAGTGAATGCTGGAAGTGTATTAGTTAATGCGCATCCAATCGTTGGGGTCGATTCTTTTAATCCTAGAAAATAAAGAACCTGATTTCCTAGTGCCCTGCATTTTGAGACATTCAAGTTCATCAACAGATAGAGCACTAGTAATTAATTAAAAGTAGTAAACAACAAAAGGACCAGTAGATTTTGTGATCTGCCAATATTAATACAGCAAATTAAGATAATTGATTGAATAAATTCATTACCCTGTTAAAGAGCACAAAAATATTTGGAACAAAATAGGCATTGTAATTCTCGGCCTTGTCCTCCTGTACATGATATATAGAAAGATATATACGAGATCAGATTGATATATATATATATATACATCATATTATTATGATAAAAAAAAAATATATATATATATATATACATGAGTTTTGTTATGTATAAACAAGTTTGCGTATTAATCTGTGTACTAATGTTGTTACCTTTATATTCTAAATTCAAATTAGCACTGTTTTAAATAAAATTTACTTTCTAATCAATCATATTAAATAGGTGCACGTATTAGTGCATATAATCGCTTACAATTAGATTTTTTTTATATACATATTAATTTTTTTACTCTTTGGACTTTAATTTAATCGTGTGGATCACCAACATATATAAATCATTTGTAGACCAACAACATAAACATGCATGCATGCAAGTGCCAACGCAAAATAAGCATGCAATTAAGTACTCGATGCATGACATTTTTGGGTAAAAGGTAATGCAAACGAAGACAAGTATGTGAAGAAGTTGCAGCAAAACCTAAAAAGGATAATCGACTGTGATAGGGGTTGAAAGCATTAATTAATGGTAAAGCATAGTGCACTGCAGTGCAGCTGTCAACGGGCTTTCCCAAGCAACTGTACAAACTATAAGGGAAAAAGGACAAAGACAAACTACGTGGCGAACATGCATGCGTGCGTGGCCACTATATTTTTACCGTATTAATTAATACAAATCCCTTTTTAGTCATTCACAGAATTTTCAATTAATTACGATTTCAGAACTTTCTGAGATCCTTGCATGGCCATGCATGCGACCTAGACAACTACAATGAAGTCTTTAATTAATTAATTAATTAATTAATTGTGAGGTTTTTTGAAAAAGAATATTTCAAAATTTTATGAAAACATTTATAAAAATAAATTTTAAAATTGAATACGTTTATATAATTTTAGAGTATTGTTACATCCACAAACGAATTACATAAAAGTAATTTCACAAATTGATGTAGTTTCATCTGATCAATTAGATCTACTTTACAATAAAAATAATTTTATAATTTGACGAATCACATCAAATCACATCAGTTTGTAAGATTATTTTTGTGTAATCCCTTTGTAGCTAGATTATTTCCTATAATTTTATAATGAAACGAAAAGTATGATAGATATATATATATATATTTATATATATATAGATCGAATATCCTTTTCGGAAGAAAAGTCCTAAACCTACCGATTCAATTCAAATCATGAAGTAGTACTAAACAAGCAAAATGTGACTAAAGCAAATCCAAGCATGCAAGAGAACCCGGAACAAAGTTTTGGCTAATTCCTAAACTAGTACTACTTCATCACGATTTTGGTTCTACCACTCCAGAAAAGCAAAGGGCTTGCTATGGCCCGTGTACAAATTGTAATATTTCTGCCTCTATAATAAACAAGTTTTTTTTCTCATTAATTGTAAATTACAAAAATACAGTACTCTATTTAAAACAAGACAACTTGTTTTAAATAGATCGAGTGTATTTTTCTAAAACAAATTACAAAATGATATCCGTTTAAAACAAAGTAATTATAAATTAAAAGTTGAAAAAATCATGTTGTACGTTTAATCATTTTCCAAACTACTACTACTTCTATTATGACAAGTAAAAGAGTGGGAACATGAGAAATGTAGATTTCGAAGCTAACGAATGATATGGACATTTAAATGATTGACATATGAATTAATTAAGTTATTTAAAATCATTCATACGAACAGCATTAGTACTCTAATTATATGTTACGACCATGTAACGAAGATCACATGATGAATTTGAACAACTTTGGGAAAACTTAAAAGTAGAAATGTATGAAAAGGAGTTGAAACTTGAAAGGATTAGCTAGGTTAAGTGTATTATTAATCCTAACTTTCGTTTTTTACAAAGAAAGACATGCCTAGCTTGATGTGGTGCACATGCAAGATCATCCATGCATGCATGAGTGGCAAGCACCAACTAGCTAACCCTAGCAAGGAGTGGCATAAATCGTATGGTGAAACCATGCAAAACCACGGTATATGCACCTGCGAAACAGTCTCATTAATTCCTGCAGCTATGAACTCTTTCGGTGTCCAAAAAGGCTAGCTAGCAGCCCGATCTCCCAAAAACACCAATTTCAGAACCTTTGAAAACCTCTTTTTTTTTTTTTTTTTGGAAAATTATATAAAAGGTCTGGTCTTATATATATGTCTGTGTGTCCAAATGACACAAAAAAGAAGAAGAGCGAGAAGAAGAAATTCTCTCTTGCATTAGTGAAAGGTTCCAACCCCATTTATTCGAATACAAACGCCGCACTGTCGACAATCCACTGAAAGAATATTAAATAAAAGAAAAAAATATCAACCAAACGAAACAGAAAGGAAAAAACAAAAAAATAAATGCAACTTTTGAAGTAATCCATTTCGAGAAATTCAAGAAATCAGAAAACGTATCCTACTTTAGAAAGAAGAGTCCAAAGGCGACCCACGTCGAACCCCAAAGAAAACCAGACAAAGCAAAATGCGAGTAAAGTGAATCCATGCATGCAAAAAAAAAAAAAAAAAGAGGGGCAACAAAGTGCATGTAATATGGTGACTAGTTTTCAAGTTTCTGAGTCTTTTTTTTTTTTTTTACCACTCGAGGAAATAAGCGAAGGGAGCGATTGCCATGGTTGCAAAAATCTGCCTGTAGGCGACGAGAATAAGTGGGTGCATGCCTGACTGCATGGCCAGCATTGATGTGATGTTCATCCCTGCATAACACACTTGCAGCACAACGTTGGCTAAGAAAAGCATCAAATCACGACCCATTTATTTCTTCTACTGTTTCTCTAAAAACCTACCACGCCCTTATTTGATCTTAAAAAGAGCGATGGAGATGGTGGTTTAGAGAGAGAGAGAGAAAGGGAGAGAGAGAGGGAGAGATAGAGTACAGAATGAGAAATAATGGAGTGGAGGCCATATATATATATATATTTATAGCGGTGAGCTGCAACAGAAAGTAATTATTAAAGAGAATCATCGGCATGAAAAAAGAAGAGGGAACCCGTTTGAAGATTGAATTCTAGCAATTACACCAAGGCTAATGCGTGGGAGCAAGTGAATGCCACCACTCCATAAAGTCGCTTTCAGTTTTTGTCTTGTACGTACGTGCTGAGCCAGCTATACGGCTTACGTTCGGAGGCTTGAAGCAACCAAATTCCTTTGTGCAATATAATATAATAATATATCAGCCAAAAAATTGAAACTGGGACCCATGCATTGTGTTTTGGTGGGTCCTCGCCCTCTGGCTGTTACAGATCAACATGCTTTTTGCAGCTTCTTTCCCACCCCCTTTTAAGCTTGATATTAATAATTACCAGTATTTGGTGCTATTTAAATGAATACTGATCATCACAGAAACTATATAATAAATGATATTGGTTTGTAGCTGCAGCTTGTGTTAACAGGGAAATAAACCCTTGGGCAGTACCTGTGCAACAACTTCATCTCTATCGGAACAGAAAACTTTGTAACATGTGCATAAGTTGATATTATTAGGGCTAGTTTGAATTCAGAAAGTATTTTATCTCATCTCATTTTATTATTAAAATTTTCTCAAATTTTTGCATAAAATATAGTAAACAATTCAATTTTCTTAAATTCTAGAACAATAATAATATTAAAAAAATAATATTATAATAATATTTTTTTTAACTTTCGCGTAAAACCATCTCGTCTCATATATCTATCCAAACTAAGCCTTAATTAATGATAGATGAAGATTCTCTCAAATTTATGTTTCAACTTTAAGACTATTTGAAGATCAGTCGATCTCTAAAACTTATTTATGAACTTTAGTACTATTTTTATTGAATATATAATGCAAAAGTACTTTTTTTTTTTTTTTTTGATAAGAAACCATACTTCCATTAATAAAAGGAGATTACAGACATTTGTCAAGCCAAATGACTTGAGAAATAAAGTCCGGAATACAATCCCACCACATAGCAATATCATCCACATTTTTCGCATACTGAGTTAAAGTATGAGCTGCCCTATTTCCCTCTCTAGGAACATAAACAAAAGAACAATCAACAAAACATGAAGAAAGAGACTTAATTTCCCTATATAACAGCCCCAGTAGAGAGCCATCCATCGCATTTTGTTCCAAAGCCTCCCCACCAACAAGCAATTAGACTCCACTTGAATTCTTGAGATACCCATACTGACAAACAACTGAAGACCCTGAATAACAATTCTTGAGATACCCATGCTGACACAATTCTTGAATGCAAAAGTACTAGATACACACAAATAACAATACTTGTCAATTGTGAATCTATCTCTTCTTTCACCTCAAGTGTTAAAATTCGGATAAATTAATACTGCAAGGATCCTAATCCCTTGATTAATGCATGACGCACGTCATTATATATATATGAATTGATCGATCGAATAATATTATAAGCTGGAATATTCTCTTTATGATCGATCATGTGTTCCTAATTTATTCAGCAACCTTCTTCCTATGGTAGGTTTGGGGGGTGAGATGAGAACTTTGTGTTTTGTTTGAAAGTTTAAAATATTGTATTTTAATATTATTATTGTATTGGGATTTGAAAAAGTGATTTGAGATTTGAAAAAATTGAATTGTTTTTTATTACATTTTGTATGTGGATTTGAAAAATGTGTAATGATGAGTGAGATGAGATGAGATGAGAATTTTGTGTCTCATCTTACCCCCCAAACCTGCCTGAGATATGCAATAGATCGAGGATTCTATAAGCTAGGGTAGTATATATAGAAAAGAAAAGAACACACCCATGATATGCATATTATATATGTTGGCTAGATATTAAATATAATATTTGATCAAGAGCATCATGATCAATATCATTTAACTCTTTCGTTATCTGCATGTATCAATGCAGAAGAAATCTTATATATAAAGAATGCAATTTCAATGAAATAGAGAGTTTTTTCTTTTTTCCCTCATGAGAGGTGTGTGTGTGTGTGTGTGTGTGTGTGTATATATATATATATATATATATATACATTTATACAGTCTTTCTAAACTAGCTATCTTTATATTACATATAATATACCCGAGTTAATTAAAAAATACAAATTCAAATATGGAAAAAAATGATTTGAAAATTGAATAAATATGGATTCACATTTGGGAATAGAGCATAAAGTTAAAAATCTAAATATTTTTGTATATATGTATGAAGTTTGTGTGGCTTACGTACATGCATTTTTAGGCCGCGAATTACTAATTATTAAATCCTCATGAAAGCAATGATCTTTGATTAATTAATGAATTCCAATATGAAGCCCATAGATATATATATATATATATATATATATATATATATGTATGTATGTATGTATGTATGTATGTATGTACATGCATGGAATATCCCCATGATTTTTGTATTAGAGAAAGTATTAATTGTGTACGTATTAATCATCATGTGTAAGTTACACCTTGAGCTTAGAAGGAATATTTATATTACGTAGTACTTTACTGATGATCCAGAGAGTACGAACAATTTCTGCTTATAGCATATATTATATATAGCCACCTGATGTACCTAAATTTTCTTTAAACAGGTGGACAAGAATGGAGTCACTTTTACGTACATTAATCATCATGTGTACATGAACTCATATATATAAATATATATATATATATATATTATATTATTGTTACCTTTGTTAGTTTCCTTCGAATTTATAATTAGTGGATAAGTTGATATTATTCTCTTTTACATTAATGTGTTGTTATAGCTACGTACATTAATGTGTTGTTTTTAATTAAAATAGAGAATAATCTTTTAGTTTTTTTTTTAATCTTTAATTATAACTTTGTGCTTTTGCTCAAGTATGCAATTGTAATATATATATATATATATATATATATATATATATATGTATATATATAGTGACTGATCATATTACATATATTCTATAGTACAAAATATTATATAATCTAATATACCATAATAAATCATATCAATCTCGAAGAATTAAACAATTCATGATCTCTTCTTATATATTACAATCTTAATTAATATTTTTTATTAAATAGTCTCGAAACATCATAGAATAAGTTCGATATGATCTTATATTATGCAACACTACAAGAAAAACGGATTTTTGTGACTATTTAATTGCGACAAAAAGATCATTTGTGACCAAAATATACTCATTTTAGCTGTAAATAGTCATTTCGCTGAAATTAACTGACCACAAATAAACATTTTTCTTGTAGTGCAAGTTCGAGCATGATGTAAATTAGTGCATTTGGTAGATTGTACTTTTTGAGGTTGATGTATTCACTTGCCTTCTATCCATTTTTGTGTAATATGTACTGTAAAGTTAGAAATTAAGCAAAAATTTACTATATTAACTAATTATAGGAACATATTATAATTTCCACCTTTTTTTTGTTGGTCATGGAGGTAAAAGTGACAATTAAGTTCCCTACAAGAAAGAAAGGGAATAAACTTAATCTTTTATTTGTTGAAAAATCTTCTATAATTATGAGAAAGATAAACATAATATAATACTCATGGATACCTCAATATATATTAAATATTATGAGATCTACATATTTTATTTAATTTTCTCCTAAATATATAAAATTTCTAAAACACACACACACAATCGTAGGACATTGGCCTTAAGCCTAAAAAGATCAGTGCCTAATTAACAAATTATTGAAAATTCCATGTGATGCCGTATTCTTGTTCAATATTGAAAAATGAAAATAGACAAGGCAATTGAAGGAATTTGACAAAAATCCTCTATGAAATGTTTTCCATTCTGTAGTCTGAACTATGAGACCATTTCCCCTTACTAAGTTGTTACAATGTCTCACAATATTTATAAAGCACAACATATGGCAAATACATGGGTATCAAATCACAAGAACTTTGTTATGGAAATTTTTCTAGAGCCTTCCATAACTATGCACCATATTCTTCCTATTATACAACATCTATTGCCGCATATGTGCTTTTCTATTTTGCCTTTAAGTTGATTCCTCTAGAAGCATCCTCTTGAGCACCATGATATGAGGTAGAGAAAATGTGTGCCTTAATAGCCCCCCACGAATCAAGCAGGACCGAGAAGATGGTGAGGCTTAAGTGTAAAATGGAGAATCAAGCTGTGGAGATAGGCTTGGTGAGGATATCAGCAACTTGATATTTGCTTGATACAAAGGAGACTTTGAGAGCTTTAGTAACCACACGATCCCTCACAAAATGGTAATCAAGATCCACATATTTAGTTCAAGAATGTAAAACAGGATTAACAGAAAAATATGTAGCGCCAAGTTTGTCACACCACAAAGTTGGTGGATCAACAAGAAAAATTTCTAATTCTTTTAACAAGGATTGTAACCAGAGAAGTTCACATGCAATGTTAGCCACTGCCTTATATTCAACCTCGGTGGAGGAATGAGCTATAGTAGACTGCTTCTTAAAGCCCTAGGAGACAAGGTGAGAGCCAAAGTAAATGCAAAAACCTTCGGTAGACTTACGGTCATCAGAGCAGCCAACCCAATCAGCATCAGAGAATGCAGTAAGTGTTAAAGACATGGTAGAGGAAAAATGCAGCCCAAAATTAGCAGTTAAACGAAGGTAATGAAGAATTCTCTTGACAGCTTGCCAATAAGGAAGATGAGGACAGTGCATAAATTGACAGACTTTATTTACGGCAAAAGAAATATCAGGTCTAGTAAAGGCAAGATACTGGAGACTTCCCACTACACTGCGTTGAGGATCCTCAAAAGAATAGCCATCAAGAGCAGTGAGTTTCACTGAGGCAGACATTGGGGTGGACATGGGTTTTGCATTATGCATGTTAGTATGAATTAACAAGTCAGAGATATATCATGCCTGAGACATGTACAAACCAATGGAATTACGACAGACTTCAATACCTAAAAAATAATGCAAATTACCAAGATTTTTGACCGGAAAGGATGACCAAAGGGCAGTAATAAAATCAATAATAAGAGAGGAGTTAGAGCCAGTAACAACAATATCATCAACATAGATCAAGACATAAATTGAATCAAATGCATTAGAGAAAATAAATAAATCGTGAGTTGTGAAAACCTAAAGATAACAATTTATTACTCAATTTAGAAAACTAAGCCCTAGGAGCTTGTTTCAAACCATAGATGGATTTTCGTAATTTACAAATGTGAGTAGGGAAGTTAGGATTTACAAACCCAGTTGGTTGTTGCATGTAGACGTCCTCTCCAGGTCACCATGTAGGAAGGCATTCTGAATGTCAAGTTGATGCAGCGACTATTGATGAGTCATTGCAATGGAGATGAGCAGACAAATAGTAACTGGTTTCACCACAGGACTAAATGTCTCTATGTAATCAAGACCGGCTTGCTAGTTGAATCCCTTGGCCACAAGGTGAGCCTTGCGACACTCAAGTGTTCCATCAGCACACTGCTTAGTTTTGAGTACCCACTTGGACCCTAAGACATTCTGCTTGAGTGAAAAATGAACTAAATCCTAAGTCCAATTTTGAAAAAGAGCATGAAACTTGGTGTCTATGGCCGTGCGCCACTTAAAAAATTTAGAAGCTTCGGTGTATGAGGAAGGTTCCTCAGGAATGGCAAGGGACTTAGAGGTAGTGAGAGAAAGGGAAAGTTTGGGAGGAGGCCATAGGATGGTGCCATCAGATTGGAGAAGGGGGCGATGAATATTTGCTTTTGAACAAATGACCATAGGATGATTTGTGGAAGGCTGAGTGAGAAGAGGCAAAGGAAATGTAGGTTGTTAGGGTGGAGATGAAGATGTAGTAGGGTTTGGATGTGCTGAAGGTGGCAACAAGGAAGGTTGAGAAGGTGGAGCACAAAGTAGGTCTGAACTCGAAGGGAATGTTTATGGGTTAGAAGGCGTGGACTGGTAATTTGAGTAAGAGGAGGGATTGGGCCCAGTAGGAAGGAAGTGGATGAGTGGAGCAACGTATTGGGGCCAACACAGTTGAGGGGCTTGATGGAGCTGCAAGGGGAAAACATGTCTCATTGAAATGGACATCACGTGAAATGTATACCTGGCTTGTTGGAATATGGAGGCAATTGTAGCCTTTATGATCTGGGCTATAGCTCATGAAGACACAAAGTTGAGAACGAAGGTCCATTTTGTGACGATTAAATGGACGTAAATTGGGCCAACACGCAAAGCCAAAAATGCGTAGAAAAGAATAATCAGGAAGATGATGAAATAGAGCTTGAAAGGGTGAAATATTATTAAGAGTTGGTGTGGGCATACGATTGATAAGAAACACAACAGTTTGAAAGGCCTCGGTACCATATTTGATGATTGATAATGGTGGAGTTGACAGTGGATGGCAATTTTCCTGGTTCCGTGATGCGCAGGAAAGGAAATAATGGATGTGGGTCCTTTTACAACTCTGGTACCATATTGAAAAATGCAAATAGACAGGCATTGAAGGTATTTGACAAAAATCCTCTATGAAATGTTTTCCATTTTATAGTCTAAACTATGAGACCATTTTCCCTTACTACGTTTTTACAATGCCTCAGAGTATTTATAAAGCACAACAAATGGCAAATACATGGATATCAAATCACAAGAATTCTGTTATGGAAAATTCTTCTAAGCCTTCTGTAGCAGTGCACCATATTCTTTCTATTATACAGCATCTATTGCCACAGCTGTACTTTTCTGTTTTTCCTTTGAGCTGATCATTCCTCTAGAAGCATCGTTTTGAGCACCATGATTTGAGGCAGAGGAAATGTGTGCCTTAATACTCAAGCATGCATAAATTATATTTTATTTCATTCACTTCATGACTTCAATAACTCTACATATCTACACTACAACAAATCTTGTTTTTCCTCAGGAAGGGGTGCGGTCGAGAAAAGTGTTTACTTCGTGGGAAAAGATATATTTCCCACCAATTTTTGTCGTGGGAGACTCGTAGAATAAAACGGGTGGAGAAAGATACTTTTACCACCAAATTTTGATTTCATGAGTAAAACCACCCTTTTTGCCATGATATGAACAATGGATAAAATATTTTAACTTTGTGGCAAATAAGTTCACTAACATCAACTCGTGGTCAGTAATAACATCATTATCCATGGCAGTAGTTCGTGAAAAATCTACTATATCCTTAAATTTACTTCGTGGCTAAAGTCATGTATTTTAAGTTTTACCCACCAATTCATTCATGGGAAAAAATTACTTCGGATGGTGACTTCTGGTGGAAATAGGGTATTTCCACCACAATCAATTGGTGGGAAAAGAGCACTTGCTATGAACTAAAGTGGTTGTAAATGGTTATTGCCGGTTAAGTTCATTTCGTAGTAAAAGTGATCATTAGTATATCCCACAGGTATTATTTCATGGCAAAAGAGGTTTTCTCATTACTATTGTCAGTGGGAATAAAAATTTTTACTCAGTTTTGTTAAATATTTTCCATCAAGGTCGTTGGTCGAAAAAGATAATAACCTAGGAATAATAGTCGTGGGAAATAAAATTGTTTCATTAACCTGTTTTCCAACCATATCAACTCTTCTTTAAAAGTTTTTACTGATTAATGTCTACCATTATGAAAAAAATCAGTTTCCAGCCAATCAATCCCACAAACAATCCAACTAAAAATAAACTTTTCCTACATTTATCCCACATGAAGGCCTGTATTGAACCTCTCTCAACACAATAATCCATTAACAAATGTAACCAACACCCAAAAAATTAATCTAACAAAAAATTCAGATTACCAACATATATTATACATAATTAATATTGTACTTTACAAATCTGTCCACTGGGTTAACCAGTCAATTAAGGCCATCAAAATACAATTATTTATGCAAATATAACCAAAGTACAGGCCAACAGCATGGATGATATGTTTGGGACTAAAATACATCATTGCAATAAACCTCTCATGTGACAGTAATGCTGATTCACTGAGACAGTCTTCATTCTTGAAAACATCATTAATATTCCCCTCTTGATCCACAAAGCATGGTGTCCTAAAATTCACCTGAAAAAATTGTCATCCATCCTACCAACGATGAAACCCAATAAATGTGCCATTAAATTACTAAGTGTTGATCAGAAAAGTTAAAAGTGACAGAACAAGCACGTATTCAAACGAAAATGTTAAGGTAATTACTATGTTGTAATAAAACGATCACCCAATATGGACATAACAAAGTGCTTGATCAACACATATCACATTGATTCTGGTTTGTCAAGAAAATATACAAAAGTGACAAATTTTCAGTACATAATCTCATTAATTAGATTGCTTTTAAGACTTGAAAGTGAGGACTCAGAAACATTCCTATTCCAATAATCCCATCGACAAATAGAGATATAATATAATCATAGAATACATAAGTATTGTACGTTCTTGTACATTTTTTTTTAAAAAAGTAAATAAATATAAGACTTAAATGAAAAAATTAATTTTACCATTTTTAAAAGAAGTACACGGCACCTATACAACTGATCATAACTGTATCTAGTATTACTCCACCCAATATCTATCCTCTTTAGAGCATTATCATCTTGTTCCCTAAAATATTTCTTAAAATTTGGTTAGAAATCACACTTATTATAATTTTCTCCTAAATTTTACTCATATT
Source organism: Juglans microcarpa x Juglans regia (assembly GCF_004785595.1). Lineage (NCBI taxonomy): Eukaryota > Viridiplantae > Streptophyta > Magnoliopsida > Fagales > Juglandaceae > Juglans > Juglans microcarpa x Juglans regia. The sequence continues at coordinate 24,618,110 of NC_054601.1, read as the reverse complement.
TCAAATACCTCATACATTCTATTCCCTATCCTTTCTTTATTCTATTAAAATAAAATTTCTATATTCTTTCTTTATTATTTTTTTTTCTCTCACTTCCCTTTATATTCTTTCTTTATATTCTATTAAAATATAAGTTTGGAGAGTAACTCATGTACTCATCCTAAAATTAAAACTTAATTTAGGGAATCGGATGTGGATGAGTTTTCTTTCACTTTTCATGTTTTTTTCCTATAATTTGGCTAAGGGTTAGTTTAAGGGTGCGGATGGGATGCTCTTATCCCCTCTATCTATCCTCTATCTATGAGCCGCGCTTAAACCCCACATCCTTCCGTCGTATCTCCCTTATTCAAAGAAAGAAAAAAAGCACCAGTAGCCTATCTTTCTTGTTGTGTACCTATATATACATTGTTTTGTTATATAATATATATTGAGAAACCACTACTTTAATTACGTACGTACCCGATGTTTGTGGCCATCTATTTTATATTAGTAATTCACCTTTTTTTTTTCTTATTATAATTCCATATTACTTAATGATCATCATCTGATCTTTACTGATCTTCGTAATCACATCAACTGATATAATATACTTTAAATAACTTTAAATTTTAATCACTTAACTATGACACGTGAACTAAAATGTTAATTAGAAATGATAAAATCTAAAATGAAGGACAACAATGTTAATTCTTCCTACATTAATTTCTCAAAAGGTTGTCCCTTGATCATAACATGCATATACATAGAAAATTAAATTAAAAAAGTGTATGTCTCTGTGAAGTACTCTAGTTACACTTTTTTCTTAAATAGGATTCTCAAAAGTAATTCTTTATTGAAATTCAAATAATTCAACTCTTATTAAAAAAAAAAAAAAAAAACTGAATGAAGATCAGCAAAGGCGTTTAATTACAATGGTTAGTGAGAGATTAACAATTGCGAAATAAAGGAAGAATAAATATTGATGTCAAATAAAGATCAAGAGATTATTATTATTATTATTTGGTGTCTTAAAGGCAATGCTCGAAAAATCGGAATTGGGTAAGGACCGATTCAATGAATTGGGCGGCAATTCAACAAATCAAATCGAGCGATTCGTGACAATTTTGAATTTGAATGGCACGACACTTTATGCGGCGATGGCTCCTAAACTGATCCCAATTATATATTAATTTATGGAAAATGATACTTTGACACCTAAATTTGACACCTCCTTTATTTTAATTTTTATTGTAAATTTTTTTTTTACTTAATGGTTAAGGAAGTAACTATTAGTATATTGATATTTTTTTTATATTTTTTAAAAATATTTTAAAATGATAAAAAAATGAATTAAAAAAATTAAAAAAAATAAAAATAACAATTTGACCTAGTGGTCAATTGGAGCGGTGCTACTCAGGGTGCTACTCAGGCGGCAGAGTAACACTGCTCATATTTTATTATAAGAACCAATCTTCTTTATCCAAGAATAAGCTTATCCTTAAGGAGATCAAAGAGTATGTTTGTCTCTTCAACAATCCAAAATAGTGCAGCAGCACTGCCCAAACCGTCCTGGCCGCTTGTTGCTGTAGATTCACAATTCAGTGGTCGAATTATATCAAAACTATCATTTAGTGGCTTCCCCTCTTAGTTTATCCAATTAAGAAAATGAAGAATGGTAGTAACCAATCATTTGATCTCAAATCTCTCTTTTTTATTTATTTATTTTATTGGTATTTGGTGTTGTACAAATTATGTATAAATATATATATTTATATTAAAAAAAAGATAATGTAATAATTAAAGGTGATCGATCCAAGTGACCAAGATGAAGCGAAGATCATGACGACCACATGCATGCAACGACACACCCACCATAAGACACCTACACCGACAACCAAACATCCTAAAAATAGCAAAATAAATATGTAAATTACTAATAATGGAATCCAAATGTCCAAACTCCAAACCCCAATACATAAACAAACAGAAAAAAGCAGTGGCCAGCAGCAGCATCGGCCAAGCTGCAAGAAAGAAATTAGAACCTCCCACTCCGACTATGGCCGCCTCTCGCTCTCTCTCTCCTTTCCACTTTTGCACCTTTTTCTTCTTCTTCTTCTTGCTCGTTCCATTGCTTTCCCTGCTTTCTCTTCCAATCCCGGTTCTCTGCCAGTGCAAAAGACCTCCGGTTATCTTCAACTTCGGGGACTCCAACTCCGACACGGGTGGACTCGTCGCTGGGCTCGGTTTCCCTGTCAATTTTCCCAACGGTCGTGCCTTCTTCCACCGGTCTACAGGCCGGTTGTCCGATGGCCGGCTCCTGATCGACCTCTTGTGTAAGTGAGCCCTCGCCTTCAATTATGACCGTTCATCATGTTTATTATTCATGTTCTCCACGGTTGCAATCACTTGTAATCAGTGTGTTGCCTCATGCCTGGACGTGATTAACGGGTAAGTTAAGCCTTTCTTTCACTCAAGTGTAAAGCGACGTCTTTTACATGTGCAAACTCAAATGTCTTCATCGGTGGGACCCAACCCGTGCAGGGTCCCACTTCTCAGCATCATCATGTGAATCTTGCGTGATGCATGGAGATTTGTCTTGTTTTTCCTGGTTATGATCAACTGATTTCGTAGAGGTGGGTCTGGTTTTTTAATTTTTATTATTCAAGAATTTATTTCATATAATATGCTCTTGAATTTTCTATTTTGTTCACAAAAGTTTTTTTTTTTTTATAAAAAAGAAAAAAGAAAAAGATGTTCACAATAATTCTAAGATGGGAAAAGACGTTCCAGCAAATTCTTTAGTGGAAAATAGGAATATGAAATGAGCCCAATATTTTGTGTTTATTTATTTATCATTTAAGATTCTCAATTCAGACTTATCAGTTATCAAGATATAAGGATAATGTTCTCCTTTGTGTGTGCACTCTTAAGCAAAAGATGCTAATTTTTTAAAGAGAACTGCTACTGACATAAAAAGATTATACAAAATAAATATATAAAATGATGTGGCATTATGGAATCAATTAGATTTATTTTATAATAAAAATAATTTTATAATCTAACGTACCATATGGAGTACTTACTTTAATTTATAAATTTGTTTTTGTGTAGTCATTTTATATTAAAATATTTTCCTTTTCAAACGTGGTAATTAGAATAGTAAAAGAAAAAACCAGAGGATCTAATTGCGGAATGTGTGTAGGGGACGACCATAGATCTATTTTCTTTTTTGTTTGGTTTTGTTTCTGAGAATTTGGAGTACTATCCTATTAAGTGTTGGGACAGGGTGTCAGGACATGCATGGATCCAAAGTTGAAAGCAACATATATACGACGTTATTTATTGAAGATCTAAATTAGAAGATCTATATTTAATGTGTAGGCCAGAGTTTGAATGCAAGCTTACTGAGCCCATACCTAGACTCCTTGGGAGGATCCAAGTTCTCAAATGGGGCAAATTTTGCAGTGGTGGGGTCCTCTACTCTCCCTCGTTATGTCCCATTTTCTTTGAATATTCAGGTCATGCAGTTCCTTCATTTTAAGGCTCGCTCCATTGAACTTGCTGCCGCAGGTACTATTTCTCATTTACTTGGCGCTTTCTCATTTCATTATCCTCGACAGATAAGTACTCCTACAGTTTTGACCGAACACATGAAATGAAATGAACACCACAACATTTATAACTGTCCGACCAAAATCTCTAACAACATTAAAATGATCATCTTGAATTGTTATAATGTTTTACCAGTGTAGATGAATTAACAGGTGAGATTTTATCCAAAATTTAACAGGAAGCCATCAACCGTCCTATCATGGTTTCACCGTTTTTTGTTTAGCACATAAATGAAGTCATGCCCAAGAAAAAGTGAAAATAGGTGGTCATAACATGTGAACTTAATATTGAAAATCGACTGTTCATCAGTACTAAACTGTGCTGTTGTTTGCATATTAAGTTTGACTTCCACAAACACTACTAGATCTCTAGATTAACATGAATAACTATTCAGTGAAGAGGCTAAATTAAAGGAATTAATTGGAAAATCATTAAACCCCTCTATGCATAGAAGAAACCTGGACTGAAAAGGGTTTTTATCCATTTCCTGCAGTGATCTAAAAAGTTCTTGAATTCGAAATTTTGGTAGTCCTATTAATCCTCAAAACTGCTGAAAACTCAGACTCAAAGGTCTGTCCTGGCTTTGAACCAAGATGGATGAATGGGGCTTGACTAATTATATATCACCTAGTCCCATAAACACTTGGATTAATAAGGTTTCGCCAACTTTCCGTCAAGTAGGGAGAGAAATCATACTCTTATAACTAGTTATTTTGTAGTTCTGGTTCCTTCATCCTCATTCATAATTGAAATTAGTGAGTATGAAATTAGTGAGTATGCATATATATATATATATATATAGGTTCAGGGACTTTGATCAATGACGAGGCATTCCGGAATGCACTTTACATGATTGATATGGGCCAAAATGACATTGCCAATACATTCTCCAAGAACCTATCATATGCACTGGTTGTAAAAAGAATTCCATCAGTCATCAGAGAAATCCAGGATGCTGTCAAGGTGCGTTTATTCTCCAATAATAGATGTTAAGAAAACTTCACAATGCTCCTGCAAAAATTAGGGGCAACCTTCGATGATCCAAGCAGTACTTACAGTTGCGAACGTGTACGTCCTTATCAACACTGTTGTTTTATGTTACATGAAATGCAGACCTTGTATACTCAAGGTGGTCGGAACTTTTGGATACATAACACCGGGCCATTGGGTTGCCTACCTCAAAAGCTTTCGTTAGTTCAAAACAAGGATTTGGATCCGTATGGATGTCTTTCAAGTTATAATTCTGCTGCAAGATTGTTTAATGAAGGACTGCGTCATTTGTGCCTAGAGATGAGATCTGAACTGAAGGATGCTAGCATAGTCTATGTAGATATATTTTCAATCAAGTATGATCTCATCGCCAACTCCACCAAATACGGTAAGTTTGTTGTTTCTAAAGTTTTTTCTCCCTGATCTCTAGTGTGGTTTTTGTTATGTAGGTTTTTATAAATTGAACATGATCCAGTCCTAGAACCGTAAACTCACAGAACTTAATTTGCAGAAGTTTTAACATGATAGTGTAAATAAAGTTAATTCGAATTATTTTAAAGAGTGGAATTCCCACAAGCCTAAATCTTAATTTGTTCGTCTCACAGGTCACGTCACTTTGTTGTTTATATCTCTATGACACTTAGGAGGCTACTAGAGTCTCATAAAAAATTTCATGTTTCAAAATAAGAGATCTAGATGGTTTGTTAGAAAATTGTAGGGAGAGATAAGAGTTTTTATTTTATATGTTCACTTTTTCACTCTTCTTCATTTAATGTAAGTAAACTTTTATTTAAAGAGTTTTCGTGTAAGAGCGAGGTTAATTATCTTCCTGGAAATTAAGTAGTAGTGGTGGAGAGTTAATTAATTATAACCTCTCCATCTATGTGAACACAACATAGATCATGAGGTTACCCACTACCAATGATTAGGAAACATATATATAAATATATATATATATATATATATGTTAGTATATATGGACGTAGTTCGTGATCAACAATCCAACTCAAGGGATATTGTTCTGAGAAGTCACCTTGTAGGTTTCTCGAGTCCCCTAATGGCATGCTGCGGGCATGGAGGTCCTCCATACAATTATAATATCAAGGTGACATGTGGTCAGCCTGGCTTTCAGGTCTGCAATGAAGGATCTAAACTCGTAAGTTGGGATGGGATCCATTATACTGAAGCTGCAAACACCTTTATATCCTCAAAAGTACTTTCCACAGCTTATTCTACACCACGTACTACGTTTGATTTCTTTTGTCATGGTTGACCACTTACTTGAGGAAATAATTAGTGCATTTTCATGTCTTTCTGGTTCTTGTTATGATTCCTCGAGCATGACCCTAATCTTTGTAAAAGATAAGATTTTTGTCAAGTTGAAGAGGGTACTTGTAAACTACTTGCCATTTGCATTTGGAAAAAGGTCGATGGAGGATTTGCCTCGCTCGTATGACCTAGTTTAATTTGGATTGTAATTTAGTACGTAAATAAATGAATAAATTAGGGCCAATTAATAATATAGTTCTAAAAATAGTTTTTCATAGCGATATTGATTTGACTGATAAGTTTTAGAAATGACTCCACATTTTTTTCCCCGATCAGGGGTAATTGAAATCCTTTTTCTTGCCAACTTATCAAGAGGGGATACTGTTGTGCTACTAATTAAGGAGTGGGGGGGGGGGGGGGGGGGTAAAAAAAACTGAAAATATGTTTGAATTGACCAAAACGGACTAGGGATTCAATACTGGTTCTTAAGAACCAAAATCGGATCAAACCGATTTGGTACTAATTTTCATATTTTAAAAACCAGTTTGAAATGAACCGGATCGGTACATATATATATTTTAATTTTTTATATTATTTATAAAATATTATTTGTATAATTATTTAAATGATATTATATATATTATATGTTAAATCGCTAATTAATATAATATAAAATTTTAATCTTATTATTCATGTCTATTAATCTTATAACATAAAAATTAATATAATATGAAATTTTAATCTTAAACATGAATATTAATATTATGTTATTCATATAAACTTACTTTTGAGGAGAACAAGCTAAAAGAACCGGCTCTCAAGTCTCAACTTTGTAGTGCCACATGTGTAAACGACAAACCGAAAAAAATTGGTTTGGATCAAATCGGAATTGAAAAAACAGAAAGTTCTAGTTTCGGTGATTAAACGGTCTGTATCAATTCTTTAATTTTTAAAACTAGTGTATATGGATTGATCAATTCTAAAATTTATCCAAAACCGGACCAAACCAGACCGGTTACACCCTTACTAAGGAGGATGCATAGTATTTGTATACATCTGCTGTCCATTAGATAAGGGATGATTGCTACAAAGTGGTTGTTCCCAACTTTTTCTTATTGCATGTTATGTGTTTTATCACATCCAAGCCGTCACTGTTATTGTCTTCCATGTGTGCATGCCTGTGAATATGCATGGGTATGATCTGCTTTAAGCTTTGTAAAGTAGTCCAAGAGAAATAGCCTACCTATTTAATGCTTGAGATTTATCATGACCTGAGATATGGGTTAGTTGTTACTCTTTATAAGGCAATTAGTTAAACCACTCAAATGTATTGATTATGTATTAGTTGAATTACGAATGCATTCAGGAGTTTCTGCGATGGAGAATACTGTAAGTTGCTAGCTAGGCACGTAAAATGTGACAGAAATTAAAGTAAACGTGACTCTGCAATATTTATGTAGAACATCTTTTTCACCAGGAACTAGGAAAACGCAACCTAGCCGCTCGCATGTTTGGCAAGGAAGAAAGTACGTCGTCAATCCAATCATCTTTAAATCTAGAAGATTATTAACTTCTAGTTAAACCAGGTTAAAGACCTACACTACACAAACACACACGTACACATATATATGTTGAATAAGGTTAATTTGAATTACCTCAAACGGAGCGAGATTTCCACAAGTTTGGTTCTTTACTCATCTTATATCCCGAATCAAATTGTTGTGATTGCACCTTTACCTCACTTAAAAGACTACTAAAGTCTCCCAAAGTGATCCCACACTTCAAGATGAAGAGTTTAAGACGGTTGCTCTTAGAAATTATAGAGAAATAGGAGAGACCTTTATTTGTACGTCCACCCACTTTTTTCCACATTAAACTAATGTATGTAAAACTCTTATTTAAAGAGTCTTTTGATGTCAATGGTGAGGAATTAATTAATTGCTTGTGGTGGAGAGTTAATTAACTACTTGTAACTTCTCCACCCATGTGGACATTACATGGGTTATGAAGTACCCAATTAAACATGATCTCCCGATTGTCCACAATGGGTACCATGTCCATTAGCAATATGCTCGGGATCTTTCAATCAGTTATTCCTTATACAAATAATGAAGCGTGCGACTTGAAAAAAAAGGCAAAGAGTAGGAGCACTCTACTAAGTAACCATCTTATTAACATAGTACATTACTCATAATATCTCATCTATGCCACAGATTGTTTGATCTCACTAGGTCAAGGGTTCTTGATCCCTCATGAATTTATAATTCAAAGCAATTCTTGACCTCACATTATATAATATACTCATGATCATATCTAGCCAAACTGATATAATCGTTCTGGCTATGAGTCATGCATAAAATAAAAAGTAAAAATCCAAATAATCTTTCCTAGACAATCATGTAAGTCTCTTGAGAGAAACCAAAAAGTTATCTATATCGATCCCTTGAAATTCTAATTCCAAACACATAATTTGCTTTATCCATGTCTTTCATCTCAAAATTAGAGGTCAATAATTCTTTTGTGGCGACAATTATCTTCATATCATTTCCAACTAAAAACATGTCACCCACATATAAAGATAAAATCAGAAAACTCTTCCATGTACGTTTGATATACACACAATGGTCTTCTTTTAGCATATCAAAGCCAATTGAAGTAATAGTCCCATAAAATCTAAAGATAAAAGGACTGATTTAATGAATTCAGCGACTCAACAAATCAGGTGATTCATGACAATTTTGAATCAATTATTTTAATATTGATAAAAAGGATTTAAAATCATTTATGATTGAATTCAAACATTTTATATATTGTATAAAAGAGTATAAAATATAAATTCATTGACTAGTTTTAATAAAAATATTTTATGAATCTAAATAGTTTCAACAAATATGTAATTTATGTATTTATCCTCAATTGTCTACATTCTTTTGTCTTATATAAGAAGAAGATAAAGACCATTAAATTATAAGAACATGAAAAATGTAATATTTTATGCACAACCACAAATTTAATATACATTACTTATTTATCTCCTAATTTTTTTGTGCAACTAAAGAAAATAAAGAATTACCTATTTTATCTTTCAAATTTTCTGCAATTCTTATTGAATATAATGATGAAAAAGTTAATATATATTTTTAGTTGTATCATATTTTTGTATAAGAAATTAAAAAAAAAAAAAAAACCTCAATTTTTAGACATCCTAAAAATAAATATAGTTTTGAATCGGTTGAAATCGTTCTAAAATTGGCTAGAATCGGTTTGAATCATCTCAAATTGGTCAAATGAAACGGTTTAGTAAACGATTCAAAAAGTTCATTAAAATCGATTTGGTTTCTTAACGATGCAGTTTTAATCAGCCTAAATCGAACCGTTTTTTCAAGGCTTGGTCTAAACAATTGTAAGGCCATAAATGAGACGTTTCAGTTGGCATACTTTGTACTCTTATCCCTCAACCTTAGAACCAACAAGTTGATTCATATAGATTATTCTCCTAATTCTCCATTGACAAATACAATTTTTACATCCATTTGGAAAAAATCCATTGTAGTTAAAATGAGTCAAATTGAAGCAAATATATATCACCATAGGAGAGAATATTTTTTCGTATTCTATACCCTCTATTTGAGAATAACCTTTTGCCACAAAATGAGCCTTATACTTGTCACCTAATCCATCTGTCTAGCACTTAATTTTTAAAACCCTTTTGTTTCAAATAGATTTGCACCTAAGTTGAATATCTACTAACTCCCAAACTTCTTTCTTTGTCATAGAACTTATCTTATCTCTTATAGCAGTCATTCATTTATTTGAAGCAAGTGAATTTAGTGCTTTCTTATAAGAAGTAGGCACATCAAGGTCACATGGATCACACATGAAAGATTCTCTTTCATTCTCAAAATGACGATAAGGAATGGTTTCACTTTCGCTTCACGTTCTACATAATTAAAACTCTTTTGAGTCACTTTCTAGTGGTATACTCACGCTAGGAGGTAAGTCACTCCCACTATTTTTTGCTCATCAAAGATAATGTAATTTCGATTTCTCGAGTTCTTGTAACTCAAAAAGTCCAATATATTTCTTTGTTTCATTAATATTGAAAAAATCATTCTCAATAAATGTGATATCACACGATGCTATTTCCGTCATTCCTCCGTTAGGATGTTTACTATACATTATGTAACCATTTGAGCTCTCTAAATATCTTATATAGATAAGTTTATTTGCTCTAAAGTTAAGTTTCCCATATTTATAAGAAATGATGTGAGCATAACCCGCAAAACCCCAAGGCCACGAATGTTTGAGAATTGGTTTTGCATCATTTCCATAATTCATATGGGGTTGAGACATGAGGGAATAGACTTAGAAGGTCGTGGTTCAAAATGTAGGTAGAAGCTAAAAGAACATCTATCAAATTCCAATAAGATTAATTTGAATTATAAACTCAAGTGGAACAAAATTCTTACAAGTTCGGATCTTTGCTCGCCTTATAACCCACTTCAAATTATTGTGATTGCACATCTATGTCACTTAAGATGTTATTAGATTCTCCCAAAATAATTTCATTATTCAAGATCAAGAGTTTAAGATTGTTACTTTAGGAAACTGTAGGGGGAGAGGACAACCTTTATTTGTACGTTCACTCACTTTTTTCCAAACACACAATTAATGTATATAAGACTCTTATTTAAAATGTTTTTTGATGGGGCAGTTGATTAACATTCTTCGAAGTTAAATAACTGGTAAGAATATGGAGTTAATTAACTATCAGAGATAGAGAGTTAATTAATTACTTGTAACTTTCTAGCCCATGTAATCACTACAAGGATAATGGATACCCTTACATGAATTCAATGCACACTTTTATCACATTAATAATTCTAAACAGAGAGTACTTAAATTTGCATGAAGGTTCATGTCATCTCACTGGTAAGAATAATATCATCTTTTCATGCATTGATACAAGATTTAATTTGGCATCACAAACGCAACAAAACAAAATTGAGTAGACTTGAAGTAGACGCAAATACGATAGAACAAGTCATAAGCACTATCGGCTTTATGCCATTCAACTTTATGCTATTCAACGGATATTCGGAGATCTTGTCTCTATAACCCCATGTTTTATTGTCTTCAAAAACATAAAATATTAGAGATACATATATTATATTCCTCGAACATTAGGAGCTTTTTGCTACTTTTTTGTTTTTTTTTTTTAAAGAAAAAAAAATATAAGCTTACTTTGCTGCTCTGTTTTAGTTGCAAGGAGCTAATTGTCATTCTTATTCTTACGGGTTATTTAGAAAACATATATATAACTCATCTCATCTTAAAAATTTTTATAATTTCTTTTTTAAATATCACTTAAATATAAATATTTTTTAATTTTTAATTTTTAATTTTTAATTTTTAATTTTTTTATCTAATCATTACAATTTTGTAACAAATTCTAAAAAATAATTTAACTTTTTTAAATTCTAAAATAAAAATAATATTAAAAGATTATATTATAACAATATTTTAATTTTTTAATATTTTTTATTAAACTTTTTATCTAGATCTCTTCTCTCAAAATCTAACAAAATTTTAATTTAAATTATTTTATTACTATATATTTATAAATTATTTTATTATTATTTACAAAATTCTTAATTCATCTCGAAGCGTCCTAATTTCATCATCTTGCCCTAGATTAATCTAAAGAACTGAAGAATCCATCGTACATGATCATGGAAGTGGGCCAGCTTACTGCTGAACTATCACCCACCCACCAGTGGTCATGAATGATTAACGATGTTGTATTTGTATATTGGGTTCAAATCCTCGAAAAATCTAATCAACGAGGAGGTGGGACCTTGGGATGCCTTAAATATTGTCCGGGGTTTCGATGTGAACAGATCACTAATAATAATAATAATAGAATAATATTATATATAATCGTAGAATATATAAACATCATACAGTCATTTTAAAAAAAAATTAATTTATTTTTAAAAAATTAATTTTTTTCATATAAATTTTATATTTATTTATTTATTTTTAAATAATTACATGATATTCACGTATCCTAGATTATAGCTATCTTTTTTTATATTTAATATGTCATATAATTAAAATAGATAATTATATTGGTGGTTATTTTTCTGACGTCACGTCCTTGCATCGGCTATCAATCATTTCCTTCCATGCGAATGGTTACTCATGCTAGGCTGATATTTGGAAGGTGGTTCATGATAAGGCATCATGTTGGGGACAACTCTCTCGGCCAACTGATCAGTAAAAAACGACAGGAAATTGAGCCAAAGCAACGAAATATACAAATTATAAATCGATCAACAATCTTGAACATAATATGCTACAAGAAAAATTAATATTTATAATGAGTTATTTATGACAAAAATTATTATTATTTTTTTCTAATCAAGCATATATTATAGAATAAATGAATTACAAAACATTCAAGGTGGATCATTTTCTTTACTATCAATAAATAAAAAGCATCTAGGGAGATTATTTAAACGTATGCATCCAAAAGCTTAATTGGTTGCTACCCATTGCGCTAATGAGTGTGCATATCAATTTTGGGATCGATGGATTTTGGCTACTTTCCATATTTGATGATGGCAGAAAATTTGTTGAAAATCTGCAATGATGGGGGAGATTTGCCAAAATGTGGATGGGTCCAAGCTTTCAATGGTTGTGATGACAAATTGGGTGTCGCCTTCAATTACTGCTAAATTTTGTTAATGTTGTGAGGCCATTTTGGAAGCTAGAAGTGCCTCTGAAACTTCGGCTACCAGAGGGTTTTCCGTTTGAATTTTTTCTATTCTAATCTCCAGGATGTCCCCGTTGTGCTCCCTGCGTATCACTGATGCTACTGAGAACTCATCTCTAACTACGGCATCAAAGGAATTAAAAGCTTTGATAATTTGGTGGCGGAGGCTTCTTCTTTCTATTTTTGTTTCTCTTCCAATGCTTTCTTGTATTCTTCATAGACCTGGTTCAAATGATTTTTTGTCGTCAGAAGGGATAGTGAAGCATGGTTATGAACTATATCGTTTCGTTTCCTCGAGATAAAATCCATTATAACTACCGCAAATAGCTGGAAGTAGTGTTTTTCCGTGTCTCGTAGTCTCAACTCCTATTTTGGGTATAAGATAATCTTTATCCAATCTCAAAAGGGGTGTATGGGTAGATTTGCTAAATTTAATAGCAAGGGACTTTGTTGCCATAATATTCGATTTATTAGACACTTTATGAAAAGATGTAGCAAGGTTTCTTCTACCTGATTACACAATGGACATTCTTTGAAGCCAAGTTGGGGAACGATTGTGCTCAATCTTGATTTGATGGGAAGGTTGTTCCAGAGTAATTTCCAAAGTAACAGCCTGTGACAGTCGTGGATTCTTGGACTCCATAGGAGTTTGAAGAGGGTCAGTGTGGGAATTTGTTGAGCTGAGTCTTGGGTACTAATTGTTATGTGGTAAGTTGTTTTAACCAAGAATTTCCCATTGTTGTTTAGGGTCCAAATTACCTTGTCTTGTCTCTGAGAGATTGTCGGCAGTGAAATTTTTTGAATTTTTGTAATGCTTTCTTGGTCAAATAAATTCTGCATTTTTGGCGTATCCCAAGACCGTGAGTTTTCTATGATTATATCTGAAACCTTTAAGGAATGGTGGATCTGATCCATTCCTTGGATCGGATTTGGTTTGAAATTTTTCATTGAGGGAATCCACAGTTCTGACTAGATATTAACCGAAAGTCCATTATTGATTTGGTAGCATCTTCCTTTTTTTAGTAGGTCTCTTATCTAGAGAAAACCTTTCCACAAGTACGAGTCTGATGATTTTGGTGCTACATTTCAGAAATTCAAGTTTTTGAGATATTTTGCTAAGAGAATTAACTGCCATGGACCATTTTGTCTTTCACTTATTTCCCATCTTGTCTTTGCTAATAAAGCTTGATTTCATTTTTCCATCAATCTGAGTCTGAGCCCTCTTGGTTTTTTGGTTGGCAAATTGATTTCCATAATTTTAGAGTTAGGTTGTGGATTTTTACTTTTAGGAATCCCCACCAAAATATTTTGAAACTAGTGTTGAGAGCCTTGCATATTGATTTTGGGAGTTGAAAAGAGGTCATATGGTAAGATGGGATGGTGCTTGCTACTGATCTAATTAGCATTGTTCTTCCTGCTTGTGATAAAAGCTTTGATTTCCAACCTTCTAGTTTTGTAGTTTTATTTTTTATTTTTTATTTTTACTAAAGGAAGTTGGCAAGCCCAAATATTTCATTCTCGCCGAAGATGCTTTGTAAGGAAGCCATTGAGTGATGGCTGGTTTGGTTGCTGGACATGTATTCCTTGTGATGAAAATGGAGGATTTGCTCAAGTTTATTTTTTGCCTCGACCACTGCTGATTCTTTGCTAAGCTTTCAGAGATAACTTGAGCATTTCTTTCTGTAGCTTTCACAAAAATGATTGTGTCATCCGCAAAGAGTAGGTGTGAGATGGGTGACCTATTTCTACTGATTTTTTTTCCTTCAAGGGTACCTTGCACTTCAACTTTTAACATAATTCTTGATAATGCCTCTGTGACTAGTATGAAGAGAAAATGGCAAAATTAGGTCTTCTTGTCTTAATCCTCTTTATGCTTTAAAGAAACCCCTTGGTGAGCCGTTTATAATTATGGAGAATGTTGCAGTTGTTACACACTTTTTTATCAGATTTATCCATCCTTGACTGTATTCCAATACTTTCATTACCGTAAAGAGAAACTCTCATTCAACAAGGTCGAAAGTCTTTTCCATGTCGAGCTTTATAGCCATTAAACATTTTTTTCCAATTTTCCTTTTGAGGTGATGGAATAATTCGTGGGCGCTTACAGTATTTTCTTTTATTTTGTGGCCTAAGGCAAAAGCTGTCTAAAGGGGAGAGCTAATATTTGCTAATGTGGCTTTAAAGCAATTGGCCAATATTTTGGCAATGATTTTATAGCTGACATTTATGAGACTGATTGGGCAGTATTGGCTCAGGGAACTTGGACTTTGAGTTTTTGGGATGAGGGTTATATTGGTGTGGTTCATCTGCTTTAAGAGTTTCTCACTTTTGAAAAAATTTTGCACTACTTGGATGACCTCTTTTTTTTTTTAATGATGCTCCAATAATGTCTATAAAAGAGGGTAGTCATACCCCCTGGACCTGATGCTTTGCAATTTGGAATTTGTTTTAAACCTTCAAAGATTTATTCTTCGTTTGGCACCGCATTGAGTAATTCATTGTCTTGGTCCGAAATTTGCTTCTCAAAAAGATTTTCTAGTTACTCCGGGATTTGTGGATTGGATGAAATATATAATGATATAAAGTGATTAATAAATGAAGATTCAATAACAAGTGGGTCCATTGACCAGTGGAGTATATAACATTTCTTCTTCTCCGGATTGTTGTTGAGAGATGGTAGAATTTTGTGTTGAGATTCATAGAAGTGAGCCAGGTAATTCTTGATTTTTGAATGTTATTCTAAATTCGCCCGAAGTGATTTATATTCCATAGTTTGAGGGTATTTTTTGTTGATTTGATTTTCTTGCAAAGTATGTAGGCTGGATTGCCCTGGTAAATTGTACTCCATGCCTCTTTGATTATGTTATGGCTGAGTGGCTCATGAGTTCAAAACTTTTCAAATTTAAAAGATGAGGCTCGTCAATGCTTTGTTGTTATGTGTAGCAAAAGTGGATGGTTGTCTGATTCTAATGAACCTAAGTTTTTTAATGTTGCGTCCAAGAAGAATAATCTCTATTTTTTATTTGTTATTGCTCAGTCTAGTCATTCCCTGATGAGCACATTTCCGTGTCTGTTATTAGATCACGTGAATTTTGGACCCGTCAAACCGATGTCAATGAGGCCTTTTTATCCATTAGAGCTTTGAGGCCTCCGTTTTGGTTAAAGGGGATCGGGTGCCCCCCATGTTTCTCTAATTGGTATAGAAGATCATTAAATTCGCTCATACATACCCAGGGGCCTGAAAATGCTTGGTGAATTGAGTCTAGGTGACTTTAGAAATTTGCTTTGTAATTCCATCAGAGTAAACTAAAGCTAAAATAGTGTTCATATTAATATGAACAGGTTCTAATTCTACATTTGGATGCCACATAAGTAAGAGACCTATTTTTTTTACATGAAGCAGGAAAATTAACAAAATAGTGGAAACATATACTATTTACAATAGATATAGTCGGTTCATTTGACACTAAGATTTCTGAAAAAAAGATTACGTTCGGGTTATACGTCCTAATATTAGCCCTTAAATTTTTTATTGCCTTGGGTCGGGCTAGACCCCTGTAATTCCAAGCCATTGTCTTCATTAAGTGGGGGGAGGTATTTTGAAGCTCGCCTCTCTAGCTTGTTTTGGACTTTCCTAGAGGAAGTGGTGATGGTCTATTATATGGTGACATACGGCTTTCCCTTTGAGTTTTTTTTTTTTCCTTTTCTTTTCCTATAGAGCCTAACTGCATTTCCAACAGAGTAAGAGCCAAAGATGACTCTTCTGATGGTGGTTCATTGGTTGTGGCATCTTCACTAGTTTGTTTCTTTGACTTCACCAAGTGTTGGCACTTCTCTTTGGTGGTTGAGGGGAGTCTGGGGAGGCTGAGTTACTTGGCCTTTTGGATGAGAGGATGGTTGGGCATGTTGTCTTTGTTTGGGTAGGGGGAGGTGCAAAAGCGCATGGTAAGTGGGGTTCTGTGCTGAGGGCGAGGGAGTTATCATGAAATGCATGGTTATAGGGGGTGAGGCTGAGGGCAATAGTAAGATTGGAATGGTGGCTAAGGTGGGGTTAGGTGGTGGGCTTTGAATATTTTCTTGTGGGTTGGGTTTATTGGCTAGAGCGAGGTTTGTGTTGTGTGGGCCAGTTGGTCTGGTGATAGAATGTGGGGGAGATAGGTATGTGGAGGTGAAAGGGATTTGGGTTGGATTGCTGGGTTTGAGTGGAGGGTCGGACTGGGTGGGCTTAATTGATGGATTGGATTGGTTGGGCTTAAGAGATGAGTTGGCCTGACTTTTAGGTAATGGAGGGGGTGGGCTCAATGGACTTAAGGTTATGGGCCTTGTGGAGAAAAGGTTTTCATCTTGCTAGCCTATAAAGAGAGGCCTTTGTTTAACAAAATAAAAGGGTAGTGATCTGGGCTCACCTAGATAGGTTGAGGAAGTCGTGTCCTCGTATTTGACTTGATGTGCTTTAAAGCCCTGCATTGCCGAATAAATTTGTCTCCACTATGCTTTCCATGGCGTGTGCTTCCTAGTCAACAGGGTGGCGATCGATGATGTGAAACCAGATATTCTCTATGGCGCCATTACCATATTTTCATCAATCTTGATCCTTGTTCCAGTTGATGAGAAAGAGTTATTGCTTCAAATTGATGAGCTTTGTTGATTTGAGATGGTTGTTGGTTCAACAGTGAAAAAATTGATGTTTGGTGGTGGCAAATTGAATGCATTTGATTCACTGTAGCTGAACAGTGGAAGAGAGTTGGATGGCACCTTCTGAGTGGAGTTTGATGCTTGTTGTTGGGTTGTCAATGATGGAGGAAAGAATTGGAGGAGTTTCAGAGTCTCCTCTGTGAAAGGATCGTTGTCGTAGCTGGTGAGTATATGTTGGTTTAGGAGTGATATTTGAAAATTCCTCTACTGTTGATTGTTTGTAATTTGTAGTTCTTTCCCATTTCTATTTCTGTCTTGAGGCATGGATGATTAGGTGTTGTATGCCGAAAGGTTTACTTCTGACTCATGAATGCCCTCTGTTTGATGAAATGTCTTAGTAGAGTTTAGGCTTGAGAATTCTACTATGAGCCATGGTCCATAGCTGAGTTTCATGGGAGGGGTTTTTTGATAGTTGCAGAAGATTTGGGAGTGACCCAATCTTCCACATGCGTAGTAGAAGTCAGATAGTCTTTCATATTTTAAGGAGACCCTAGTTTCATGATTCCCAAATCTTAGCAGCATGAATCCTTGTTGAAGGGGTTTTGTGACATCGATCTCAATCTTAATTCTAATGAATTTTCTGTAGGCCATACTGCAAATAGGATCCTCCTCAACTTTAATCAAATTGCCTAGGGCTTTCCCAATATTTGTTGCATTTCTCATAATCATGTGGTCTAAAGGTAGTCCATGGATTTAGACATTGAATATTGAGAGCCTAAGGCCAATCTCTTGGAGTGTAATTCTAGGTGACCATGGCTTGAGGATTAGAATATGACTTTTAAAGTTCCAAGGTGTTGGTTAAGCACTCTTAGTTTGTCCTGGGGAGACCGAAAGGTGAAGAGGAACTTGTTAGTTTCCAAATCTTCAATAAGGAATCTCTCAATGAAGTTTCATGTTGCCTTGATACTTGAGTAGATTGCAAATTTGTTGAGAGGTCTATCTGCAACCAATCTGCCTACCAATACAGAATATGATATGGCTTTTGCTATTTCTGGTGCAGGTTTAAGATGTAAGTCTTGTCATGAGAGAGCTTTTGTTTGTGAGATGAGGGAATCCAAATCCCTTATCTTGTTTCTGGTGATGAATTGTATGCTATGAAGGGTTGACTGAATAATGAACTTTTGTATTGTTTTGTGATGTTGAAACTAAAGGCACTACAGAATGCAAATGGACTCTAATGAGAGAGTCAAGTTCTTACCATAGAATAAAGTATGTGTGACAGGAGTACTTGAGTTTTCAGACGACGAAAATTATTATATGGGAATAGAATAGATTCGTTTTGACAAAAATTAATCATTTTCGTAAAAAATAATTAACAAAAAATAAATAGCTTTCTTATACTGATAGGCTTGCAATGGCATGAGATTGGCACAAAACGCTTGAATAAGATGGAACACTTGTGAACCAATCTTCTTTTACACATTTCAAAAAGAAAAAAAAAAAAAAGAGATATTTTACATTCAAGATAGAGCCTTTGCTTTATTAAGAAATTAAGTATAAAGTGATCATCTGTCAAGCCACCTTCGACGAGCTATCACACCGAGCGACGTGGAATATTCTAGAAATTGTATCAAAACACTACTCTAGTTGGGGTTATTACTGTGGTTTACGAATTTTTTTTTTATTTAATAATTAAAAAAGTATTCTTTAATAATATCGTAACGGTGGATGTAGAGACACTAGGCACTCTTCGTTAATATCGCATCACTCTAATCAACAAAACTTGAAAATCGTTTTATTGGTTGAATTCTCTTTGAAATGACTGCCATCAATGGATCTATCTAGATTTTTGCCCCATAATTCATGTCAAAGACTCAAAAGTACGCTTGACATAAAACTAAAACAGTTCCGGTTTGAATCATAAAATGTGGTGATGATACAAACAGTACTTCCAACTAATTAACACCTAGCACCACTCAAATTGTGCTCCACACAAGGAAAAAGAATGCTCAAACTCAAACAAAAAAACATTTGCAGGAAGCTCGTGGTCTCACTGCAACAGGCCAGCCAACTCAGGATTTTTGCAGAGAAATATTTTTTTTCTATTTTTTAAAGAGTAATAATAAACACACAATATTTTATACAATATTTTTCATAACACATGTTATAAAATAAGAATATTTTTATAAAATGATATTAGTTTTATAAAATATTTTACAAAAATATCCCTCCTTTTAAAATATTATTATAAAAAATATTGTATAAATTAATATGTGTTTATTATTTTTCTTTTTTAAAACTTTGCTCAAACATGGCAATATGTTCAGGATATGAAATGAGATACAAATTCTTATTTCATCTCGTTATTATAATTTTTTTAAACTTTCATCTAATATATAATAAGTAATTTAATTTTTTCAAATTTTAATTTAATTTTTTTAAATTTTTAAATAATAATAATATTTTAAACTTTTATCCAAATCGAAATTCTCAGGTCACTCTCAAATTCACGAAGTTCGAGGCAAACCCAATTCGCCATACCTCTCTCTGTCAGACATTATTGCATGCCCAATTTCATGCTGTCTTTAAAAGGTTCTTTACTGTACCTCTCTCTGGCTGATATCATTCTCCGATTTGCTGTCACGATTAATTAATACATTAAAGTTTGAACACAAGTTGACTTCGGTCTCTCTTGGTCGTTCCCTTCTTCTGAGTTGAAGTAGTACAAAATTTTGTGTTGATCTTTACTTCCTTATAATCTTTATTTTTCAGGCGGTGGACTAGTTTGTAACTTTTTTGAAAGCTATGGATTCCCAGTTTCCCATATCTGGCATTAATGCTATCATACCATATATTATTTAGGGCAAACAGGAGATAAAAATGTCAACAAATTCAACATATATATATATATATATATATATATATATATATATATAGCACAGATGGATTACGATGCACATGCACTACAAGTTTTGCTTTCTGATCGAAGCAATACATGAAAAACCTTAGTTCTTCAGCATGCATATATCATATGCACTGTAAACACTCCTTTATTTAACGCTGCTACAAAGAAAGGTTTAGGTCTAAACCATGATTACCATCTTCTGATCTATCTTGATCTTCTTCTTCGTTTCCTTTAGTAGCACTTTTAGAAGGACCTGGTTGTTGGGTGGCACCAGGAGTAGTACTCTGAGAGGACTTATCATCCTGTATGAAATCTTCGGGTTGAAACGTAGGATTCCAGACTGTGATTCCCTTGATCTCTTTCTCAACCCTAGTCTTCTCTTCTTTCTGATCTTTTGATTCATTGAAACCAGTACTACTCCTCAAACGATCTCTCACCTCGCGTGTGCTTCTAATCAAATCAAAGAACTTCTCTATCTTCTTCTCTTCATCATCTTCTCCCTCTTCACTTTCCAATATCTTCCTCTTCTTTCGTTCTCCTTCCATATTTCGAATCGCGTTTCAGAAGGAGGAGAAGATCAAGAAATGGAGTCTATAATAGATTTTGCTACCCAATATGCTTATTTCTGTGATGAACAAAATATCAGAGAGAGAGAGAGAGAGTGAGATTTTCTTTTAAAAAACTAAAGAAGAAGACTGTTTGCTTTTTTTTCTTGCACACCAACTGCCTGATTATTAGAGAGAGAGAAAGAAAGAGAGAGACAGCAGATACAATATAGAGAGTATGTTTTGTCCTCCATGTCTTGCTGGGTTGGATGCATGGACCATAAATAAATAGCTAGGGGAGAGATCATCCAGAGTGGGGTGGTGTTTGGTTTGTGTAGACTACTCAAATTTCATGAATTAAAACCGCGTAAACTGATCACACCATCGTTATGCAGTACTCACCATGACCATATATTAATTGTCAATCATTCAAAAGTCTTAATTTTAATGTATAAAAATCATTGTATGCATCACTTACTCACTGCCCATAACGTAATCATATTCTTTCCACCTACGACCATGTGAGTATGGTGTGACGCCAGCACCATGACATGATCATATAGATGTATATATGGCATCTTGCTGTAGACTTGGTTCCTTGATGACAACTTTAGGTCATGATTGGACCACCAGCATGCAGCCAGCTGCCCTCTACATTTTTTTTTT
Source organism: Juglans microcarpa x Juglans regia (assembly GCF_004785595.1). NCBI lineage: Eukaryota > Viridiplantae > Streptophyta > Magnoliopsida > Fagales > Juglandaceae > Juglans > Juglans microcarpa x Juglans regia. Next base: position 24,596,731 of record NC_054601.1, on the reverse strand, counting down.
ACACCATTAATTCTTCATCCGAATAATGGGGTATGGATAATTTCGATGCTACTTGTTTTTTTCTTTTTCCATCTACTTGATCTCATGTCTAACGAGATCGCCTTTGGCAATTCAATTAGATATTCTCATATTATTTTATTAATATTTATAAATTATTCACTATTAATTTACTATTATTTATAAATTATTTTAATATATTTATAAATTAATCTGAGTTAATACGCTTGCCATCTAAACATATCCCTTAAATTCAAGAGTGTTGCATTTATAAATAAAAAATTTACTATGCATTAATCACTATTTACTTTCAAACTCCACACCTATAATTTTTTCATACGATATAAGTATATTTTTCATAGAATATGAGGGTATTTTTTATTTGACATATATAAAATGTGAGATGATGAATAGTAACAAATGAGAAGACTTTTTTTATAAATAATAAGCATTTGACTTCAATCTCCAACAAGCTGAAGTCAAGATATCAACTAAGCCTCTTGGAAGAGTCTCTTTTCGGACTGTAGGTTTGGATAGTGAAAAGTATTGAGAAGAGTTGTAAATAATAAAAAAAATATAATAATAAAATATTAAATAATAAACACTACCATTGTACTGTACAAAATTGACACCCAAGTGCAACGGTAGTGTTTGTGGAATTTATGGCTGTCAATCGGCCAGTCCGGAGGGCTGGTGGGTTTGAATTATTTTCAACTCAATTCCAATACACGGTTAAACATCTCGATCCAAATTTAACGGATATATATATATATATTATATATATATATATACACGCAAATTAATATTGATCCCTCCTTACTGATGACAAGATAAAAAATACAAGAAAATTATATAAAAGGTTTGAAATAAGTATTATATTTTTCGTTTAAAATTTAAATTTTAGTTGAAAAATACATGACATGTCAATCAAGTCACGTATTGAACCGTGACGTGAATAATCCAATTAAATAACATTTTTATTTTATTTTTTCTAATTGGATTATTGGATGCAAGCTCATCTGGCCCAATCCGTTTATTACGTTTTAGATAAGTAACTTAGTATCAGCTTCATGGGTCGCGTGTAATTATGATATTTGGAAATACATTGGTTTGAGCGCCAAAATGATAAAAAATAAAAAATAAAATTATCTGTACAAATTTAGTCAGTGCTCTTTTAAAAACACGTAAAACTTATAAAAAAAAAAAATTCTTGGTAGTAAATTTTCTTTTATTTTTAAATAGTTTATATAAGACTAGCATGTGTTAAACTGATATATAACATGAAAAATACTTTAATCACAAAAAATTATATAAAAATAAAATTTATAAATTGACATGGCTTAATGAAATACGTCATATTGTAAACTTATTTTTATATAAAGTAGATTTAACGCATCACATAAAATTATAACAGTTTATAAATTTATTTTTATGTAATCTCTTTGTAAGTAATAATTCTCATATATCATTCTTTCTATTTTTTTTATTTAAAAAAATTGAGTTTGGTACGTTTAGAATTTAAACTCATCTCAACTCATGTTAACTCATCATTATAATTTTTTCAAATCTCAATACAAAATGTAATAAATAATTTAATTTTTTTAAATTTTAAAATAATAATAATATTAAAAAATAATATTCTATCAATATTTTTTTAACTCAACTCAATTCAATTTAACTCAACATCTAAACGCAACCTGCTGTCCAATTTCAAGGATGCTCCGACTCAGTCTGAGCCACCATAAGTATAACGCGGAATATTGGTTTGACTCCAAACCAAAATGTACGTGGAGCTCTTCAAGTCAGGGTTGGGAGCCTAACCTTTATGTAGGCCTTACTAGTCATCATCTCTCAGTATAACCATTTTTCTTTTGCTTTCTTCCTTTTTCACTTAGCCATCAAAGTGAGTTCGACCAATTTGAAACTCAAAATGCCAGTGTAGGCCCCCAATTGATCAAAAGAAAGGAAAAAAAAAATAGATTAGATCTGAGGGACCCCAATGCACATGACTGTGATGGGAACCTAACACTATGCCCCAGTGTCAGCTATCAAATACGTACAAAATGCTGTACAAAAAACTAATATCATTACTGGGTCACGAATCATGATAGCCTCAGAAACGAATATAATCATCATGTATCTATCCCTTAATTAGTTTGGGACTAACTTTCTTAACTTGTCCCACAAGTACTACTCTCTCTCACTCTGTTTTTTTTTTTTTTTTTCAAACATGTTATTAGAAATTAATGTGTTGTTTATTTTTATATCTTATTTCATCTAATTATTACAATATTATTAAATTTTTATATAAAATAAAATAAATAATTCAATTTTTTTAAATATCAAAATAAAAATAATATTAAAAAAAATATTATTTTAACTTATCTGATTTGATCTGTAAAAATGCCCAACTCAACAGCCGAATGAAAAAGGTAACGGGAATGGAATCCGAGGATAGAGAGTAAAAAATAATATCACGGAAGAATATATATCAGCTGTAGAGGTACTATATATATTGTATGAGAAGTTGGATTTTTTATTTTTATTTTTTTTTCATTCTCTTTTTTAGTTAGTGGATGTTGATCATGAGGCTCGCCTAGCTATCGCATGTGCAAGAGTGATCAGGGCCAATAAGGTTGCATGCATGGCTACAACTATATATTAACGAGCGGGTCAGATGATACTGATATCGAATTCATTGAGTTTGTGAAAAACACGTTGGATGCATGTCGTGTCATAGCTAGGGGACCATGCAGTGACGTTGAGTGAGTGAGTCAAAGTGATGAAAAAGAAGAGATAAGAGAAAGGAAAAGAGACATTGGTGATGATGTGAAGTACCTTGTACTGTTAATTGGGAGGTCTGAGCTGAACGGTACTGGATATCCTTTCAAGAATCGACAGACCGATATATGTTGGAGCAAAGCGCGCAGGGAGATTTAAACAGATTGGCTGTGTATGCAGGTGCGTGCATGACGTGCAGAGCAATCGGTGTTGCCAGGTTACTTTCCAAAACAGTGGGTAGTTTTCAGAATTACAAGGGGCTGGGGAGAGGATGGAGTACTGGAACTTTGGTTTTCTGGTTCGAGGAAGAGGTACATACGTAAGACATTTGACTGAAATTAAAGGGAGTCCCTCCTCGGTCTTTGTGTTTGTGTGTGTGGGGGGGGGGGGGTTGCCAATGCCTAGCCAGGATTTTGACTCACGTCTCTTGTTTTTAAAATACATCGTATCTCATCTTATTTTATTTTACTTTATTATTATAATTTTTTCAAATTTTTTTATAAAATAAAATAAATAATTCAATTTTTTCAAATTTTAAAATAAAAATAATATTAAAAAATATATTTTAATAATATTTTATTTAATATTTTAACTTTAATCAAGTCTCGTCTCATCTCACCTCCAAAAACAAACTAACTTTCGGTGCGTACAAACTCTCATCTTTATCAAATAATCATTCATGCCACAATTCATTAAGTTCTGAAATCACATATAAATATTTTATGGAAACAAATGCTTTGAAAATGACACTATTGTCTCGAAAAAAGATAAATGATTTTTACTAGAATAGACAAATTTTATATAATTTTTTGTAAAAAATTTTCCCCCAACCTTCAAAAAAAAATATAAAAAATTTTATTTTTTTATTAATGTGATTATTTTTTTTATAAAATATTTTTATAAAATTTATCTATTTAAGATTTGTAGTTAGTACTACTCTTCTAATTGGTTTTTGATGTTATTTAAGAAACATGAACTCAGACTCTCTCTAAATTACACCAACTTTTTCTAAATCCGCTTCTCTCAATTGGATAAATTTGAACAGTGAGATGAGAATTTTTTATTTTAGATAAAAGTTTAAAATTATATTTTTTAATATTATTATTATTTTAAAATTTGAAAAAATTAAACTTTTTATAATATTTTGTATATAAATATGAAAAAGTTGTAATAATAAGATATATAAAATTATAATTTTATATCTCTTCCCATTTGTCAAATCTATCGAATCCTCCTTCTCTTCCTCCCCATTCACTCCCACCCAAGTTTCTGATTTGGCGTGTTTTTCTCTTTTAGAATTGAAAATTGTTGAGTTATTGCTTTCTCGCCACCTCCGAACTACACGCACTATATCATCGATTCTCAAGCTGCCACCGAGGAAGAAGAAGCGATATCGCAAAATGGTGGAAAAAAAATCAAAAAATCAGGCACTTCTAGAATCGATCTTTTGCTTACTAAAAATGTAGGATATATATTGGCAGTTTACGTTGTGCTATGATAGCCCCGTACGTAATTTTTTAATGACGACATTCCAGCTAGCTACTAAACTTCATCCATCTAGCAAACTTAAGGTTATGTTCAAATTCAATTCATGTTAAATTAATCATTAATAGGATTTATTACTTTTCTAATTTTTCATAAAAAAGTTAAATCCATTTCAGTAAGATTTATAAAAAATAAAATATTAATATTCACAACTCAACTCAAAATCGAAACGTAGCATACCAATAAACTTTTGGTCATGCAGAAGAATGTAGAAATTGGTGTACTAAGGTAGTAGATCACTTTAAAAATTTGATCAGTATTGATCACACTACAAGAAAAAGCCATTAATGCGGCCAAATAAAATTGCGGAGAGCTAAAATTGGACGGGCTTGCAGAATTGTCATTGTAATCGTGTTTTTCTTATGGAGAGCGAGAGAATCACCGCTAAAAAGACTATTTGCGATGAAAATTGGTCATTGCAAATACAATAGACTGACATAGCATGTTATTGGTCTTTCACGGCGACGTTTTGGCTATATTTGTGGCGATGAGAAATCGCCGCAAAATGTCATGATAAAATCCTTTCGCAGATCCCCTTTCTTTCTTCTTCCCCCTCTTTTCTTTTCGCGCGATACTCACTCTCTATTCTCTGAGTTTGCTGCTGCCCTTCCCAAGCCGTGCTTGCTGCAGTGCCATCACCACCTCGCCGAGGAGGTGAGTATCTCAATCCTCCGTTTGTTTCTTTCTCTATCTTCTTCTCAGTGTGTGCGCATTTCCCTCTCTCTCTCTCTCTCTCTCTCTCTCTCTCTCTCTCCCCGTCCGTTTCTCCCACTCTCTACAAATCGCCCTGATTATCTCTCTCTCTCTCTTTCTCTCGGTTCCATCGTCTTATGTGGGAGATCTCGACCGGAGCGTGGACGAGGGGCTGCCGCTCAATGAATGGGTCTATGTTTTTCATATTTTTCCCCTCCCGTTTTAGGTATATGTATTGCAAGCATTTCATCTGAGCATAGTGCTATTGTCTTCATCTCTGTTTGCTTTGATTTCGTAGATTTGGAGTTCCTGTGTATTGTTTGGGTAAATAGACGCTCTTTGGGAACTCAATTGTGACAATCCAGGTCTAAACGGAAGCTTCTTTGTTCCCTCTCTATAAGCGTCTCCAGGTTCTTGCTGATCACAGGCATCGACTTTGTTAGTAAGGTTTTGCTATATTTTTTTTTCCTATATGTTTCTGAATTCCTCATAGTTGTTTGTAGTTATATCATGATTGATCCTTTTATGGAGGTTTTTTTATTTTTTTTTATTTTTTTTATTCAAGTAAAATATGGGTTCGAAATATTTTTCTACATCTCTCAAGTTTCTGTTTTTTTTTTTTCTTTAAACATTTTGCTCTTTGAATGGTCTTTAACAGATTGCTTGGATCTGAATAGAATCTGGCTCCAATAGAGAGTTTTAGAGTCATATTCTGTTTTAGAGTTTTCATATTCTGTTTTAGAGTCTTTAACAAATTGTTTGTTTTCTCTTGTAATTCGTATATAATTTTGATGATCTTGAGTCTTTTAATCTCTTGTTTTCACTTTTGTTTGGTATAATTTGTTTTCTCTCAGACTTGTTCATCCAAGAATCATAAACAAGAGGGACAACTAAGAAAGCATGCAGAGCAGATACTTGAGGCATCAACTAATGCAGAGCCAAATTCTACTTGATGTTTGCATCTTCAACTTGGATTTTGATTTTTTTCCTTGAAATATAAAATTAGTGCATGGCTTGGATTTTGATGAATACGGTTTTATGCATTTATATTTTGTTGGGGGATAATTGTTTTTTGTGGTGAATCCTAATTCGCCGTAGATTTTTTTTAATGTTCATCATTATTTGTGGCGAAGACTACTCGCCGAAAATAGTTGTTCTCGGAGAACTATGCTAGCAGCAAAAATTAAAGCCCTCGCTTGAAAAGTATTATTTCCGACGAATGGGTTTTGTGGAAAGGGATAATTCATATGACGAAATCCAAAGCTCACTGTAATTGATAAACTAAGATGATTTATTCTTGGCTAATTTGCCGTGAACGAATTTCGGACGGGTGAAGTATTTTGTAGCGAAACATATGCTTTTTGCAGCGAATACTACTTACCGCAAAAAGCCAGATTTTTTGTTGTGTCATGATTTTGCATGCCAATGTGCCATGCAATAGAACTACGGCAATAGGTCGGTCTTGTACTTGATAAGTCGCAGGCTAGCTTTGATGAAAAGAGCAAAATTATCTATTTTCAATTCTCTTGTATAAGATTTATAATGTGTTAGTCGCATCTTTCTCTTTAACAAAATGTAGCCATTTAAGTAGAGAGATGCTCGCCAACTTTGCCAATTCAACTTTACCTCAGTCTGCTCCATCCACCATAGCACTCAGTTTTGACATGATCCTCTGTCTATTGTCATAACCTCCATTAAGCAGCCGGTGGTATGTTGATCTACCGAGAAAACCATCCATTTTGTCCCCACGGTTTTGTTTGCAAGCATTTTTTAGCTCGATGGTTAGTTTGAATATTATTCGAACTTAGCCATAGAGTTGTTCATCCAATCCAGATCCGAGGATATTGAATCCAGATCCAAATATTTAAAAAGGGGCAGATATCTGTCCGGATATAAGTATGTTCAACCGGATCCAGATTCGGAAATATCAGATCCAGATTAAGATATTTAAAAGCAGGCAGATATCCGACCGGATAAATCAAGTTAAAATCTGGGTGGATATCCGAAATTAAAACCCGGAGATATCCGGGTTTATTACTCAGATTTTTTTGTGGTATTTTTTTTTTAAATCTTCAATACATCCCAATTTTTTATTTTATTTTATATTTTTCAATAAACCCAAAGTTTTTGCTTTTTTTTTTTTTTTAGTCTTTTCAACACTTTTTAAAAGGCTTTTTTTTTATAGGCCTTTATGTTTATTATTTTTTAGATAATGAATATCTATATATCTATTTTTTTTAGCTTTTTATTGCCCATTCAAAATTTTTGTAAAACAAAATAAATAATAATAGACATAAACACAATATACTACATATTACATTGTTTACATCGCAATGCAAAACATCAATTTTACAATGAACAAATCTATGAGTTTCTTATCACAATAATTTATAACCATGAGTACAACCATCTTCAAATCTCCTACGCTGTTGATCTCAGAGAATTTCAATCACATTTAAAAGAATTTTGAGCACTTCACAAAAAAAACAAAGTCAGTGACAGTTAAAGTTGAAATGCAATAAAAAATCAGAGACTTATGAACAAGCAAAGTTGTTGTAGCATTAAACAAAAAAAAGAAAAGTCACATCCTCAGAAAAATGTGATTGCATGATGTAGCATTATAACAGACTTACTTCACTTTTACCTTTATGTGAATAAGTGTGCCAACAACAATTTTTCTTTTTTTTCTTTTTTTTTTTAAAGTTAAGTGTGCTAACAGAAAATTATGTCATGTGGCATCTGGTACTTCAATTTTGCTAAATTCAAGGACGCTTTTAATGAAAAATAAAATAAAATGTGATTTGTCAACAATCTTATGGAAAACTTATGTTCTAGCACGCATTGAATTAACAGTCATTGATCTGGCACTTTTTGAATCCAGATCAATTAGTTTCCTTCATCAGTTGTAACTTTCAATCATTGCTTGATTATTTAAGTTATCCACAACAGACTAACATTCATTCCAAAAATAGAGAAGTTAGCAAAGATAATCTATGTTTGAGAAATTATACTTCGATAAAGGGATTTTGAGAATTTCTGATACAGAGCTAGGGAAAACAGGGCATGTATAAGGAGTTCATTCCATCTTCTTGGTTCAGCCATAATTAGTTTGGAAACTCTTGGATTTGGAAAGGACTCCTAAACAAAGAGAATTCATACAAAATAGTACATACATCCAAGTTGACAATGGCCTCTCAATTAGAGCCTGCGCAAAATGACATAAATGAAACTCAAAACACACACAAACACACAATCAACCTTGCAATTGGATGACAATATATTAAGCTTAACTTCTTATCAAGTTGGTTTCACCAATCTTGTCATGAATGTTAAAGAGGACAAAAACAATAATTCAAAGCGAATTGCAATAGAATCCATCAACGAAAAATTTCCTTTAGGCAATCAATCATTCCCCCAAATTGAAATACAAAAAAGTTTCGAGGGTGTGTCTTTTCTCTCTCTCAACGATGAGAGTCTTTTTCTTGCCGTAAGTGCAAGTCCTTTCTTTCTCTATTTCTTCATCCTGGATTTGGTTTTTACCATTATCATCCTTGTAAAATAACTTGAGTGATAAGTAGAGAGGAATACGAAACAGAGGATGATGGAATTGTTCCAGTTCTTGAACTGATATTTTTCCAATGAGATAAAACATTATACACGGATACCTCTTTATAGAGTATTAGTACAACAGAATAGCTATCTTCTAGATATTACAAAATTTAAATAACAACAAGAAGATCATTACTAGATAAAACTAATCAACAGAATATCTTTTCAAAATTTAGAGAATAGCAGAATCTGGATTGGTTGTCCTCCTAATTCTCCTCCTTATTTTCCTCCAGTTGATAGCTACGGTTTGGTTTGTTATTGAGCTCTACAATTTCCTCTATAGGCCCCCTCAATCTGAAGGGTAGTGCTCGAACATTCATATTGGTCAATATGGTTTGAAACTTGCGAGGAGACACCGGCTTTGTTAATGAATCAGCAAGTTGATCTTTACTTGATATAAACTGAACAATAAGCTGCTTTCTTTGAACTTGATCACGTACATAATGGAAATCAATCTCAATGTGCTTTGTACGGGCATGAAATAGAGGATTGGCAGCCAAGTATGTGGCTCCAATATTGTCACACCACAACACAGGTGGTGTTGGAATTTTAAGGCCAATTTCATATAAAACCAATTGCAGCCATTGTAGTTCTGAAGCTGTATTTGCAAGGGACTTATATTCAGCTTCGGTACTACTACGGGCAACTATGAATTGTTGATTGCACCTCCAGGAAATAAGATTGTTGCCCATAAAAATGCAATATGCACCTACTGACCGACGATCATCTCGATTAGCTGCCCAGTCAGAATCTGAAAATGCTTGAAGTGCGAAATTAGATGACTTGCTGAAGAACAAACTCGTTGATATGGTATGTTTTAGATAACGTAAAATCCTTTTCACAGCCTGCCAATGTGATTCCAACGAGTTATGCATAAATTTACTTACTTTGTGTATTGAAAAAGCAAGATCAGGTTTGTGAAAGCTAAATATTGTAGGCTTCCAACAACTTGTCTATAGAGAAGAGGATCTGAAAATTTAGCACCCTCAGTTGCAGAAAGTTGACAACTAGTTGACATGGGACTTGTGCAAGGCTTGGCTTCTGCCATGTGAGTGCGTTGTAGAAGATCTGCCACATACTTACGTTGAGTTAAATACATACCTTCTCTTGAGCGCAAAACTTCTACCCCCAAAAAATAGCTAAGATCACCAAGTTCTTTAACTGCAAAGTCCGAGTGCAACCTGCAAAGATGATGAGGATATTGTGGATGAAAGTAACCCTGGGGTTGTGCCATATATACTTCTTCTTCCAGTTCTCCATGCAAAAAAGCATTTTGGACATCAATTTGCTTAACCTGCCAGTTAAAAGAGACAACCATGGACATGACAATACGAATTGTAGCATGCTTGACAACAGGGCTAAAGGTTTCATGAAAATCAACACCTTCTTGCTGATGAAAACCTTTGGCAACCAACCTTACCTTGTAGTGCTCTATGGTACCATTGGCAAGCCTTTTAATTTTATATATCCAGTGGCAGCCGACAATGTTGGCTTTTGGAGGTGGTGCAACTAATGACCATGTTCCATTACGTAAAAGGGCATCAAACTCATTATTCATGGCTGCACGCCAGTGTGGTGATTTTACTGCATCACTATAACATGATGGTTCTACACCAGTAGATTCAAGAGAGCTAAGTAATGCTTTCGGAAGTGGGTACCTCACAAAGTCATCAGAGATGGATTTTGGCTTGAAAATATTGCTTTTTGATCTGGTTACCATGGTATGCTTGCTGGTGTTTTGTTGTGGAGCAGTAGGATCCGAAGTTTGCTGAGGTACAGCTTCTGGTATGCGTGGAGAGAGAGATGGAGCAGCAGCAATGATAACTAGTTGGGAGGTAGAATCAGTAGGCCTGACAGTTGCTTCTTCATCGATTCCTGCAAAGTGAGATACTAGAGGCACAACAAGATTATTTTCAAGTGGTAAGGTCGCGGATTGCATATCAGAAATGCTGGCAGGAGATGGTATGTTGAGATTTAAAGGCAAGTTTACATGTGTGTTAGAAGATGATGTTATAGGTGGTGAGGGTGATGAAATTTTCTGATAAGGAAACAAATGTTCATCAAAGACGACATGACGAGAGATATAAACACGACCAGTTGATAAGTCAAGACACTTGTACCCATGGTGATTAGCACTATAGCCAATGAAAACACATGATTTGCTTTGGAAATCCAATTTATATTTGTTATATGGTCTAAGATTAGGCCAACATGCACAGCCGAAGACTCGTAAAAAAGAAAAATCAGGGACTCGTTTATAGACCTTTTGATAAGGAGACAAATTGTGGAGAGTGGGTGTGGGTAGACGATTAATTAAATAAGTTACAGTATAAAAGGCATCTTCCTAGTAATTTAGAGGTAAATTCGAATGTGATAACATACTAAGTCCTATCTCCACAATTTGTCTATGCCTTCGTTCAATGGAGCCCATTTATTAGTGAGTGTGAGGACAGGCTATACGATGTGCAATTCCATTTTTTTAAAAATAATTATGTAGCCTACGATACTCACCACCCCAATCAGATTGTATGGCCTTTATTTTACGTTCAAAATGTTTTTCCACATAACATTGAAATTGAAGAAAAACACCCTCAACATCAGACTTTAATTTATTGGAAAGAACCATAAATATTTTGAAAAATTATCTAGAAAGCTAACATAGTACCGAGCACTTGTAGTTGAGGCTACAGAAGCCGGACCCCATACTTCTGTAAAAATTAAGTCTAAGGGAGCATGAGAAACATAAGTAGACTTGCTAAACGGCAAAGCATGGCTCTTGGCTAATTGGCAATCGGAGCACACAACGTGCCTCTTTATTTTATCAACTGGAAGCTTATGGAAGGACAGAACACGTTGAACAACTTGAGGAGCAGCATGGCCAAGTCGACAATGCCACTGATCAAAGGAAACACGAATACTTGAAAGGGCTTGAGGATGAACGTTGGTTTTAGAAAAATGGTATAAACCATTACTGACTTGGCCGCGATGAAGGACGTTCGCCGAGTAATCCTTCACAAGAAAATATTTGTCATGAAACTCGAAATAGACATTATTATCAATACAGAATTTTTGAACTAAAAGTAAATTTTTTCTGAATTTGAGGGACCAAGAGGACTTGATTTAAAACAAAGGAATGAGAGGATGTATTAAGAGTTGATTTGCCAGTTTTAGAGATACGCAAACCTTGACCATTGCCAACCTGAAGTTGGTCTGTACCATCATAGTCATCACTTTGTAGGTTCAGATTGGCCATATCTTGTGTGATATGGTGAGTGGCACCTGTGTCCGCATGCCAATCATTCTCCCAGCCGCTATTATTAGCTGCAACCAAGGTTTGTTTATTCTGAGATCGAGGAGATCCTGATAGGTGAGATCGAAACGATGGTAGCACTTGCGAGCGGAATGACTAGGTTTTCCACAAATTTGACACACAACTGGAGAAGAATTATTTGTGTCATTGCGATTATAGGAAGAAGTACCCACTCCCCGAGAATTATTATAGCGGCCTATACCAAGAGAATTACTTCGCCCCCTATTAATGAAGTGTGGCGATTGTCTCTGAACAACATTTGCTTCAGCAAGTGGTGTAGGAGTAGAAAGATGATGACGGTTGAGATGAGATTCAGTAACAATGAGTAGAGAATATACCTCTTCAAGTGTGACATGGTCAGTACGAGCATAGACAGAGGACACGAAGCTGTCATATTCGTGCCCAAGGCCAGCAAGAACATAAGAAATGACGTCGTCACACTTGAGAGGTTGACCAGCCATAACAAGTTCATCAGCTAATTTTTTGATGTATAGAAAATAATCACTGGCAAATTGACTACCTTTCTTGGCATTGGCAAGTTGAGTCTGAACCTGGATGGTACGAGCTCTAGACTGTGAAGAGAAATTTGTTTCAAGAGCACGCCAAACCTCATGAGAGGTGGCATGAGAGACGACTTGGGCTAAGACACCCTCAGTCATGGAAGACAAGAGAATGCTTAAAATGAGATTGTCCTGTCGTACCCATTGAGAATGCGCAGGATTTGGAGTTTGAGTGGTTGTAGTCGTACCAGGTTGCAGAGAAGTAATAGTTTGGGGAGGAATTTTGGAACGACCATCAAGGAATCCATACAAATCCTGGCCACGTAAATAAGGCACTAATTGTGCCTTCCAGATGGGATAATTTTCAGCATTCAATTTGATTGAAACAATATTGGAGAGTGGGGTAATAGTAGTGATAGAAGAAGAACGAGTATCAGTGCTAGTGGACGAAGAAGGAGAGGAAGACATGATGAGACGCTAGTCTTTTTGTGGCTCAAAATGATACCATGTAAAATAACTTGAGTGATAAGTAGAGAGGAATACGAAACAGAAGATGATGGAATTGTTCCAGTTCTTGAACTGATATTTTTCCAATGAGATAAAACACTATACACGGATACCTCTTTATGAGTATTAGTACAACAGAATAGCTATCTTCTAGATATTACAAAATTTAAATAACAACAAGAAGATCATTACTAGATAAAACTAATCAACAGAATATCTTTTCAAAATTTAGAGAATAGCAGAATCTGGATCAGTTGTCCTCCTAATTCTCCTCCTTATTTTCCTCCAGTTGACAGCTACGGTTTGGTTTGTTATTGAGCTCTACAATTTCCTCTACAATCCTGTATTTGTTTGGTTCCCTACGGAAATCTGTAATGGCTGATGATCTTTCCGAATGTTGGAAGTCCCTCTCATTATCAGCAACTGAGAAATCTGCTAAACGTTTGTCTGACCATACAAACTTGAATCAAGCTTTTGATATTGAGAAGTGTTTTCTATTTAATCTTTTGACTGTGAAATTTTACAACAAGGAGGCGTTTAAATCAATGATGAAGAACTTATGGCACCTATCTGTGGGTTTTCAGATTTATGACATGGGAGATAATCTTTTTTTTCGCTAGTTCCACGAAAGGTGAAAAACAACGGATCTTATCAAATGATCCCTGGACTTTTGGAAATAGCCTGGTGATCCTATCTGATTATGATAGAACTCTACAAATATCGAAAGTTCCTATGATGTTTGCTTCTTTCTGGGTTAGGATTTATGACTTACCTTTGGATGGGATGAATGCATAGGCAGTTAGGAAAATTGCAGCAACCCTAGGAGATGTTGAAGATGTTGATCTCAATGAGATGATGCCTGGTTGGGGGGAATATGTTCGTGTGTGTATTTCCATGGACATCAGCAAACCACTACCACGTGGTAAATGTGTTGTTGTGGGTGGTTCAGATTATGTATGGGTATGTTTTGAATTTGAATGATTACCTCAATTCTACTACTATTATAGAATACTGGGGCATGGTGATCGTGATTAAACGCAATGGATTAGTAACAAAGAAACTTTTGGCAACTATGACCTTCCTTATGGTCCATGGTTGAGGGTAGAGAGATGAGAACTCGTAATCGTCTGGGTATCTCAACTGATTGGAACAAGGGTTCCTCTACACTTGTGGCTTGTAGTCAGAGTGAATCACCGGTGATTTATCTGATGGCGATTACTGATCCTTCCCCTCAACTGTTGATGGTTGAAAGCAAGGAGCAGTTGAGAAATATAGTTAAAGGAATAGATAACTGTATTCTGCATTCTCCTAAAGTAGGTTTGCCTAGTATGGCCTTGGGGCCCATTCAAAATCTAGCTCATCGTCTACGTTGAAAGCCCATGATGCCCATCCCTCTTCTGTATCTTCTTCCTCCCGTGGGGGTAAACAGGGATTTAATACAATGGATCGTTCCTGACGTGCAATTTCATCCCATTTGCCGGTGGTTCCATCGAAGCATCAATTAAGGGAGAAGCTCTCAAAGGAATCATCTCATCTGATTCAGTTGAAGAAGCAAAAGTTTGTTGATGATGACCATCTGGTAGATGTTCCCATTTTATCGGCGGAGGCTGACGCTCAGCCATGCCGACAACCATGAAAATCATGAACTGGAACTCCCGAGGGCTTGGGAACTCTTAAGGAGTTCAGTTGGGTTTTTCTTGCTTTCTTGCGGTGGGAAGTATTGGCAAGAGCGGTGGGATTTGCCTCTTCTAATGACGGGAGATAATTCTTGTTTCAAATTCTTACTCTAAATTCCATTTTGATATGCTTGTATTCGACTCAATTTCTGGCAATTCTTGGTATTTGTCTACAATTTATGGAAATCCTAAGACACATCTCAGACATGATACTTGGGCACTCATCTCATCCGAGATCTTCAGAATGCTTGGGATTATTGCCAACTTCGTGGTATTGATGTTGTTGGGCCTTTGTTCACATGGAGTAATTTGAGGGAAGGGTTAGCTTTTGTACAAGAAAGATTGGATAGATTTGCTAGTAACTTTGAATGACTTGAATTATCTTATTTTTATAGAGTTTGAATTCTTGTTACTTCAATCTCAAACCATAGTTGCTTGGTTTTGAAAATGGATGGCTTGGGGCATAATACTTTTAAGCAACCACGCTTGTTTAAGTTTGAGTCCATGTTTGGAAATAGTCTCACTGTTGGAATAGTCTCACTATTTGGAGTAAGAATTATTTTGGAAATGCCAAACAAAAATTGGTTATGAAGATGAGGGAACTCGAGTTGTTCTAGAGTGTGCATCACTCTTCTTTTCCATCTTATGAAACTAGTTGTGTTAAGCATGAGATCAATTATCTATTGGAAAAAGAGAAGCTAATGTGGAAACAAAGGTCTCATGAAAAATGTTTTGCTTGAAGTTAATTTTATCTGGAGTAATTTCTGAAACTCAATCAACTTTTGTTTCTGGAAGGCAAACTACGAACAAATTTTTTGTGGCATTTGAAACTGTGGATGCAATTAGGTGGAGGAAATGAGGAAAGAAGGGTTGAATGTTTATTAAATTAGACATGAGTAAAGCCTACGATAGGGTTGAATGAATTTTTCTGAAAAAACTAATATTGCGTATGGTTTAATCATCATTTTATTCATCTTTTCTTGATGTGAATTACTTCAGTTTCATACAAAGTTCTTGTAAATGGGATTGCTACTCAGTTTATTCAGCCTACCCATGGCTTACAACAAGGATGTCCTCTTTCCCATATTTATTTGTTATATGTGTTGAGGTCCTGTCATCACTGTTGAAGCAAGCGAAATTGTAGCATCATTTAAAAGGTATTAGTGTGTCATAATACTTTCTGGGTTAGTCATTTATTATTTGCTGATGACAGCATTATTTTTTGTCAAACATTTATTTCAAAAAATCTGCACATACAGTGTTTGCTATCTAGATATGGAGCAGCTTGCGGTCAACAGTTGAATATAGAAAAAACTGAACTCCTCTTTAGTCGTAACACGAATCCAGAAGTTATGCATGATATTAAACAAGTGTGGGGTGTTCATGATATCCACCATTGTGGAGCCCACGACCCTCATGTAAGGAGACACGGGAATCGAGATGCCGGGATGATGACAACAGGGTCACACATCCCAACATTAGTGCCAAATGTATGTACATGCAACAGTGTACAAAAACAACGCAGCGGATAATTAATACAACTAAGTACCAGAATTGTAAATACAATTTAAACAGTTAGTAAAAATGTTTAAAAATTATACAGTTATCCAAAATAAATATTTTACAAATATCAAACCAAAACGAGTGATCCCAGATCACTCCTCGGGCGGAGCCGAATCCTCAGGCTCACCCTCAGCCTCATCTGCATCGAAATCTGCGTTAACACAAAATGGTACCGCAGGTAAGTATAAACCAAACAACTACGAGATAAAAATACATTAATGCGACCAACATGCATGCATATGATGAAATATGCATTGTTCTCAAAAATATTATTTTCTCTGAAAATAGATATTTTCCAACACACGCCAAAATCTCATTTTGGCCCAAAAAGAATACTCTGTCATTTTCGCAGAAAATGACCCAAATCAATAAAACCTCATTTTCCCAAAAAATGAATCATATAAAATCCTTTTAATCAACACACGCTATTCTCCCAGAAAACAGCCCATTATTCCATTAACCAATGCATCATGATCTCCCCTATGGATCATCCGCACGTCCTGGCTTCGTAGCGATGCTCAGTTCCGCGCCCAGCGCATTCGTGGCCAAGCACCCACTACGCAACAAGCGATGCCCAGTTCCGCGCCCAGCGTGTTCATGGCCAAGCATCCTCTAGCCCCCACCAGCAGAGGGGCCACGGAGTCGGCACTAGACCATCTTGTCCGATCCCTTTGTCGCCCAGTGACAACCCAAGGGACATCACTCAGTATATTCCGCTCCCGAGTGATCAGAGGAGCTCCACCGAGATAATGCCCCATCTCGGCTTGGGTCATGATACACACGCACCCAAAAACCTTTAACACATGAAAACACAGTTTTCATGAAACACATGAACATGAATGCATGTACACGAAAATCCAGTTTCCTTTACAAAGATGATCATGCGTGCAATATGCCATGTACATGAACAACACCATACCAACAACCAACATTTCACAATACCAACCAAATATACAACTCTATCCACAATCAATCCGACCCCCAAACTCCTCGGACTCAATCCGGCATGTCCAACCAGATTACAATAATATGGGTTAGTGAAAAAATACATTTAAATCACGATAGTTATTTGGAAAAATACTTACAGTGCTATATAATAATTTCTGAAAGATCATGGAGCTGCAAAAAGTGGCGACACAGCAACGTAACAGTGTAAAATACACTGTGGCCGTGGGTCTCAAATACCCACTTTTGAATGGGGACAAACTAAGATCCGAAATTGATAGAGTAGAGCCTAGAGAGGTCGGTGAAGCCAATGGTGGTGGTGGTTTGCCGTGGATGGCGGCACAAATGGTGGTTTTAGGCCAAAAATACCCAAATCGGAAATGAGGTTGGATGTGCTTCACCGGTGACGGATCGAAGCTGGAGTTAGGTGCATTGGTTGCTAGGAGGTCGAGGATGAAGTGGTGAAGAAATAGTAGCCGAAGGTGGCGGGATGACGGCGCTGGAACGAAGAGAGCACCGCGGCTTGGTGTTGGGCGTGAGGGCTATCGGCGGCGAGATAGAGGCTGGGATTTACTGGGAAGGGTCGCCGGTCGTTGGGGGAGAGAACGGGACGGGCGGTGTCGCGCACGGCGGCATGACGGCGGTGGGTTGGGTGAGGCGACGGACACACGGGGAAGGGGAAAGGGAAGCCTATCGCGCATGGGGAGCTGGGGGAAAGAAAAAGAAAAAAAAGAAAGGAAAAAAAAAAAGAAAAAGGAAAAAGAAAAATGAAGGAAAAGAAATGAGGTCCAATCCTCACATCTTGGGTCACAGAAAATGATTTTAAAACAGCAAATCTATTAAAATAAATTAAACGTAATGATACAATGAAAATAAAATAATTAAATCTCACAATCAATTAATTTAAAAAGAAGAACAATTTAAATGTACAACAATAAATAAATATTAAGAAAACATAACAATTTAATTTTCACAATTTAAAGATCATAAAATAAACCATTTAAAATATTTGATAATTTTAAAACAAGAGAATAAATTTTTGAATTATTAAAATAATCCTTCAATAAAAATATACTAAAATACGGGGTGTTACATCCTCCCCCCTTAAAAAAAATTTCGTCCTCGAAATTAGCAAGGTCAAACATTAACGCTAAAACAGGAATAAGATTCAACCAAGAGCAGACTTAAGAAACATACCGCCAGTCAATCAAATAAATACGGATACTGCTCTCTCATGACAGCTTCTCTCTCCCAAGAGAAATCCTAAGCCAATGGATCGCCCCATGACACCTTCACCAAAGGTATTGTCTTAGACCTTAACCTTTGCTCTTTCCCATCCACAATCTGCGTCGAGGCAACTTCATAAGAAAGATTAGGCCGAAGTTCAATACGTTCAGAGTCGACAAAACGCGACTCTAGCTGTCCAAAACTCTTCTTCAAAGACGACACATGGAACACATCATGGACATCCCAAAAATAATCCGGCAGGGCAACTCTATAAGCAACTAGCCCAACTTTCTCTATAATCTGGAAAGGACCAACATACATCGGACTAAGCTTTCCCTTCTTGCCAAAGCCTTTAACCCCCATCATCGGAGAGACTTTAAGGTAAACCCAATCACCTATCTCAAATGATAAGTCTCTACTCCTTGTATCTGCATAACTCTTTTGACGACTTTGGGCTTCCGCCATTTTAGTCCTTATAAATTGAACTTGATCCTTCATTTCTTGAATTATCTCAAGCCCAATCAATTTATTCTCGCCCACTTCGTCCCAACACAACGGTGATCTACACTTCCTCCCATACAAAGCTTCATACGGGGCCATCTGAATGGAGGAATGAAAACTGTTATTATAAGCAAACTCAATTAGCGGCAGGTGATTCTCCCAACTCCCTTGAAATTCCATGACACAAGACCGCAACATATCCTCAAGAGTCTGAATAGTACGCTCCGATTGGCCGTCTGTCTGAGGATGATATACAGTACTAAACTTCAACTTAGTGCCTAGAGCTGCCTGCAAACTCTTCTAAAAATGGGACGTGAACTGCAGGTCCCGATCCGACACGATACTCTTGGGTACTCAATGCAAACACACTATCCTTTTGACATACAACCGAGTCATCTTACCCAAAGAGTCGGCATTATTGATAGGCAAGAAATGGGCACTCTTGGTCAACCGATCAACTATCACCCAAACTGAGTTCTTTCCACTAGGAGTCCTCAACAAAGCCACAACAAAATCCATAAAAATATGATCCCACGTCCACTTAGGAATAGGGAGAGGTTGAAGTCTACTAGCAGGTCCTTAAAGCTCAGCCTTAACTTGACGGCACATGGCACATTTCTCAAAAAAAATATGGCGATATCCAACATACTCGTATTAGTCCTCCGGCGGCACATCACGACCAGTATTCCTAGATGACTATGCTAACCAAAATCTTATTTTCCACAAGAACCTTAATACAATATCCAGAAAATTACAATGATCAATAGCTCCATATAATAATCCATGCTAACCTCATTTAGCTCCTATGCTACAACTTCTAAACCTCCATTGAATTCTACATTTGGTAACCTAATGGCAACTTCCAAGGTTAACCATCAATAACAAATTGCACAACCAAAAGATTAATCTCCAACTACAAGCATCATCTAAAAATTCAAGTCACCACTAATTCCTCAAGATCAGCACAAAATCCGAACTCCTAACTACAGCCACAAATATCACGCTTCTGCTGCACACTCTAATAATTCGCCACCTGCATAAAATTTATTTCCTCATAAAAACTAGCACCATCGAGTACAAGGTGGCTCCATACCTACTAACCAGAAAACTCTTACCACCTTTTGGTAGAAAATACTCTTTTTCCCAACACCATGCATAATCACTCATATTCCTCAATTAACTCCTGCTGCCTTCATCAAAATCAATTTTCCGCAAAATACATCTATGATCATAGACAGAAAACCAACCTCAGCATCCCAAATTGAAAATAAGCAACCTCAACCCAAAATATATCCGTCTCATCTACGATAAGGAACATACCTTAAAAAGATTCGATTCCAACCCGACCAACCAAAAAGAGCACCTATAAACTTCTATCCAATAATCTAAACTCAAAAGCTCATCACCGACATTCAGAATAACATCTACTCTAGCGGTGACTAAACTCATTACGAACCATCATTGACTTCACCAAAACATTATCAAAACCTATTTGATAACTCGCCCGCCTACTTCTACTCCTATAAGCTAGTATTATTACGACTAGTTCCTTCAATAACACATCACTATTAAACCTCAAGACCAGCCATATTGCTCAAATCATCAATCCACCAAAAGTCAATGCAAATCACCCAAAGATCCTAATGCTTGATTAACTCACATACTTGATCATATTATTTATCGCTAATGCCTAAGCTTCAACTTCCAATATCTTATCATACACCAAACATGACGACCCATCAATCTCTTTTCAAGTTAAATAACAATGTCCGTAATTCAACCAACTGGATTCTCAATCTCCAAAGAAAGTATAACCTCAAAATTTAAATTCCTAGGTAACCTCAAGTCACAATTAATTCCTATAGTTAATCACAATAATTATTGTCAACCATCATTCCAGTGAGTAATCTGTTTCGACGACACACTCTGATTGACTCACCAAAAATTCCAAACCAAAATCTCTTGAATTTAATACTATTGTATTTATTCATCTTCAACACCTACCAAAGACACTTCTTCCAAGCCAAAAATGAGACAAGGACCCCTGTACTCTCCGAAATGCATACACGCTCACCACTACTATGCATCGATCTCATACACACTTAGCTAGAACCAATAATCCTCCAAACGTGCAAGTGATCTGTCACTACCATTTCCACCATCTGGGCCTATATCCTCGAAATCAACAAGAATCATTTCCTACGTCCGCACCATCTATTATTCCTTAAAATTGATATGGATTAAATCCTCAACCTGTCACTAACCTCGAGCTAAAAACAATTATTATCAGAATTAGATCAACATCTTCAATCCTCGAAAAATACACAAACTAGATCATTACCTTCCATCTCCAAAGAAGTTCTCTCCTAAAAAAATTCTCATATCAGTAACTCAACTCAGATCAATCCTAATTTAATGGTTACCAACTAATCAATTGATAGAATAGACCAAGCTAGCGTACCAAGTATACAAAACTAAGAACTCAAATCCTATTATAATTCAACCCTTCAACTCTGCAATTCTAAAACCTTAAACCATATAAGAATCATTTCCTGAAATCTTGAAGATCAATGACCTTAATTCTAAAACATTCATCTTATAAAACTTGTAAATTCTAAAACCCCAAATGTTATCAAACTGCTTATCAAAGTCGGCAAAATCGAAAACTTCTAATCTAACTAATCCTTCAAATGCTTGTTGAACCTATCACCTTAAATCCAATAAACTTATTTCTTAAAAACTATAAGGCCTCAAACCTTAAGTGACCTTCTAAAAAATCTAACCTTGGAATTCGTTGAACTTACATCCTCCTACTCCATAAACTCACTACATAATTTCTACGAAAGCTACTACCTCAATTAACTTAAGCGATTTAAACTATTTCCCTCCTCAGTTGCGACTTGAGTTCTTACTCCAAAGAGTTCACCCAGATCATGCCGTTCCCTTTAAGCCTCGATATTAAAACAAACCAGTTGCCAATAGTTCAAGCCTACTACACTAAGTGTTCAAGTCTAACAATGGCATTCACAATCGTACCATCTTCCTGCCATAGCACAACTCTTAACCCGCTTTTCAACTCCGAACAAAACAAAATAAGATAAAATTCCATAAATAAATAATATAGAACAAAATGAATAAAACCAACAATAAAATATCATAAGATAAAAAGAATAAAACAAATAAAGTAGTGCACAATAAAATAATTAAAAAAATAAATAAATAAAATAAAATAACCTGCCATAAAATAAAACAAATAATATAAAATAAACAAACAAGTAGTATACAATAAAATAAATAAAACCTACAAAATATAAAAACATAAATAAATTAAAACCATTAAAATAACATACTTCAAACCAAATAATTTCAAATCACAACTTTAAAACTTTCTGGTACTCCACCTATAGGACATGTGGTTTTACCCAGAGCCGAACTGCTCTGATACCACCTGTGACGCCCACAACCCCCATGTAAGGAGACAAGGGAATCGAGACGCCAGGATGATAACAATAGGGTCACACATCCTAACATTAGTGCCAAGTGTGTTTACATGCCACAGTGTACAAAAACAACGCAGCAGATAATTAATACAACTAAGTACCAGAATTGTTAATACAATTTAAACAGTCAGTAAAAATGCTTAAAAATTATACAGTGATCCAAAATAAATATTTTACAAGTCTCAAACCAAAACGAGTGATCCCAGATCACTCCTCGGGCGGAGCCGAATCCTCAGGCTCACCCTCAGCCTCATCTACATCGAAATCTGCGTTACCATAAAATGGTATCGCAGGTAAGTATAAACCAAACAACTACGAGATAAAAATACATTAATGCGACCAACATGCATGCGTATGATACAATATGCATTATTCTCAAAAATACTATTTTCCCTGAAAATAGATATTTTCCAACACACGCCAAAATTCCATTTTGGCCCAAAAAGAATACTCCGTCATTTTTCCAGAAAATGACCCAAATCAATAAAACCTCATTTTCCCAGAAAATGAATCACATAAAATCCTTTTAATCAATACACGCTATTTTTCCAGAAAACAGCCCATTATTCCATTAACCAATGCACTATGATCTCCCCTATGGATCATTCGCACGTCCTGGCTTCGTAACGATGCTCAGTTCCGCGCCCAGCGCGTTCGTGGCCAAGCATCCTCTAGCCCCCACCAGCAGAGGGGCCATGGAGTCGGCATGAGACCATCTCGTCTGATCCCGTTGTCGCCCAGCGACAACCCAGGGGACGTCACTCAGTATATTCTGCTCCTGAATGACCAGAGGAGCTCCACCGAGATAATGTCCCATCTCGGCATAGGGTCGTGATACACACGCATCCAAAATCCTTTAACACATGAAAACCCAATTTTCATGAAACACATGAACATGAATGCATGTACATGAAAACCCTGTTTCCTTTACAAACATGATCATGCGTGCAATATGCCATGTACATGAACAACACAATACCAACAACCAACATTTCACAATACCAACCAAATACACAACTCCATCCATAATCAATCCGACCCCCAAACTCTTCGGACTCAGTCCGGCATGTCCAACCAGATCACAATAATATGGGTTAGTGTAAAAATACATTTAAATCACGATAGATATTTAGAAAAATACTTACAGTACTATATAATAATTTCTGAAGGATCATGGAGCTGCAAAAGGTGGCGACACAGCAACGTAACAGTGTAAAATACACTGTGGCCGTGGGTCTCAAATACCCACTTTTGAATGGGGACAAACTAAGATCCGAAATTAATAGGGTAGTGCCTAGAAAGGTCGGTGAAGCCAATGGTGGTGGTGGTGGTTTGCCGTGGGTGGCGGCACAAATGGTGGTTTTAGGCCAAAAATACCCAAATCGAAAATGGAGTTGGATGGCTTCACCGGTGATGGATCGGAGCTGGGGTTGGGTGCATTGGGTTGCTAGGAGGTCGAGGATGAAGTGGTGAAAAAATGGTGGCCAAAGGTGGCGCGACGGCGGCGCTGGAACGAAGAGAGTGTCGCGGCTTGGTGTTGGGCGCGAGGGCTATCGGCGGCGAGATAGAGGCTGGGATTTACGGGGAAGGGTCGCCGGCCTGTGGGGGAGCGAACGAGATGGGCGGTGTCGCGCACGGCGGTGCGAAGGCGGTGGGTTGGGTGTGGCGACGGACGCACGGGGAAGGGGAAGGGGAAGCCTGTTGCGCGGGGGGGGGGGGGGGTGGGGGGTGAGCTAGGGGAAAGAAAAAGAAAAAAAAGAAAGGAAAGAAAAGAAAAAGGGAAAAAGAAAAATGAAGGAAAAGAAATGAGGTCCAATCCTCACATCTTGGGTCACAGAAAATGATCCAACGAAAATGAATTTAAAACAGCAAATCCATTAAAATAAATTAAACGTAATGATACAATGAAAATAAAATAATTAAATCTCACAATCAATTAATTTAAAAAGAAGAACAATTTAAATGTACAATAATAAATAAATATTAAGAAAACATAACAATTTAATTTTCACAATTTAAAGATCATAAAATAAACCATTTAAAATATCCGATAATTTTAAAACAAGAGAATAAATTTTTGCATTATTAAAATAATCCTTCAATAAAAATACACTAAAATATAGTGTGTTACAACCATCATGACAAATATCTTGGCCTACCATATTTTATGGGTAGGTCACGGTTTCAAACTTTTAGAGCTATAAAGGATTGAGTGTGGGCAAAACTACAGGGCTGGAAAGAAAAGTTACTGTCGCAAGCTAGTCGAGAAGTGTTGATTAAAGCTGTAGTTCAGGCTATCCTCACTTACACAATGAGTTGCTTCAAGATACCAATGGGGTTTTTTAGAGAACTTGAGGGGATGATTGCATGGTTTTGGTGATGACAAAGGGGCCAAGAGAGAAGGGTTCATTGGTTTAATTGGCGTTATATGCACATGTGCAAATCCAAATTTTCTGGTGGGTTGGGCTTTCGGGATTTGGAAGTTTTCAACTTGGCACTATTGGCAAAACAAGGTTGGCATCTACTTCAATCACAGGGCTCTCTCTTTACATCAATTTTTAAAGCTAAGCACTTTCCAAATTGTGATTTTTTTATCTTTTGTGTTGGGGTCAAACCATCTTATGTTTGGCGTAGTATATATGAAGCTAAAAATGTAATCAAATATGGAAGTTTGTGGAGGATTGGTAAAGGTGACCAGATTAAGATATGGGAGGAGAATTGGTTGTCTAATTCCAGTAATAGGAGAGTTATTACTCGTACTACTCTTACTTACTACTCTTACTGTTGATGCTTGTGTTGCTAATTTATTGGATACCTCTTATCCTAGTGGGTGGAACACGGCGTTGGTGAAGCAGGTATTTCTTCCCTTTGAGGAAAATGCAATTCTTAATAACTCCTTTATTTCTACATTGGGGTGATGATAAGTTAGTATGAAGTGGTAACGGAATGATGTTTTTAATGTGAAATTAGCCGATTTCCTTGCTCTTAATTTAAAGCATGCTTGGGAGATTGTGGCACTAGTAATCAAGAATTGTCATTTTCTTCTTTTTGGAAGACTCTATGGAACCAGCAACTTCCAAACAAGATAAAAGATTTTAAATGGAGGGCTTCAAATGATAGTTTTCCTACCAAGAAACTCTTATCTCATAGTCAAATTCTTGGCACGAGTATTTGTGATTTTTTCGTGGAGCAGGTGTAGACATTTTATGTAAATGTCCTTAGTTTCATAAAGTGTGGGAGATATACTTGGAAGAGATATGGTGTTTCTATATGGTCATTCCAGTTTTGATAATGATGTGAAAGCAGTTATGAAGATACATAGCCCTCTTACTTTGTCCCGATTCTTGATTATTGCATGGGGGGTGTGGAAATTCTGTAATCTGAAGATATTCCAGTAGACTAATCTTGAAGTGAGTGTTGTGGTTGGAAATTATTTTGATTATGTTGAGAATTACCAACTAGTCCGTAAGCATTTACAGGTTCACAAGCATTTATCTTCCCTCCGTTGGTATCCTCCGCCATGTGGGACCTTAAAACTTAATGTTGATGGGGCTGTGTTTAATTCCACACATTCTTCTATGGTGGGTGCAGTGTTGCGAGATTACAAAGGGTGTATAGTCATGGAAATGTCTAGAAGAGAGTTGAATATTTATGAGGTGGACAATATTGAAGCCCTTGCTGCTTTAAAAGGCTTACGATTAGTTTCTCATCTGGACATATCTCATTTAATTTTTGAAGGGGATTCACTTGCTGCGGTGGAGGCTATTTGCTCAAGGGGAGATGAATTGAACAGTTGTAGTCATTTGATTCAAGAAATCAAAATAATGTTGTCTATTTTCCTCTCTTTTGAGGTTCTCCATGTTGGTAGGCATGGAAATGAGGTAGCCCATTTTTTAGCTTGACATGCACGTTTTGTGAATGATACTCTTCAGTGGTGGCATGAACCTCCGGATTTTATTGTGGGCAGTCTTGCAATGAATGTAGCTGGAGTATTATGATATGTCGTTTATTTGTTGGTTTATTGTATTCATGCTCGATATTATGTATTGGATTAGTTTACTTGAATGAATATATGTTTTCTTCTAAAAAAAAAAAATCCCTTTTTTACTTCTAAAAAACATAATCCCTTTTTAAAAAAAATCGCAGATATTCAACATAAATATTGACACGTTCCTAAATCCTAAATCTTGAAATCGCACTAGAAATATCGAATATGAGGACAAAAGCAAAGCAAACAAAACAAATAGAAAATCCTAAAATTCAAGAATGCATGCACTAGATCTAGAACCGTAGGGACCGAATATTAGAATAATGGGGGGCGAAAAAATTACAGGTGCATGAAATTTAATAGAACCCAACTACTAGGGAGAAAGAAGGATGGGAATCATGGGATACGAGGTAGGAAAACTCGCTTGATTCAACTTAGTGTCTCTGAGCTGGTATGCCTTTCAAGATCTTCAAACTTCCCTTTCTTTTGTTCTTGAATACTTTGGAATCAATGATGCTCCGTATGTTTCTTCCAACTAGGAAAAAAAGAAACATACACCATTGTTCTCATGATTATTATCATCTAAGTGGAGATACAACTTTTGGGTCGAACTTTATTTGTTTTATTTGGCTTAATCTTGCCTCAATCGAGATGAAGACAGATTTTCCCGTAGAACAAATACAAACACAACCCAGATCCAAACCATGCCACAGACCCAAATCCAAACCAAATGTAGGGAAAAAAAAAGAAAAGAAAAGGAGGAACCTACACCAGAGTGCTTCAGAGGTCGGCCATGGGCCCGACTCCATGCACTGAAACACATTATGGTAGACAAAACCCTAGCCAAAAAGAGTAGCGAGAAAGAGAGAGATAGAGATAGAGAATGAGAGGGAGAGGAACATACCAAGAGTAACGGACGACAGCCTCTGCGAGTTAGTAACGGCAATGGATAAACGACAGGGATGCTAGGGTTTCAGAGAGAGAGAGAAGAGAAGAGAGAGAATAATAAGAGTATTCTTGAAAGTGGAATCTGGATGCGTAATAAGAGGAGTGGGAATTAATCTGAATGCAAAAGTCTCATGTAAAACGCTTTTTTAAAATAAAATTGGATATGGATAACTGGGTTAATATTCTGTATCCATAACAAGATCCTGGTAGGAATAATATTCTACCTCCATAAAATCGGATGGAGGGACTGATGGAATTTAGGAGCCAGGTATGAACCATCTTTAGTTTGGTTTCATTGTTTATAATCTGGAGAAGTAGTTTCGGGTGGGATAAGAGTGCCATCGACAAAAACTAGTTTGTTCTTGGTGTTAAGGGCACGGGTCATGGCTTTTTGCCATTTAAAAAAATTGTCACCGGTGAGAAGACCGGAAACAAGGATGAGGCTAGGAGAGTCAGAGGGATGGAGGATATATGGAGAGAGGATAGTGGAAGAGGAAGAGGAAGACATGGGGGTCACAGGTAGGATGGGGATCGTATTTTAGGCTGATACCATGTCAAAAACTCAATACTTTTGTATTTTAGTAACTTAATTTTTACATTGAGATTGGTCAAAATAAATAGATACAAGGAACAAATCTGTCTAAGGTAACTAATTAAGTATGGTATGAATTTACAGTTACAAAAATTAAAGGCTAACTATCCTAGAATCATGGTGGAGGAGATCTTCGCTTGATTTATGGAAGGGATCTGTCAATACGCATGACGCAGGCAGTGGTTTATATAGCTTTCTTCTCCATCACTTCAAGTTCAAGACAATATTAAGTGGTCCATTCAAAAAGAAAAAAAACAATATTAAGTGGGGGTGAATTCCTTACAAGTCTACTTTATTTGATCATTAACATTTTCTCCGCATGCTTCAATGAATTACCCTCTCTATCAATGCACAAAATACTATATATAAGAAAATTATAAATATATTACAATATTATTTGAAATACTCAAAATAATATCCTTTATTTAATTAATAAATTCTAACAGTGCGTACAAATAGTTGAGTGAGCAATAATTCTCATTATAAAAAAGAAAAAAAAAACTTTTAAGATGTATGAATCTGATGCTGAACAATATATTTTAGAGTCAATAAAAATCATGAGCTTACTGCGTAAGTATTTGAATTCCCTTTGAAACTTCTAAAATAATATATACGAGATCAAGAACTTAAAGATCTATTTAAAGTTTTATTGGCATGCCAAGAAAACTTGCCTACTTTTCAGAATTTGAGACGAAGAAGGATTAAAGATGACGATAAATGTGTTTTTTGCAATCTGTGTTCTGAAGATATAGCCCATGCCTTATTTTTCTGTTCTGTTATTCATGATATATTCCTACAGTATTTGCCCATGCTTTATTTTTCTGTCCTGTTATTCATGATATATTCCTGCAGTATTTACCTTCTTTGAGGAGCTTACAACCTACTTTATCATTTTGGGATTTGGCGCTTCATGTTAGAGATAAAGGTGGTGCTGCTGAAATGCTTGCAACATTTTTAGTTATTTGTTGGGCTTTGTGGTATCATAGGAACCAGTTTATATATGAGCAGTTGGTGCATCAATGTTCAACTGTGGTTAATAATGCCCTCTCCATGCAGTCTGCTTACAAACAGGTGCAAGTTTTTGATGGTTTTGGTAAGGAAGTAACAAAAGTGCTTTGTTGGTCTCCTCCCCCACCTGATTTCCTGAAATTAAATATAGATAATGTTATTTTCCCTGATCTACACAAGGCAGGTATTGGGACTTTCCTTCGGGATAATCAAGGCTGTGTGGTTGCTGCTTATAGTAAGTTAGAAGGTGATGTTGCTTCTCCAGAATTTATTAAGGCAAGTGCCATATTGAGAGGTTTACAATTTTGTGCTCAATGGGGTGTTCAAAAATTGATTTTGCATTTCTCTTTTATGACATTCGACATATTTTGAGAGGTTTTCAACAGGTTCAGATTCTACATGTGAATAGGCTAGGCAATGTAACAGCGCACCAATTAGCAAAGAATGCATAGAATGTTGAGGATATTGTAATGTGGTGGGGTTCTTGTCCTTCTTTTGTATCACAAGCTGTATGGCTTGATAAAAGCAATATCTTGTAAGGACTTTAATTTTTATTTGGAATGAATGATTCATTGGTTATCAAAAACAAAAAACCTTACGAATCTTCAATCATCGCATATATATATATATATATATATATATATATATATATTCAATAATTATAAAAAAAAAAAAGGATTATATTGAAACTAAAGCTGGACGTGATTAATTAGAATCATGCATGTAATGTCGTAGATCATGATGATGTACTTTAGAATCATATATAGTACTACTTGATCATGATTAATGCGGCAAAGTAAAAAGTTGAAGCTACGATAACGATAATTAGAAGAATCGACTCATGTATAGAAATTAAAGTACTCCACAAACCAAACAATGATATATATAAACATGAACTTTACCAACTATTATATAATATATATATATATATACACATATAAATATATACATATATATAGTTAAAAGTTGCTATATTCCCTTGTATTTGAAAAGAAAAATAATTTGTATAAGTTTAGCAAGTATAAATCTCGTGCAACTCTTTGAAAAAAATAATAATTTTAAAAAACTTACTTTTTTTTTTTTTATAATAGATCTTATTTTTATTTTTAAAGAATTTATACGAAATTTATGGATCCTAAACTTGAATTCTGGCAACTATTTGTCTTCCCTAAGGTGGTTCACTTCATCTAAGATGATTCACTTTATATATCAAGTATAAGTAATTACCCTTAATAAATAAAGTGGTTAACCCTTGCTATTTTTTATGGATGAAATAATGAGGGTAGTCCAAAGGTTGTAAAAATAATAAGTATGAGTCCCTAGTCTTGCCTATATAAAGGCGATTGTGTTTTCCATTAGACTCACTCATAAAGTTTTAAGGCAAAAGACTGTAAGTCCATTCTTTACAAAAAATTTCTACTCTCTATTGTCGGTTTTTCAGCTTTCAAACCCAAATGACTAGAGGTAAAAGATCCTATGAATCTCTTTATTCTTTTAAGAAGTTTTACCGTTGGTATCAGAGCTAAATCATTCAGCTTTGTGCTTGAATTATTAACATTTTAATTTTCTTCATATAATGAGTCTTTAATGATTTCGGAGTTGGGCTTGACTTTTGGCTTTTAAGTTTTATCTTTGAATTCATACCCAGATGGTTATGTGCTTATAACTATATTAATGGATTTCAAAGGCATGTTTTGACTTTGAGCTTAATTTCAAGCTTTATACATATTGATAGGCCTTTGAACTAATTTACAGTTAATAGGTTTTTACCTATTTTAGTAGATGCCCAGTTGTATTTCTCTTGAATAATGAAGGTAATGCTACAACATCCTTATTATTTAAAAGAATACACAAATAAATTTGGAATCTCATTGTAACTAAATCATAAGTTCAAATGATTTATTATTACAGGGAAATCTTTAATTTTTGTGATTTACTTGGTATAAGAAAATAATTTTCGGTATTGACCGTAAAATTAGTCTTCTGCCTACAGGTGTGGATAGTTTTATTTATTAATATTCAGAATAATTTGTCTTATAAATAAAGATAAGTAAATTTATGCTGGTATGCAACATTTTCCCACAGGAAGGTTAAAATTTACTTGAATTCATAGCATTACTATTTTTCTTGATTTTTGCAGCTATTGTTCCACAATTCTTAGATGATAGTATTTATTTTATTTCAATGCTTGATGACTCTAATTATTCTAACTAGAAAGATTCGGTTCATTTTACCTTGGGGTATATGGACCTTGACTATGCACTTCGTGTGGAGCAACCACTTGCTGCCACGGATACTGATACACAGCAAGTCATCAAAAATCACCAATGGTGTGAGCGATCTAATCGCCTAAGTCTAATGCTCATAAAGTCTCATATGAATAAGAGCATTAGAGGTTCTATTGGTAACTGCGCTACAATTAGGAATTAATGCAGGCAATTAAGGAATAGTTTGCTCGCTTTGACAAGGCTTTTGCTAGCACTCTTATTAGGCAATTCACTATTAAAACTTTTGACATTTCTAAGGGTATGCGTGCATACATTATGGAAATGAGAGACATTGTTTCTCAAATTAAGGCCTTAAAGATAGAGATATCTGAGTCGTTCTTGGTCCATTTCATCATTGACTCGTATGGGTTTTCCAATATCTCTTATAACACAAATAAGGAAAATTGGTCAGTTACGGATCTCCTGACCATGTGTGTACTAGAAGAGGAAGTGATGAAGCATAATCGACTTGAAAGTGCAAATATGGTCGTGAATGATAAAGTTAAGACCGAGAAACGCTAAGGTGGACCTCAAAAGAAAAGTAAGCATAATGTGCCATCAAAGTCCAATGAATCTAATGGCAAAAAGGTGAGCTACTTCTTTTGCAAGAAAGAGGGACATGTAAAAAAGAGCTACATTAAGTATAAAGAGTGGATTGAAAAGAAATGTAGCTCTATCTCTCTTGTGTGTCATGAATCTTTTTCATTGATGCTCCTAAAAATTTATGGTGGATTGATTTCGGTTCTTCAATCCATATTGTGAATACATTGCAGGGTTTTCTCACCAGAAAGAAACCAACAAGTGAACTTTAGGTTTTCATCGAAAATAAAGGGCGTTCACAAGTTGTTGCAGTTAGAGTTTGTAGAATGATTATCAAATCAGGACATGTTTTAGATTTAAATAATGTCTTTTTTATTTGAGAATTTAGTAGAAATTAAATTTCTGTTTCTAGACTTATTATCAAATATTACAGTTTCCTTTTTGAGAATACTATGATTGTTTTTAAGAATAAATTCCTGTTGGAACTGGAACTTTAATTGATAACTTATTTAAATTAGATATTCATCCTGATTTTGAGGAGAATTATCTTTCCCTACATTCAATTGGCATTAAGAGAGACCTTTTGACTGAAAAATCTTCTTTATTATGGCATGAGAGATTGGGACACATTTCTATAGAGAGGATGAAACGGTTAGTAAAAGAAGAGGGTCCTACAGGATCTCAATTTTATTAACTTCAAGAATTGTGTGGACTGCATAAAGGGCAAGCAGACCAACAATCATTCTAAAGGTTCAAGAAGGAGGTCAAATGTTCTCGAGATCATACATATAGATATCTGTGGACCATTTCCTACCCCTTGCCTGAATGGTCAGAGATATTTTATCTCATTTATTGATGACTATTCTAGGTATATATATCTTTATCTTCTGAATGAGAAGGCTCAAGCATTAGATGTTTTCAAAGTCTATAAAGCAGAAGTAGAGAATCAAAGTGAAAAGAAAATCAAGATTGTAAGATCTGATAGAGAAGGAGAATATTATGGTAAGTACACAGAACATGGACAAATGAAGGGTCCATTTGTAAATTTTCTTCAGGAAGAAGGCATTGTCGCCCAATATTCAATGTCTGGCACACCACAACAAAATTGTTTCAGAAAAAAGGAACCGTACACTAATGGATATGGTAAGGAGCATGATTAGTGAATCTAACATGCAATTTCCTTGTGGAGTGAAGCTCTTAAAACTGTAGTGTATATATTTAATAGGGTTACATCCAAGTCTATCTCTAAAACACTTTTCGAGTTGTGGAAAGGGTGGAAACCTAGCTTAAATCATATACACATATGGGGTTATCTTGGTGAAGTTAGGATTTATAATCCTAACATAAAGAAGTTAGACCCAAGGATAACTAGTAGTTTCTTTATTGGGTATCCAAGTAACTCTAAATGATATAAATGTTATTGTCCCAGTCATATCCCTAGAATTGTCGAATATAAAAATGCAAGGTTTCTCGAGGATGTTGAATCTAGTGGGAGTATGAATCCTCAAGAGGTCACTTTTGAGGAAACACCTAAACATGCTACTTTGCCTTCTTTTGGAGGAAGAATGGTTGTTTCAAGGCAAAATAGATCGCAAGATCATGCGGTGACACCAATTCAAGAACAACATGTTCCCGTAAATGAGCATAAAAAATTAAATGGTGTATATTAAGCACACCAGCACAGATTTAAGCAACTTAAATCTGTATCATGCGGTGACACCAACTTAAAGTATTTAAGTGTGATAGAGAGCATAAAAAATAATATGGTGTATATTAAGCACACCAGCACAGATTTGATGTTAGCCGATCTAATGAGCAAAGGTTTACTGGTAAAACAACTTCAGGGTCATGTGGATCATATGGGTCTATCTAAAGTGTAATATCTCTCATGTTGCTATATATTTCACAAAGAATAAAGTTGAATTCAATTTCAGTTTTGTGCATAAAGTAACGAATTTGTTATATTCATTGGGTGATTAAGTTGGACCCGAATGACTTATATTAGTTGTTCATAAAATATTTTAAGAGATACTATGTATTGTGACTAATGGAAGGAAAATGCTCATTATAGAGAGCAATACCGACATGGTTCGTGTGTAGGATACCTTGATAGAATTGAGGATATTATTTTTTGCCACTTCAATTTTACCTATTAAGTGAACCAAATGGGAGAATGTTAGACTTTTAGTTTCCCTAGAAAACTATTTGTCTTTCCTAAGGTGGCTCACTTCATCTATTAAGCATAGGTAATTGCTCTTAATAAATAAAGTGGTTAACCCTTACTTTTTTTTTTTTTTTTTTTTATAAATGAAATAATGAGAGTAGCCTAAATTTTGTAGGAGTAATAAATAAGAGTCCCTAGTCTTATCTATATAAAGAGGCTTGTGTTTTTTTTATTATACTCACCTATAAAGTTTTAAGGCAAAAGATTAGAAGTCCCTTCTTTACAAAAAAAAATCTCTAATCTCTTTTACAGACTTTTCAATTCTCAAACTTAAATAGTTAGAGATAAAAGATCATATACATCTCTTTATTCCTTTAAAAAATTTTACACCCAGGTCATGAAAGCAGATGTTATCAAGATTCAAAACCCCATTGATTAATAATAATGCAAAAAGGAAAGATGCAACCTTACAAACAAGAACGCCGCTAACAAAAGGCCATAGAGTCAGATGGTCGGCAGTATATATATATAAAAAAAAAACAAATGGTAGTCCAAGGACAAGACAACCAACGACCCCTGCATCGATTTGCATTGGCATCCGATGATGCAGATTCAGAACTGGCCATAATTACATGCCACAGCTCTATCTTTGAAGTCTATCATATCTAGCACTGCTTACTTTTTAAGTGGTTTAATAATTAATAGCCATGCCTTTAGTCATGATTAATGACAAAATGCATCATAACAATCTGATTTAATTCAAACTTTGAGCCACTCCTATCTACTTTACTCAAGCCCCAGCATAGAATATTGGCATTGGTGGACTTTTTTTAACATAATTCTCATAATTATCAAACAACTTTGTACATAAGGTCCATTAATCAGAGCGAAGGATTCGTCCTGGTGCGGCTACTATGCTGTCCCATCTTGACTGTTGGGTGGTATTTTTTTTTTATATTTTTTTAACATATTTAAATGCATTTAAAAAATAAAAAAATATATCAATATATTTAAAATCACTTTCTTAATTACTAAGTAAAAAAAAAAATTGACCAGCGGTCAAATAGAAGTGTCAAAATGAGTAGGCATAATAATATTTTTCTTTTATTATATGTTTTGTTTCAAATTTATTTAGACCACCTATTCGGCATTGGATAGTGATAGGGTACTAATAGGATTACTATCCAATTACTACCGGTCATTCTATTAGTACCATCTACTACTAAATGACATTTTAATTTTTTTATCATTTTTTTAAATATTTTTTTAACATCTTTAATTACTAAGAAAAAATTAAAAAAATGCATAACTTTTTTAATACTCATTTTCTTAATCATTAAGTAAAATAAAAAATTAAAAAAATTAAATACAAAAAAAAAATTATAAATAATTAGTAATAGTTAATAATTCTATCATTATTCTTTGACATTATTGAAACCTCCTAGCTACCTACTTAAAGTTATAAACAGTACTGAATAAAAGCAGGTAATTATATATATATATATATATATATATATATATATATGCACTTTTATATTCCTTATTCCCCTAGATCTTCACTGCTTTAAACTATAGAAAGGGAAAGCAAAAGATGCAGACAGTCATGAGTCAAGTAGTTTCTTACTTTTCGAGTAAAGTGTTTTTATGAGAATATTTCTTTTCTTTATAGACTGTTGATTTTGGTTTCTTTGAAATAGGTTTAAGTTTGGATAGAAAGGTATTCTTGTATATTTTGTGAATAATAATAAAAAATTAATAATAAAATATTAAATAATAATAAATAATAATAATAAAATAATAAATAATAATGAGATATTCGTAATACTCAAACTATCTAACGAAATAAAATTTATCATATAATTATTAACTTTTAAATTAATTTGTCTCCGCTAAATTTACACACCAATATCGATATAGATACTTATCATATTATATATATTTATCTAAAATCATAAAAGCAAACACATTGGCCAATAAACAACACATCATTAGTTAGACTCCAACAACAAAGAGGAACAGATAAACTTTACTGTTGCAAATTCCTACGCAGACGGCGGGTAATGTTAGTGTCAAGGTTGTATACGAAGTCTACCATGAACAGTCATATACCAATAATAATAATGACAGATGCTACTCAATTACACATGCGCTTGCATTTTCACGTTGTTTGAAAATGACCCTCCACTACCACCTTTCCTAATAACTTTTTCCTTTTTCAAAGGAAAATTTAAATACGTATATATCTGCGTGTCTATATATATATATATATATATATGTTTTGTTCATTTATTACTCTCTTTTATAATATGATCGGAATCTTTACCAGTTAATGATCTTCGAGCGTATCCATTTTGTTTCCTTTTCTTTTGTGAAGATTAAAAGAGGTAAGGAAGGAAAGCCATGTTCGTTCTTTATCCTAGAATTTTTCTCCACCAACTTGCTATATTTTTCGTTTCCTCGCTTTGTTTCTAGATGTAGGTTTCTGGGTTTTTGATAGTTGTGAGAATCTCTGTCTGATCAAGCTTTCTGCTTGGATTCTAGTTTTGGTATTTCGGTTCTGAGTGGTTTTTCTTTAATACAGTGATTCGTTGGGATTCCTCGCCTTCATAGTTCTTTAATATATGTGCACCTTTGACTTCGGATCGGATTATTTGTTTAATTTAATGCGATATTGATTTTCGAAATTGGGTTGTCAATAAATTCCACTGATTTTTTGTTTTCTCAGCAACTTTGATTCCCATGATTATATACACTCATTCCCCGCATTGCCATATTCTTGCCTATGACTGAGACTACCGAGCCTTTCCCATTTTCATATTGCCTTGGAGCTTTCCGAATGAACTGCTGGAGTCTCTTTCTCCTCCAATTGTTTCGTTTTTTTGGGAAATCTCATACTAAGCTGTATAGTTATCTACAGGAATGGAAATTCATTGGTGTCAGCATATAAATGATTCGTCAACATCTATTGTTATGATTGCTAAAGAATAGCCTTATGTTATGGTTTGAAGTAACGGTAGGACAGAGATACAAAAGTGTAAAAATTATAGCCTGATAAACCATCAATTTACTTTCTATTGGTAAAATTGTTAGATAATGGCTTCATTAGCCCTAGAAATTTGTTGAGTGGCTCTATCTTGAGTTAAGGCACCTTTGGAAGGTTGACGAATTCTACCCCCAATCCCTTTGGCGGCTATGCCTTGGGGTTTATCTCTCTGTAATTGCTCTGTACATGTGGGATGGGGGGACCTGCCACATTCCTGGGAAATTACTTGGTGCTTGAAGAGTCCAGGACCCTGTGTTATAATTATAAAAGAAACAGATGATTATGGTTTTCTAGGGCATGGAGATTATTGGTTTGAAAGTAGTCCATGAAATTTGTAAACTACATTGATGGTAGATATTATAGCTTTCCTAGTTCACCATGATTTTGTGTTCGCAGCTTCCTGATTGCCTAACCCATTTCCTCTCAGCAGGTACTCAGATATTGCTTTTGATTTAGGCACTATAACACATTTTTAAATATATCTCAATAATTGGTATGGGGTCTGAAGGGCCTCCTGCAGTAACAATTTATGTGACTGGTTTCAAGAAATTTCATGGAGTTTCAGAGAACCCAACTGAGACAATTGTTGGTAATCTCAAAGAGTATGTTAAGAAGAAGGGATTGCCTAAAGGTCTAACTCTTGGGAGTTGCAGCATTCTTGATACTGCAGGACAGGGAGCGCTTGCTCCCTTATACCAGACATTGCAATCTGCCATTAGTGGGGTGGACACCAAAACTTCAAATTCTGGAAGAATTATTTGGGTCAGTTTCCGTCATCTAATCTCTTCTGTTTTGTTGTATGTTTTTCCCCAATTACTCCTTGTCCAAGGTTATTTTTTGATAAGATTTTTTTCTTCAATTAGAAAAATTACAAATTTTGTTTTCCCATTTCCTATTCTTCCAGCAGAGATCCCAACCTGGTAGGGAGATCTATTAAAATCAGACTGTGATTAGAAATCCCAATCTCTAATCAGCATAGCATGAGCCAAAATATTTAAGTTTCATTATATAGCTGGAAACATTGACGAAATGCATATTGGATACTTATTGGAAATGCTTCTTACTCTTGTAATAGCAGCACAGCATTAAGAATACTTGGGTGATAAAAACTCTCTCTAGGATCTGCTGAACATTCTGGCTTTACCATTTAGCTAATTCTCAACCCTTCTAATCCCCCCTCTGGCACAAAAAATAGGAGTCAAGAAATGAGAGATAATGCAAGACTGAGAATAATTTTGAATTCATGTGATTAGTGGCTCTATTAAGTTCATACAGGAACATTATACAGGTCTAGAAACTTATCAAACCCCTGCTTAATATTGTAGTGATTAGGATTGGCTTGTGTCAGTTGGATCCTCTGCAAATCCTATTGCACACTTGCAAGTAATAATGGTTTCTCTACAACTTGAGACAGAAGATGAAACTGGAGGATTGTAAAATGTTAATGAAACCTTTTAACCTCTTACTGTGGTTTCACTAAAATTGTCTTTTAAAACCTTAACCTAGAACCAGAACAGTATCTACATCAAGCAAATGACAATTCCTTGCTGCTGAATTCATTGTATACTGTATTTATATGAGTTACGTACCGTACATTTGTAACTACATGTCTTCAGGTACACTTTGGAGTTAATAGTGGTGCAACAAGGTTTGCCCTTGAGCATCAAGCTGTCAATGAAGCTACTTTTCGTTGTCCTGATGAGATGGGATGGAAGCCCCAGGTTAGATGAAGTTGCTAAGGTTTCTTGTGCACATGTAGATTTTATTTCATTGCACATTTTAATGTAATTAATTTGAGCTTACCTCATTTTATGTTATGTAGAAAGCTCCCATCATTCCTGCAGATGGTGGAATTTCACGCATACGAAAGGTAAAATGTGTTTTTTCATTACTTTCCTGAAAAAGAGTATTTTTTTTTCTTGTCTTCATATAGTTTCGTTGAGTTATAATAGACCATTTTTTTAGTGCTATATATATTTTCACATGTGCATACGTATAGATCGATAGGTATTATTTGATTATAAACTCACTTGCTTGATCAACTGCAGCAGTTGTCACTATGATGGATGAAACTAAAGTTAAATGGTATTTATGCCAATTTGCGGTCACTTTTCTTACGTGTGCTTTCTTTCTTGTTCACTTAAAATTTCAACAAATCTATGGTTTAAGGATTTGTTGTTTTCATGGGGAAGGATGTGATTGTAGAAAGAAATATATTTTTGTATTGCGAGTGATACAAAAGTCAACTTTATGGGAAGCAGGTCATTCACTTTTAGTGTTTAACCTGTCTAAGTTATTCAAAAGTCCTGCTGGCTCCTGTTTTTATGTGAGTGGAAGAGATTAAGTCCAACTTCAATCAAAATAGAGGGGTTTACGTGCGAAAGATTATAGTGTTATACTTTTGTAAAACAGAGCTGCAGTCTAGTATTCTTTGTTTTGAAGGCATGGACACATTATCTTTTTATTCCCCCACTCAAATAAAATTTCTATTAAGATTTGAGTAGAGGACAGTTAGACGTGCACTGATTTCCTGAAAAGTTAATGTTGACCAAAATCTCAGCACATGATGACGCTCTTTATCTTCTTTTCTTGTTGTCTTGATGTTTGTGTGGAGGTACCTGTTTATACAAGACTGCATGTCATAGTTGTCCAGAAGTAGAATGTGTGTCATTGTCAATATTGATGCTAGTGGATTGTTTGGACAATTGCTTTTCTTTGGCATGGTTTTGTGATTTATTCATGACTATTCTATATGTTTTTCACTGTTTCACCCTTCGTAAATGGTTATCTTTGTTCCAACTGCACAGACTTCTCTTCCAGTTGAGGAGGTCACCAAGGCCTTAGCAAAGATGGGTTATGAAGTGATGACCTCGGATGATGCAGGCCGCTTCGTGTGCAATTATGTTTACTATCATTCCCTTCGGTTTGCAGAACAAAATGGGACCAAATCGTTATTTGTGCATGTGCCTCTCTTCTTGACGATAGACGAGGAGACCCAAATGCAGTTTGCTGCCGCATTGTTGGAGGTACTAGCTTCTTTAAATTGATACAATCCACCCACAACTTCATGTCCAAGAGCTCTGTCCTCGTGATGTTGGCTGTTTTTATGTAAAGGTGGCTGGATGCATTTCTATTAATATGCTTCAGTGAAAAAAAAAAAAAAAAAAAAAAAAAACCAAGTGTGTTTGACATGTTTAAAAATAAGAAATAAAGAAAATGTGTTTTAATGGTTAAGGAATCTACTGCACATGTACTTGATGCATTGTGGTGAATGCTTTTGGCAACTTGCTGAAATCTTATATGGCAATTTATGAGTGAAATGCTAGTTTGCTTAGCTATTGTTTGCCCATTTTTCTCGAAGCTTGCATGGTTTTCTCCTGGATGGTTTATATCAGGATTGCCTGCACTTTAACATTTTCATTCTGTATATACAATAAGAACATATTCGATGTAATTATCAATTTCAATGCATGGTTGTAGTTGGAGGAGGCTAATGGTTTTTCTTGAGCCTTTTTGAGAACACATTGCACTTCAATGTTGCGAGTATCCATCCTTGTTATCACTTGCTAACAACTTCCACTTACCCAAGTTTTCTTGGGTAGATTGGCAACAGACAACTCTTTTTCACTTCTTCTTGAGTGTGAATCCGTTCTTGTTCTCTACAAAATGCGCCATAATTTAGCCATATGGTGCGAGCTTTACTCTATTCCGAAGTAGTGACGTGACGCATAGTAGAATTAGAGTTATTTTGATGGCATGTTAATACGGAAATTACGGAAAGCGCTGACAACGGTCTAAACGACGTAAAGAACAGAGGAAGAACCTTATTGGTGTGTTTTGATGTGTCAAAATATAGGCTTGCGAATAGCTTTTTCTGTTGATAAGCTGGTTGCTTAGCAAGTTTGCGAGCTTGGCGTTGATACCAGCTTTATCTCTACGATGCAATACCATTCATGAGTCTCTATGTACCAAGTTCAAGAATGAAACTTTCACAAACTAAATAACATTTTTTGGAAATTTGTCTTTGGTTAGTTCTCAAGTTTCTCACGATGTTGTGAAGAGTAATGCTAGGTATAAGTTCCATACAAGTTTTTCATAAAAAAGTGAGTCTCACTAATAAAAAATAATTTTTTTATACTTTTTTTAAGTAGAATCTACTTTTTTATAAAGACTTATGTGAAACTCGTCTATTTGAAACTTTCGTCAATGGTATTTACATTTAAGCCCGGAGATCGTGCTTAAAAAACATGGCATCTTGATAAAATGGTCAACACTTGTTTTCTTTTCCTCGCCCTCTATTCATCTCCTCGTCTAAGCTGTGTGCTTTTCCCCAACAGTTGTATTCGGAACAATTCTCAGCTTTAGATTTTATCAATTTCAATCGTAATAATACATTTTAAGTAATTTCTTATGTTAACATTTTAAATAAACATATATTCAAAATGTCACATCAACAGTGTGAATTAAAATGATAAAATTTAAAATAAAAAACAAAACTCTCTATTGTTTATAGAGCATACTTTGGTCTGTTATAATGTTGAAAATTTCTATACATCATACTACCATCCTACTTTCACCTCATTAAGTATGATGTGGCTATCATCTAATGATGATAAATGTGTCACATACTATTTAGTATGATTAAAATATGATGAGAGTGTGGTATATATCATTATGGTCTACAGCAAAAGTCTTTCTTCCCAACCAAACAAAACTCATCACCTCAACATATTTCCCTTCAAACTTTCATCTCAACTTCATTTCTGTAATTTTCTGCAATATCATGTTTCATGAGGGAGATTTTTTGTTTTTTTTAATCTGTAAGGTGGAATCTATACAAAAAAGTGGGGGAAAACATCTTTCACTCTCAATGATCGTCCACAAATGTGAAACTAAAATAGTCAACAGCTTCTTGGATAAGTGCCAGCAGAAAAACGAGTTCAATATGGCAAGTTTCACGCTGACTATTCCTTTGTAGGGGCCCGCAACCATGAACTACAAATTATTCACATGCTATATTATGAGTACAAAGACCAAGCATGCCTAATAGGTGGAACAGAGCTGTGTTTAAGTTGGAAGTTTCAACCATTAGTCCAAGTATTGAATGGAACACGTCGAGGATAGCATTATTCAACTTAATACCATACGCAGAACATGACAAATGTGGCCGAGCTCATCCAAACAGAGAAAAAAGGTGGTTCTCCCGAGAAAACTGACAAATGAGAGTTGTTGAAATCAATATTTTGAATACGAATCGAGCCATTAAAACGAGATATTACGATAGCAATATATTATATATATAAATATATATATAAATTATAAATAGTCTAGTTTAAATTGAAAGTTTAAAAATAAACTTGTAATTTGAAAAAAAAAAAAAAAAGTAAAGGTATATATCGGCCAAAATCCGATGTATCGGTTAGTACCGACTGATACAGCCAAAATTCTAACCAGTACGAAACAATATACTTTCTTGTACCGGCTAACCGGCCAGTACTGCATATTTCGGCCATACTAGCCCGTACGAAATGATATTCAAAACATTGGTAGAAATTCCAGCACAGAAAGAAGCCACTAGACATGCAGATGTGTTCTAGAAATACCAATACGGAAAAAAAACATTTAAATAGTGCTGATATTTGTCTTCTATTTGAGGTTACAAGCTGAGACGATACAGGAACAGGGTAATCAGAACATGACCCATCGAGGGGTTTGGGCAAGATGCGTGGCATATCTCTAGATCTGCTTTTACAAAACAAGGTCATACAACAAAAGATACATTGAAGGAAAGGAGAACAAATGGCATAAATAGAAGGAACACATTACATTCATTCATTGCTTCCATATAGGGACAACACTATTGCGGGTTCATTACAATTCACATCAAATCACAAACCAACAAAGGGGCATTGCTTTCTTGCATGCTCTGGGATCAATCTCACCAAAATCTCAACCGGTACTCCCTTCAATTCTAGTTGACAAGCAGCAGCAAATGGCAACAAGATCTTGTAAGACTTTTGCATGGTAATGACAGCTTAAATTGTTTAAATGTTTAAAATGTAACCATAAAATGTAAACATACCATGTGATTTAAAGTTGAATAAAGGTGGGAGGAAACGTCCATTTGGCAAGCGACTGTTTGGATCACGAAGCTCATCAAAAAAGGGATGTATCAAGGCATCCAGCTGCATTCCAATTGGAGCATAATTAGCAAGCCCAAAGCTTACAAAACAGAGGAACGAGAAGGCAAAATAGAACAAAATGTCACAAAAGACAAGATGTTTCTGTTCAAAAACAATTCTGATTGTCCAGTGGCACGACCCCAGTTAGTTGGAAAATGGATCCATAGAGCCGACCCTAATAAGTTGGGGTCCTGGAAAGTTTAGTATGGTGCCAATGCAAACATGCTTCTAGGACAAACACTCAGTGGTGACATGGTAACAAGATGAGCTGCGAGCTAAGTTTCAAACAGGAATATGCTTGACAAAGACATTGGAAGATGCTATTGTACAATTTCCACAACTTCTGAGACACATTCCCAACTGGCCCCCAGTTATGGAAACTTTATCAAGCTCTGACTCACCACCTCTTTTTTTTTTCTTTTAATGAATTAGAATCGTGAGTGTTGCTGTCTACAATCGTGTTAGGTGAATAACAGAAATTTACCCAACCAAGAGAGAGAATTTAGCAAAATCCCCCATTTAAGACCATGACCTGTATAATCAGACATTTTTGGTGGACTTTGTCAT
Organism: Juglans microcarpa x Juglans regia; assembly: GCF_004785595.1. Taxonomy (NCBI): domain Eukaryota; kingdom Viridiplantae; phylum Streptophyta; class Magnoliopsida; order Fagales; family Juglandaceae; genus Juglans; species Juglans microcarpa x Juglans regia. The sequence goes on along the minus strand of NC_054601.1, from coordinate 24,553,078 downwards.
TTATGCCCTCTCCAAACCCACCCATCCCAGAAAAAAGGGAGAAAAACAAAGGATCTATAGTTTATAAACAACTCTTCCATCTTGCAACTATATTGAACAATTACCAAGATTGACTGACTAGATTTCTACGTTGAATGCCAGAATAAGATAATAGAAATTTAAGATACTATTAACTAATATATACAGGCATTATACCTAGTTATGAATGTCCCTTAAGATTGAAGGTAAAATGCCTGAATCAGATAATAGAAATTTAAGATATAATGTACTCACAGCTGCGCATCGTAGGTTCGGGGAGTACTGCAGTAGTCTTGAAACCAGATCAACAGCTTCTGGAGGCATACGCTTGTGGAATATCTAATAAAAGACAACACGCAAGCATTATGGTAAGGCGTTCTGATAAAGATAAATACATGAGATCTTGAAATTTACATTATGAATACCTTATGCCAAGGATGAGCTTTAATCTGAGGGAATTTGAACTCTGTATAGTTAGGGTTCATGCATTTGATTTCCTCCCTTGTCGGAGTGCCCAGAATCTACAACAAAGAAAAAGTCACGATACAGCATGGAGGGGAGGGAGATTAAAAAAAAAAAAAAGTAAAGAAGTATGAGGCCAACTACTGCTCGGCCTAAGAGGCTAAAAGCTAACACATCTTTTGGGTTATTGTCAGCCCAGTGAAAGAATCATAATTAGAAATTCTCAATACACTTATCAGATAGATTAACTCAAAAAAATATTCAAGCATCACTCACACAAATCAGCAATATTAGAGTATTACAAGAAAGTCCACGATGTTACAGTTACCTTTATTATCTCCACCAGCTGGTCGACTCCACTCTCCCCAGGAAACAAAGGCTGACAGAAATGAAAACTCATTTTAAGCTATGTAAATATAATTACATGACCGATAGCTTGAAACAGCTTAAATGTATAATCACCAACCTGTCCAAGCAGTAGCTCAGCAAGAACACAGCCAGCAGACCATATGTCAATAGCTGTAGTATACTCAGTTGCTCCAAATATAAGCTCTGGTGCTCGATAATATCTAGAGCAGATGTAAGAAATATTTGGTTCCCCTTTTATCTGTCAAACATCAAAGAAAATAAAGACATAGAATAATCCTATAGAAATCAAGACAACTATAACTGCAGGAAAAATAGCATGGATAATAAAAACATAAACATACCAAGACCTTCGCACTTCCGAAGTCACATAATTTAACCTGGTGTGTATGTGGATTCACCTGCACAAAGCACAAGTTTTTACTTAGAACAAGTAGTTAAATTGCATTTCTGTCTCAGGTGATCCTTGCCACTCCCCAAACCACCCTTTCAGAAGCATATATGCAATTTAGTAGTAAGCATACCAAAAGATTTTGAGGTTTAATGTCCCTATGACACACTCCAATGCAGCGATGAATATATGATAGTGCCCTAAAGATCTGCAAAAAATAAAGATCATAGTGAAATCTCAGAAGGAACAAAAAAAAAAAAAAAAAAAATTGATTGAACTGTGGAAACAACAAATGCCAATGAACTTAGAGCTGGCTTCAACCCAACCCAACCCAACAAAAATTTCACTTTTTCCAATCTTATGAACATTTGAACATTCTCGAAACTCAAATTGCACACCAGAAAAACATAGTGAACACAAATCTCAAGTAAAATTACCTGGTATGTATAGAGTTTCACATATATCAACGGCATCCTTTGGTTCAATTTGTTGTAGTGTTTGATCACGCGATGAACAGTTTCAGGGACATATTCAAGTACCAAATTAAGGTACAGTTCATCCTTTTCAGTTGTTGAAAAGAAACAATGCTTCAAAGAGACAACATTAGGGTGGTCAAGAAGGCGCATAGTTTGCAGCTCTCGATTTTTATATCTCTTGTCTTGAAGCACCTTCTTTATCGCCACAGTTTCACCAGTCTCTAAGCACTTTGCCTACATGAACATAGAAACCAGTTATATCGACACGAACAGTTCATATGAACTAAAAAAGGCTAAAGTAACAAATATTGCAATAATTTATAGTTTGAATGATATAAAACCTCACTTGGAACACAACTCCAAATGATCCATGTCCAACAACACGCTCAGCCATATAGCTTATTGTCTGCAAGCATGAAGATATGAGATTGCATTATAGCAAATAGATAGAATTTCTGCATCAATTGTAGCCCCAATGTATTTTATAAGCTAAATGATGAAAACATGTATTCAAAATTTCAAACCAATAAATATGCACATATATCCAACGAACAAATTTACAATCATTGATGTTTTTTGCAATAGGTTATAGGTAAAGATGTTTTTGGAATAGTTCAAAACCAGGTCTAGTTGGATGGCTATTTGAGCATGTTGAAGAGCGCAAAAATAAAATTAATAAAAAGAACAATTCCAATAATTAATTTCAACTTTTTCATTTGAAGTAACACTCATAATTAATTCCAACTATTACAGAAATATTGGAAAATATCTTGTAAGCCAAAGAAATACCTGCTTCGGTTGGCCATTTCTACCACCAATAGTCGTCACAATTATGTGACCTGTCTCTGTCCCATTACCATCAACAACAGTGGCTTCCATTTCCTACATATTAATGAATCATATGAGTAACTAGCATATGAAATTCATAAATCAGATAAACACTAGTAAAAGAGGAAGAACAATTAGAAGAAGAAATAGAATTACAAATCAATGCTGTCCTTACTTTGTCATCCTTGATTTTCATATCATTCATCTCCTCGGGCAACCGATCAACACCGATAGTATGACCACTGGGTTCTCTCAAACCAGAAGTAGGAGCTACTCCCACCGAAGCCATTGGTTTAAAAATTTTCCTTATATCCTACTCACGTTCTATTTTCACCGTGATTAAGAAAAATCATTTACCTGCTCAAATCAAAAGGCACTAAAAGATTCAGTTACAGAACACTACTATAAAAAATAGAGAACAACACATCCTTTCCTATCCTCCACAATCCATAGAAAATTCATCATAAAGTAAAATAAAAGGAAACATAATGAGACCCAGAACCTACCAAACTACCCAATCATACAAGAATCACTCAAAAATTTGAGCTGAAGACAACAAAAATTCTCCTAGTTCAACAACCTAAACTTTTTTTTAATAATCAAAAGTTTTCTTTTTTAAAAAGTAATCAACACAACCTAAAGTTTTTATGCCACTTTTTTTAAAAAAAAAAAAAAAATCAATCTTCACCAAATTTCTAAGTTTAACCCATTAAAACCCAACAACATTTATTTATTTATTTATTAAGTAAGAAAATCCCAAAAACATTTATTTAACATAGTCAAAGTACGTATAGCCTTTTGTTTTGCTCAAAACTGGTGACTTCCACACGGAAATAAAAACGTAGAAACCCATCAAGAAAAATTCCATTTCTGACACAAAAAAAAAAATAAATGAAGTGTCACATAGGTTAGAGATGAGGGTTTAGAGAGAGAGAGAGATGGGCATCGAGACGATGAACCCAAAACGGAAATTTTCATTTGCCATACATAGAACACTAATTGACCCAAAAACAAAATCGTTTATGTTTCATACATACCCACAACAGATAATTAAAGGAAGAAAATCCAGAAATCTAATCATCAAAGCAACCAGATCCAACCCAAACTTCCTAATCAGAAACTAAAAAAAATGGACAAAGAAAGAAGGCTAGTCCAAGACCCATAGATCCATACCAACCAAAGTTCTAACACAGCAAATCCAATCAGAACACCAAATTAAAATAACTAAAAAGAAGAATAAAAACCCACCAAATATGCCAAAAAAGTTTCTTTCTTCTTCAAGTTGCTGAAAATAAGGAATAGAGGAAGAGAACGATACCGATGGAACCAAAAATTTCCAGGCATCAACGAGACCCTTTTGAACAACGATGTTTAGGAGAATCAGAGGCCTAGATCCATAGGTCTCGATGTGTATGAGTTGGTTATCCTCTTCTGGACTGGCGTTGTCAGAGAGAGAGAGATGAATGGTTTGCTTTATTATGTGGTGCGTGCTATAATGCGCTGGTAACAGTCAAAGTTAGAACCCTAAAAATTAATATTACTGGTGCTTTCTCCTTTTTTTTAAAAAATGATAAATAAATTAGTTTTTTAAAAACATTGAAAATTTAGTAAATTAAAATATGGAAAAACTTTGTAAGAAGCTGTCTTTCTTTCTTTTTGACCGTTCAAACCCTACTTTCTTTCTGTTTTTTTCTTTTTTTGCTAAAGATTTCTAAAAAGGTGGGAGATTTAATAAATGCATAAAGTATATTGATTTTGACAGCTATAAGAAATTGCTTATTGGGCACCCACTCCCCCTCCCCAAAAATAAAAAAAAAAAGCAATGCTGGATTGGAGTGTGAAACCAAAATCATTAATGAAAATTCTGAAATTTGTTACGTCCTCTACATTTCTTAAAGAATCTTTATTTCATTTTTAAAATTTAAGGTAAGAAAAATATACATAGTGAGAGTGAATATCTTTCACCACCGATGTGGTAGCCCAATTGCTACTGGCTAGTATTTATAGTTTCGAAGCCAGAAGTTTGAGTTAGAACATAAGTTAAAATTATTTATAATAGTAAAACTTAATATTTGGATCATGAGATGAACTTTAGATTAGTTGAATATTTGAAAGTATTGTGGTGATAGACTTGCCCTTGAGGCAGTAGTTATGATTCAAACCGAACATTCTGTAATTGAGAGGAGATCCTATAATCACGTCTAGTGAGAATTGTTACGTTAGTCGCCCCCCTACCTCTCATTTTTCTTAAGAAAAAAAAGAATATCCTACACAATATCTAAATATATTAATTCATCTTATTTATCTATCTCATTTTAATTTAAACTTAAAAGTTGAAGTTGTCAATAACTATCAGCTTTTCTCAACTAATCCTAATAACTATTTTTTTTTTTTTTAATGTATATCTAGTAAGCTCTTAAAAGAAAATGATAAAATGTAAATTTTGCTCGAATTAGAGTTAGACGGAAATGGACCAGTAAAATGAGTCTCATAGTATTTATTGAACATTTAATGCTATTCGGAAAATTTACTCGAATAACATATATTTTGCAAGACTTATTTTGTGTCTATCTCTTCCATTCTAAACCCTACAATACCAACAATAATTCTATTGAATCCATCATATGGCAAGCTTGTTATGAACTCCTAATTCAAATAAACATAGATTACTTTTTTTTTTTTTTTTCTCTTATTGACAAGTTTTGATATGCACAAAAAATTACATAATACTTTGCCAAAAGTTGTCAAAGAGATGAAATATGACTCATTTCTTACTTTTAAGATATAAAAAAAATAATAGTATTTATATATTTGTATGTATACATTTTTATTGTGAATGAAGCATTTGATTTGATATGATAAAAAATAAATAAATATATGTGGAGTTTATGCCTACAATTTTATTTTTTATTTTAAGAGAGGGAACTTTTTGGTCCATTCATATAATCCCTTAAATTATATGAAATCTCATTTATTTAGTGTTCATATAATCATTTATCGACATAATTGCTTTGAAACATTCTTTTTGCAATTATAGCTTTTAAAAAAATTTAAACATGTCCCTTATGAGGCTAACATGGTCTTTTCGCAACGGGCGCCTCTTTCGTCAAGGAGCGTCCAAATCATTATCAGAAACATGCGAATGTACGTGCAAAATTGTTTCCAGCTTTGTACTCAAATCAATTCAATTTAATATAATTTTAAATTGAATTTAATATCTAAATATTTAATTTTTAAATTATAAAATTTATTTTAATTTAAAAATTTTTATACGTGAGATTATAATTTTTTTAATTCAACACTTATTTACATACAAGATCTAAAATCTTTTTTAATTTTTTATAAATACATATAAACTCATTTTAATATTCAAATACATTTAAACTCATTTTAAATAAATCTCATAAAATTTACTATACCATCTCAATTCACTACTATTTATAAAGAACTTAAACCAACTCAATATCCAAACGCAATTGAGATCAATTCAATTTAATATAATTTTAAGTTAAATTTAATATCTAAATATCTAATTTTTAAATTATAAAATTTATTTCAATTTAAAAATTCTAATTTTTTTTAATTTAACATTTATTTATACGTAAGATCTAAATTTTTTTTTAATTTTTTATAAATATATTTAAACTCATTTTAATATCTAAATACATTTAAACTTATTTTAAGTAAATCTTACAAAATTTACTACACCATCTCAATTTACTACTATTTATAAAAAATTTAAATCAACTCAATATCTAAACGCAGCCTAACCATACATGATTTAAGTCAAAAAAATTAGGCTGGTTGCCTCTGGATAAAGCATAACAATCAGAGAATATGCCTTTCTTCTTCTTCTCTTTTTATTTTTTTTTTAATTTATAATTTTCTTACAAAAATGTAATTCATCTATCACTTCAAAATTGGAAAAAGAAAAAGCATATATAGAAAGAAAAAAAAAATTAAAACTATTCATTTATAACTATTTTATAACTCTATATAAAATTAAGAGTAATTTTACAAAATTGAAATTCATTTTTAAAAACATGATTGTATTCTATCATTGTAAAATAGGCTATTAAATAGTTGTAAAAGAGTTGAAAGTATATAATTGTTTCAGAAGTATAATTGTTTTTACAAGAGTTACTAACTTGTTTTTTGTTTGGTAATTGTTTGGGAGTTAGTAGATTTACTAACTACTCTTTTGGATCTTGTAAAATCTATTTTTTTTTTTAATTTTTATGTATTACAAAAATAAAAATTGAGGTAAGGTTTTATGTTGATTGATATATATATATATATATATATATATATATTAATTAATTAATAAAGTTTTTCCATAAACATCATTAGTATATATTCTTATAATTTCACTGAGAGTTATGAAAATGACAGAAAATTAGGTAATGGGTAAAAACCGGTAAACAACAAATAAGTAGTCAAAATTAAAAGAAAAAAATAATAATTCCCCCAACCCCACTTAGAGCCTAATTAAAGAAAAAATGTCCTTGAACTGGCTGTTGTTGGAAGATCAACGCTCCTAATGACACTGGCGGTGGAATAATCAGCCCCTAATAATAATGATTAATGACTAAATGTCCAACTTTATAACAAATAGTGGTTATCATTATAATTATTTGGAAAACTTTATTTCTAAGCCAACGAGGATAATATATTTAATAAAATATTTATATAATTCTATTTATATGCCAACGTAAATAACAGATTTAACAAAATAAAATATTTATATGATATGACATGATTTAAAAGATAAATTTTACACTCCAATTATTAATAGCTCTAAGGTTTGGTATCAAATTGAATCTTATCTGTCAAGAGTCTGATAATCTGATGACATATGACTCGATTTTTCAAATAGAAAACGTGTGTCGGAAACCTCCTACCCCTCTTTTAAAAAAACAAGAAAAGGGAAAAATTATCTTTTAAGTCCTAATCCTTTGACAAAATGCAAGACACCTTGAGACAAATCGAGTTGGCCGGTTGTCATTGAATTTCAACGCCTAATTAGAGTATTAGCATTGGATTTATTAAATGTATCTTCAAATTTTGATCAAAAATACATATTTTTTATATATCTAAAACTTCTTTATCTATAACTCCACATTAGATTAGTTATTGGATTCATCAAAATAATAATATAATATTATTTTTTTAATAATAATATTTTTTTTCTTTTTTCTTTCATATTTTGTAATTATACTAACCATATATTAATTAATAATTTAATTTGATACTTAAATTTTTGTTTTCCAATTAATTTTTTTCCTCAACCTAATTATTCAACAAGCACATTTTGACAACCCTTCTTCTACCCAACAATCATATATAGAATGTATTAAACTAGCAAACACATTTACAATTCTTTTATCCAATAAACATATTATGTCAATATTTGTTCTACCTAATTGTCATATCTAAAATTTTTGAAACTAACAAACACTTCCACAAACTGGAAGAGAGAATGACTTGAATAAACAAGAGCAAATCTCCCTATATGCCAATGTTTCCGAGATGTATTGTAGTAGATTGCAACCCACAAAATCAGTTCAATCTAGTTTCAAGCTTAAATCAGGACCAAATAACTTTCAACTGAATTTGGCAAATAAACAATTTATCCCAACCATAGAGTAATACTTCAAAATTATAGAAAATTGCCTACACTGATTCTCAATAGCATATAATAATTGAGTACAACTGCAAAATAATATTAATAATAAATAAATGAAGCCAAAGCTGAACCTAATTTTAACAACAGAATGCTTGAATGAATACATTAGCTACACAACTCAACAATTGACACCATGGAGTCACAGTTCAGAATGCTTGAATCAAGTCACAATTCCACAACTCCACAATTAACAACAGAATGCTTGAATGAATACATTGACTACACAACTCAACAATTGACAACAGAATGCTTGAATTAAGTCACAATTCCACAAAACATCAAATGAACAATTCAGATTATAAGTCACACTTCCCCTTCTCTATTCAAGTCACAATTCCACAAAACATCAAGTGACAATTCAGATTACAAGTCACAGTTCCCCTTCTCTATTCAAGTCACAGTTCCCCTTCTTTATTCAAGTCACAATTCCACAAAACATCAAGTGGCAATTCAGATTACAAGTGTGAAGTTCCCCTCAACAAAAGCAGGTTACAATTCAGATTAACCTTTCAAAAATGCAATCATCTATTTAAAACAAAACAAATTCAGATTTCATAGTGGTTGGGCAGCCACTAAAAGCTGGAAATTTTTTTTATCATAACCAACAGTTACACACCTCCATAAGGTGTGGATGGAGATGTGTCGAATGTACCTTCGGAATTATTCAAAGCGTCCTTATAAATTTCCCTCTGAATATTAACGAAATATGCTTGTTGCATGGCAGTCATGTTAGAAAGATCTTTGCTCACGATCTCCGCCTCGAACTTTCTCTTATCAAGTTCCAGTTGGGCACCTCTAACTTCATCTACCTTCGTCACCCATGCTATTCTCTCTGCCATGAACAACCGTCTATCAGCAGTCATTTTTTCTAACGCACCGTTGAACTCAGCATCACATGATTCCTCGGCCTTCCGCTTCCTCAAGTTATTTTTCTCAACTTTTTTGCCTAAAGGCCTCTCAACATTCTCCTCCACAACGTCGTCGACAACTTCACTTGATTGCTCATTGGCTGAACGTTTATCGTGTGATTTTCTCCTTGTATTCAGATTTATCACGTGATGCTACCATTTGGGTTGGTGTCTCAATTGACACCAACAATGCTCCAGTGTGAAGTTCCCCTTCTCTATCTCTTTATACATTATTTTTTTGCTTTTTCAATCTGAAAAATTGAATGAATATTGTTAAAAAATAAATCATAGATGAATAAATACATTATTAAAGGAAAATGGTACATACCTTGTCTTGCTCGGTCGCACCACTTGGGTGCAATGATTTTACTTACGCTAGAAATGTACAAAACTTATTTGTGCATTTATGGATCATGGACCAACGATTGATCAATGACCCTATCGAACGATTTGCAGTATTTGGTTTTTTTATACTCGTGATAAAACTCATAAATTCTGTCCCACATTTGAGTAAATTTTTTATCATTACCCCGTATGGTATTAATGTTAATATTGAGCCAACCGGAGACAAGTAAGTTATCCTCCTCAACAGTGAAAGATGCACCTCTTTGAACTTTTTTTGCCGGAGGCCTCTTTTCACCGTGAAGAGAAGTTGTTTGTACCACAACATTAGAATATTGCTCATATGTTGGAGTGCTATTACAACCTTTTTCTCCATTTTGTAAGAGAGTGGTGAAGAATGGGTCCTCCTCAGATGGAGTATTCATCCTTTAAGAATCATAATATTTAACTTGTCAAATGAGGCAGCACAATAAAATAGATACCAGTCAGCACAAGAAAATAGATACAAGACAGCACATTTAAAAAAAATATCAAACCATGTTGCATGTTGCTTTCCCAAAGTTCATTTAGATTAAATTGTCAAGTACTAACAGTTACACAACAAGTCATATTTCAGAGTTACAATTCAAATAAATTTAGCAAACAAAAAGTCATAATTTATATTAAACTGTCTATACATGAACATGAACATATAACTATAGAAAGTTGCATGGGATTCGATTGGTTTTATAACTTCTGAATAGAAACTTTAAAACAATAATGCCTAAACTTTAAATAACACTTCTTTTCTTTTCTTTTTCACCACATCAAATTAAATATCTTCATAACACCGCAAAAACTTGGCTTAGTGCAACAGAAAATGTTGCTAAAAGAAAGATTTGGCTACAAACTTTTCAATCGGCAACAAGAAAATACAAACTAAAAAAGTGCACTTTGGAACCACCAACTCACGTTACAAAAGCAGGAGTTTTGAATTTAATCAATTTTCTTTTTGGTCTCAAGATTTATATATTCAGATCAAGTATATATATCAATGGAACTCACTCTCATTTGCAAGAGAGTGATTTCCATTAAGAAGCCAGAAGTTGTAAATCCAGAAGTGATGGCAGCTGAATGTGATGCTATCGACTGAATACAAAGCACCAAGAAAATGAAATTAATTGAAAAAAAGCATCTATATTTTGCACGTGAAGAAACAACAAAAAGACCACAAAAACAGATTGAAAAAACAACTCTTTGTTTCAAACAACTCAAATAACAAAATGATTGAAATACATATAGGGAGTTGAAAATTTCTTCACGGGCAAAAATACATACATAAGCATACAAATGTAGTGCAAAATTTCTCATACATGCATATATGATTAATATATATATATATATATATATATATATATATATAAGAGAGTGAATTCACGGAGATGGAGAACGTTTAGAGCAGAGAATCAAAGAATCGATAAGAGAAAAGAGCGATAACGGTGCGCCTATAAAGGTGATGGAGGTCCTCTTTCACCTGAAACACCTCGTACGAACTTGAACCCCAGTGGACGAAGATGAACTGGTCACTTTCTTGGCAAAGGATATGATACAAGCTTGGCGAAAAACAAGAGAGGAAACGGAGGGAAGAAACAAAGAGGAAGAAAGGGAAAGGAAAAAAGGGAGAGGAAGAGGGGAAATCTGGGACTCG